>NW_022197486.1:8529515-8796176 GCF_009176525.2 Contarinia nasturtii
TCTCTCTCTCTCTCTCTCTCTCTCTCTCTCTCTCTCTCTCTCGGTTCCTCTCGTTCGGTCGATGGAATGAAGATTGTGCATTCGAACGCACTGACTTTTTAAGTCTTATTTTCCAGCGTGATAAGAGAAGTGAGATAGATAGATAGTATGGCTTAGCATGTGTACCCGATGAAAACATAATAAAATCTATTGCACCAAAAGACATAACTGATAAATAATCTCTCTTGAATGCTTATAAATGTCTGAAAATACTTAGACCATCGTATTTAGCCGCTATACCGTCTACTTCTTCTTCTTTTTCGTTGTGTTCTCCTCCTTATTTTTTTTTGTTTTGGAAATGTGAAACATTAAATGCAGGCGGAAGCGAAAAAAAAATCTACACACTACGGTAAAATGCCATACCAATATCATGATAGTAAAACGTCGACCATGGAACAACAGCGGCAAAATGAGAATGAGAAAAAAAGGTAAACGAAATGGCAATTGGAAAAACAAAAAAAAAAAAGAAACCAACATGTTCTGGAGAAAAAGCGAAGGAACGCTCACGCGCACAACTTTAGGGTTTTAATCTGCCAATACCAATGATAAAGTTCCTCGGATATGATAATAAATATCTAATAACTTGTGAGAAAGCGAGCGCAGAAAAAGAAACAGAACTATGTGTTCTTTTCAACCTTGAAGATTGTGGTCGTATCTATCCAAGTCGAAACGTCATACACACATTCAAACCGATGTTGGATGAAAAACTTGTAAGCACATACAAAAAAAAAAACAGAATGAAACTAAAAAAAGAAATCATCTACTCCTCTGATACCAATAGAAGAAAAAAATGAACATATTTAAACAGCCATTTTCGTTCTTGACTTTTTCTCTCTTGCGCTCATTGGATTTAAAATATTTCCCATTTTTCCTGCCTCGTTTCTGCCCAACTCTAACTGTACTCTTTTTCTCTTAAACATCGTGAAATAAACTGTCCATGGCAAAAGAGCCAAATGTGTGTACACAGTCAAAAGAAGAGGAAAAAATCAGAAGATATCAGGAATCACTTGAACGTAGCGGCGCGTTCATTTGGCGCTTGCCAAAGTCTACATTTTGTATGTATGTATGAAAGAAATACCTAGTGCCATTGCTTCTAATCTGATGTTATGTTATCGCCTCTCTCGTAGTACTCACCAATACTCATTCCGCATACACACACAAACATACAACGTGAAATTCATCTTTGGAATGAGTAATGGCAGTGAATGCACATTTCAAATCGCAACCGATACACAGAAGTCCGAATCGGCCGCAAAAGATCAACTCGTCTCAAATTTAAAACAGAAACGTTTATTTTTTTTGTTCGCCTTACTTTTATGTATTTCTTATATGAGGTCCGTTAAGCAGATGGCTATTGCAATGTGTCCACGAAAAAATGAACGAAAAAAACCATCGTACCCATTATATAAAATCCACACAAAACGATCACAGAGGGAGAGGGGAAAGAGAGAGAAATAGAGACTACCAAAAGGAAGATAGAGAGAGTGAGTGAGAGCGGAAGAGAGATAGAACAAAAACGAAATGTCTTTGAATGGTGAAAAAAAGCCGTATTTTCCAGTGTTTTCTCAGTATGATACTATGAAGCTGCGAAGAGCAAAGAGATAAAATGTGAAATTCAATTTAATTGCTGATTTTAATGCGTCGTATTCTCATTGATTGGGATGTTTATGCGCGCACGTTTAACTTAAGTGAACTACAAGAAACCGACACCGAGCCAAACACATTAAATAAAAAAAAAACCTTTGAACATTGAATATTAATTAGAAGCGTTGACAAATTACGACGACGAACATGATGATACTTCTTTTTTTCTCATTATTTGTTATTGGAGGCAATTCAAGCTTGACAACACATGAAATCCGGGCCATTGATGTGGTCAGCTTTTTATTCTCTTCATAAATGTGTTCACAATATGTAGGCATTGCGATGTTTATTGCACACAAATTAATGTTGCACTCTTTCATTAGCTATCACCTTGTGCACTCATTTTACATGAAAATTACCTGTTTCATTACACACCACGGCAGAAGCCCGAATCGATTAGATCGCATCGCGCGCTGATTAGACGCGGTATTATTGAGTACGTATCTTTTTTTTTGCTGTTGGCGGTTTTTTTTTATTTAAAAAAAAAAACATTTATGAGAAGAGCGCGCGTATGCACAATATTTTCCACTCTCAAAAGATTAATGATACACCGATAGTCACCGAAGCTGACCAAACATTTTGCTTGATGCATGTGTGTGTGCAGTTTGTGATTTCATTTCGTGATGTTTTCGATTTAAAATTCATCGTACAACAACTTGTCATGATGTCAACATCCAATTTTATAAATGATTACAACTAATCGGCCATTATATGTAAAGATGTGTTGGTGCCGTGTTAGATGCCAATGCTAAAACTTATAGTTTAACGTCGAAAATGTGTTGCAATCATTATTATGCTTCTTCATTTTTATCCAGCTTTGGCATAACCAACTAATAACTTAATTATACCAACTATTGCTTCCCAGCAGCAATCATCTTAATACACACGTATCAAAAGTGTGCGCACGAATGAACCGGAATGAGTATGCATGTGATGCACTGTATTCAAGACATATTCATCATTTTCCGTTACTCTTGATCTACTTAGAATATTTGAGTAGATCAAATAATAAATCGCAAATAATTCCTCACATTACAACAACATTTCGGCCAAAGTTAAAAATAGATTAAAGGATGAACTCGGTGTGCTAGTTCATTCACTCAGTTCTCTGTCACTGTTTTTCCCCCCACTTTGCTCAATTATATGTCAAGTAGAAAATGATAAAATCGGAGCAATATAGAGAGAGCGTGTGTGTGAGAGAGAGAGTAAAAGTGCCGGACATAATGAATTCATTCGAAATTAAAATTCAAATTGGAATGTGTTGTGTAATGGAAAATTTTCATTTTGAACTCTCTTGAGTAACGGCATTCACAGTATATAAGATGAGTTTATCTGGCTGTGTCCATGCGCTTTCGATGTTCAAAAATTGCCTAAAGTATGACACTTGAAACTTTAATTTGTACATGGAACAGTCGCACATTTGTGCGTCGGCGAAAAGAATTTAATCATCTGCTAAAAGTTGTATCGCGAAAAATTGTTTGCCACACTGAAATTTGCATTGCAATTTTATCTCTGCTCTCAAATGCCGTATAATTCGTGCGACGTTTTTTTTTCTTCTTGGAGACAGAGGGAGAGAAAATAAAAAGTGATTCGTTAAGCCCATTTGAGAGCTAAATTCAGCTTTGTCGCTGAGAGAATTGTTCGGATTGCGTTGCTCAGCACACATTAGTGCAAATTAAAATTAAAACATAAAAGTAATCTGTGCGAATATCTCAAAGTCGTGCATCTAAGACGCGCGTCCGCTGCCTTCTCTTGTCTATTTTTCCACAAGAACAACACCGTTGTGCATTGGTTTTCTGCATATATTTGTGTGTAGATTTTCTCACTTTTTCTCGTGTATAGCCGTAAATTTGCGGTGTCAAGCCGAAAAACCTCCAATAAAAATTCAGATTGAGAATTGAGATTAGCAATAAATGTGTTCGGCTAGAACAACTTGAGATGAAATGGGAATACAACACATGGCCCCAAATGCTTTATCATGTCTTTTTTTTGGTAGCGCAGATTTGATGATGAGGAGACAAAAATCCTATGTGGCTTCATGACAACAATGATGACTACACACCGAAGACTTTAAGAAAACAAACATTTTGCTACACACGGTGTGTGTCTGTAGAAGAGAAAATAAAAAGGAGAGCGGAGATGGCGAGTGCACGCCGGCATCAACATGATAATAGTCATTGAATTGCGAATCATTTACATTTTATTCAGGAATTATGTAAATGCATCGACAAACACGAAAAATAGCGATGCTTTATGTATAGGCTGTGCATTGAGTTAACATTCGTATTGCCGGATGATAGATCAAAATGTGTATTACGACTATGGTTTGCTTATAAGCGAAAAATACGAATGCAAAGAGAATGGATTGAATGCACAGAGAGATAGAGATATATACACAAGATTCGCTCACAATTTATAAAGAGCATGGCCCATACACTCTATCATCGCACATCTATATTAAAATGAATACACATACAAGAATACAAGCACACGAGTATTGGATCGAAGTCTGAACACCGATTTTTTGCTTTTTTGCTTTTGGTTTGACTAGCTCACTCGCACTCACTTGCTTCCTCTCGTTGATTATTTACAAATAATCCAACAAAACTGGAAACCGTAAATAATAATACACACAGCAACGCAACAACACAATTTCAAAGTTGAGAAAAAGGAATGCTGAACTGAAGATTTGCGTATCACTTCTCTCGTTAACTTTTGTTGAGCAATAAGTGTATTTTAAACAAGTCTCTCAAGAACACGGCACACTGATTTTAGGCATCCATGCATCCATCTGGCGTATGTGTGTGCACACAAGCAAGTACCATGTGTCAGTTGTGCTCGTCACAAGTGTTTCCAATTTTTGCCACAAAATACACACATCCCACCTTCGTCGTCAGCATCATCGACTCGTGTATAATTCCTTATGCATACTGTAATCATGTGAGTTAGCACCGAAGAAAGTGCTCAACAAATTATTATCTATATTTCTCGTCAAAATTGATGGTGTTGAGCATTTGAACATTTCAATTTCTCGGTCTGTGTACTGTCGATGTTGCTGATGCTACTACTGCTGCGTGACTCTCACATGCTTTGTTATTTTCCAATTCTTATGTAAATACTTAATTTTGTAATTTCTTTTCTAAACGCACATCGCTCTCAATGATTTGCAATTGAAAGTAGGCATTCTCTCGCGTACACAAGCCCACCAAAATCTCAGATGATAATGAAGACCGATTCTCATTTTATAAGCATGTCTTGATTTTCAGCCGATGCTCTGTGGATATCATCTCTCTATTTCACATTTATTTGAATATACAATCGACAGAATCTATATACTATATCCATTTTTCCACCATATTCTACCGCTTTTCCATCCATATCATTATGACAATTATACTGAGAACAACATTCGTTTCATTTATAGTGTCATTATCCGTACGCGTAACAAGCCATTCAACGAAAATTACGATGATAGAAATGTATAGAGAGAAAGAGATAGAGACGGAGACGGATTGAGAGAAAAGTGAATGCAGTAACTGTAAACCATAATCGTTATTAACCAAAAACATTGCTATGGATTATGCAGCAACTCAACGACGACGACGATGATGATGATGGCGATGAACGTCATATATTCGCACATTTCACATCTCGCACATCGCATCATGCACAGAGCACAAACACATATCACCAAACGACAAACAGCAAATAGTCACCGAAAAGAAAATGGATGATAACGAAATGGAAATAATAAATATACATTCTTGATAGAGTCGGCATCCAGTCCAACTTGGATTGAACGCACTCTCATGCACACGCTCTCTCTCTATCTCTCGCTTTCTTTCTATAACCCTTGCAATGTCAGTTAAACCACTTTTGTTTATTAGTTAAGACAATGGATTTGTTCAATGGACTCGGTCATTGTATCTTGTATTCGATATGTTATTTGTGACACTTCAAAACAAGCATCATTTTATTCGCCGCCGTTTTTTTTTTTCGGTAAATGCAATGCCGAACTATTTTCTCCAATCAAAATGAAAAGTCGGCAGCTTTAAAATCGGAATGAAAATCGGGTCTTTTCTTCGGTCATTCAGTTAGTTCCATTCACTGCCAATGGAAAATACGGCAAAAAAAATCCTTATTCGATGAGAATGTGCTGTATGTGCACAGTCCAGTGTGCCTGTGAAAAATGTGTTCATCATGCTTAAAGTATCAATTTCATATGTTCGAATACATTTGCATCCGATTATGGTTCATATGTGGTTGAAAATCTGCCACGATCACCATACTTAAAACCAAACAACCACTTGCCATTTCCCAGTCCATCCCATACTCAAATTCTTGGCTGTTTCTTCACATTCATTCAAAATGCACAACGATTTAGAATCATATTTCTGTTATTCGCTTCCACTCCAATTCATCATCATCGTCGGTGGAGGTTCTTCCATTTAATTTTTTTTGTCCGGGGGCGGAGAGGAAATACTCTTGAAACAATTACAAATGAATATGTGATGAGTTGGTGAAAAACAAAACTCTTTCATTTTCTCTATCTCTCTCTCTCTCACTCTTCGGCGCATAAATACTCACAAAACCGTTTTATACCTTGGTTAAAAAGCCATGGAATACTCTTTTTTTTCCCGTTGTTGTACGTAATGCCATTCCATTTTGTGCTTCTTTTGTACTCTATACATGTATTATGTTACAACCCATTCAAATAATCTACCGTTCGCACTTTTACGTATGACGTCTAATGAACAAGCATGTGGAATTACATCTTTTTATGTTTTTTTTTGTGTCGCTGCTGTTGCTGTGGCTGCTGTAACAGCAACACACTTAAGTCATGATGCGCACCATGTGTTATTGTATGATGTGTCGTAACTACTCATTTCTCATGCTATTTTCTTTAGCTTCGGCGATTTACGGTTGTGTGTTTCATTCTGTATAACTATTTGCATAAATATGTTTGCATATATGGTATGTTATTTGTCTATTGCTGTTATCCTCTAAATCTCTTCGCTCACGAAAATTAATTTTTCATACATTTTTTTATCACATTTTTCTTCGTTCTTTCTCCAAAATTTTCTCGTTTTTTTCCATAGTTAAACATTTTATGCTCACGATAAATGCTTTCGAACATATATTTTTCATTTGTGTAAGACGATGTGTTACATGGAAAAATGAATTTTTCTGCAATTTTTTTTTCCCGGTAAATTTTGTTGTTTGAGTAAATACCACCTTGTGTTGACCGAAAAATGGATTTTCCACACCATGTTTGTCAAAATGTCGTCAAACTGAACAGAGGAATAAAAAAAAATCAACATACCATGATTCAACACAATAACAAAAGACCAAATCACGCCATGCGACTGGCAAAATTGAAAAAAAGGAGAGGAAATTGTACAAAAAAATACGGGAATATGATACTTTTTAAAATATTAAAAAAGAGTCTCATTCCGCTCTTTTTTTTCGCTCGAATCATGACTCAAGTAGTTTTTTTTCGTACATATGTGTGTGTCCCTATTCTTTGCGCTAACGCCGCTACCAATTAGACAACGGTTGTGGGGATTCCTAATAGGATTTCATTTCTTTCTTGGGATTTTCGTTTCGTTGGCACATATGTGTCTCTCTTTCTCTCTTTCGCTGTGTGTGTTTTTTGTGTGCGTCATTTTCTGGCTTAAACCATGTCTCATTCCATAATTGATATTTATCAAATTATGTACACGCTGCTTCAAACATTGCTCGATATTAGGATGACACAGCAAAAATGCATTTCCATTATTTCCATAACGCTGCGATTTTAATTAATTAACTGCATTATGTAATGTGAAAAGTGTTCATATCGCTTTGGAAATGGAGTCCATCGAAATTAATGAAATGTGCAAACGATAATAATAATATCATTCAATTGGCCGTTTTAGCGTGCTGGGAGTGTTTAGAATTTTACGCATGTTGGTTGTTATTTTTTTTGCTTTCTTTTTGAAGAGGGATTTGCTCACGCACCAATTGACTGCTAAACGTTTTTTTTTTCTCTCGCACAAGTGTGTGTACACATGAAAATCGATCGAGAAATTGCTACGCAATGCTAATTGTTGTTCGAGGCCAATCGTAACGAGAGAATCATTTTGAATATATGTGATAATGCATTTCGAATTGACAATGCGGTGTATTAAATGCAAGCGTGTAGGATAGCATTGGAACAAAAACAAAAATTGCGGTTAATGGAACGAGACAATTCAAGTGTGCACTGCTGCCAGCAAGTTTGAAAATGCCATCAAGTGGATTGAGAGTTAGAGAGAAAGGGCGAGTTCTTTTTTTTTATTCGTACAATAAATTTAAAATGTTGATGTGCATGTATTTGCGTTTGGCTCGCCTCGAAAAATATGGAAATGATTGAAATCCGAGGTAGCCAACGAATAGTGGAGTGAAAAAATGATGGCATAATCCAATCGAAATTCCGATTGCAAATGTACGGATACAATCTAACTAGGGATAGAGTGAAATAGAGAAAAAAACTATGCATGCAAATTTGCTGCGCACAAATAATAAACGATGCAAGGAATACACACGTACACGGCCAGTAATTATGAAAAACAATCCAAAATCAAACTTCAGTGTCGCTTTTTTCTCCACCCACTATTCGTACAAAAAAAAAACGACAGCACCTGAAGGAGAATGGTTTTCCACATGAGTTGGAATAACAACAGCAATAGTATGACAGAAAAAACTATTGCTTAATTCGTTAATATGCCTCAACTAACAATTCTAACTTGACTGTTTGTTTACACATAAATGAACGCGTTGGAATGTGGAACGTCTGAGTGTGGAGCAAACGGTGCAACGGTCAGGGGAGCCAACGAATGGACGAGCAAGTGAATGAAAAAAAAAGGAGGAAGAACCAATGCAATTGAACGTATGAGCTTAGAGGTAGACAGAGAGAGAAAAAGAGAGCGCGATAAAGACTGAAATGGAAAAAGTCATCTCGCATATACGCAGAAGTTTATCGTACAATTGAAAAGTGCATTAAGCAATGTTGTCGTTGCTGTACCATGTACACACACTCTTCATGAGTCTTTTTCTCATTCGAACATACAAAAAATACAGATTTTATTTCCACTAAAGCAAGTACCAAACAACAGCTGCAACAACTTTTGAATAGCAGCACTTTTCGAACGAGTTGAAAGAGAAAGAGAGAGAGAGAAAAATCACAGACGTAACTAGTTCTGAGAGCATGAGATTCATTTAAAGTTTCAATTGGATTTTTTCCTACTCCGTTTTCCATACATATTGCTGTCGTTTGCATGTTTTTTTTCATTTCCCTTCAAATTCTCTCTCTCTCTCTCTGTTCATTCATTTAGGCTTGAAGAGTTGAGCAGTATTTGCCATCCATAAGTTTCATTTCATTTTTATTACCACGAACGTATGTTTCGATTCATTTGGTTAGTGGAGGTGCATAAAACCTGTGATTATATGAAGTTTATCTACTAAATCTCATGTTTTCTCTCTCTCTATCTTAAATTTGACTCTTCTTTTATAAGCTGCGCATCAAAAACAAAACACACAAACAAAGTGTCAAACATTTCGACTGCGATGAACACAAGTCGTGGCTATGTTTGTGTTTCGAGCCATTTGAGTGTCACATAAATGAATTAAAAGCCAACACTCATTATGCGAGATCAAAATCTGTGCAATGAGAATATGAAAATTCGCATGTCATTCCGCTGTAATGAGACTGTATAAATGCATTGCAATGCATTTGTTATTTATCAATCAGTTTTGTGGCACATGGCCACACGGTCGTTGCTTGTGCGCATGGATAATCACAACAATTGCTGTATGTGATCGTTTATTTCTTAAGGTATTTTTTATATCCAATCACACTTGGCCCATTGCATTTTAATCACCAATCTGCTTTTCTCTACAATATGACAGTTTCTTATGCGCGGCCGGATTTTATTGAGCACGGCCACCACTGTCTCAAAGAGATTAGAATGACCCGCAGCAATTGTGAATGAAATTTCAACAGAAACAAAAAAGACATGTAATCTGTGTGTTTAATTAAACAAAGCATCACCGTCGTCGTCGTCGTCGTCGTCGTCAACGAAATCTCTGTTGCCCAAGCGATTTGCGTGTGACAGCTTTTGAGATTTTTAGTTAGAAATGCATTTCAATTGAAACAGCTACTCTCTATCTACTTTTTTCTACATGTGTCTTGAATATTTCTAAACGGGGATGTAGAGCTACACAATTCCTCCTGTAACCGCATTTTTCCATGTGTATTACATTTGACAACGACAACGACGACGACGATTTAATATTGATATTGAGTATTGTGCAATTGTTCATTCGTTCTCTGTTGCGCCAAAGCGTTTTTTCGTGTTTTTTTCTCTTTTCATTTTGATGTCGTTTATCAATCTCAAACAGCCACACATTGCACCACTGCAATGTGCAATTGTACTTCGACTGACTAAGGTATATATGAGATCGAGAGGCTGCGACATGTTCCCCAAGCGATTTGTACAATTCAACTCTGTACGAATCTCCATTTGAAAAACCGAAAGAAAGAGAGAACAAAAACCAGTATTTATAAAAAAAATATATATATATCTGCAGTACACAAGCAAAAACCAACAAAGAATTTTTTTTCATTCCAAATACTTTGATTTGCTAACACAATATCATAACGTGCATCGTTCCAATCGAGTATACCGCACATTTTAGCTGTGTTATGGCATTTTTTTATTTGTTGCTGAACGTTTCTCTCTCTCTCTATTCAAATCCAATATAATACCAAAATACTAACATAAGAGGAATGTGTATGCGCTTATATGCTCTCAATCTCTGCCCATTTCAATCGGGGGGAATGAGCAATTGAGCATTCTTTGTGAGCTATGAATTATGTAAATAAATAAAATTGAAGCGATAAATTGACTTGTGATAGATTCAACGAGAATATTGAACGAACAATGCTAAGAATTACATAAAGAATCGATTTATATTTATCATTTATTACGATAAATATCGATTTCGAATTGAGATGATTTTACTTAAGCCGAAGCACTTGGAATTTGTCAAATGATCGGATTGACAGCAAATTGTCAATAAACTGAATTGATCAAGATTGGATGTATTAATTAGAAGCCAAAAAAGGAATCAATTGAAACTTAGAATTTGAAATTTTCCATTGGCATAATCATCAAATTTCTCGGAAAACCACTTGATTCATCAAAATGTGGTTTCATTAAATGAATTTTTTTTTGCTCTCACATTGTCTTCGTTTCTCAAGTGATTTTTGCATGTTCATCTTCCTTAATCACGCATTCCATACACGCTATTCGAATATTGCAAAAAAAATAAACAGCCAGATGTAAAATTCAATATATGCAAATAATTCGTAGTATGTACAATGCAATTCATGTTTTGTTGATTTGTTGTGATAGACTTGAAGCGTAAAAATAAGACCATAAATTTTCTGTTGACTGTTTTGTCTTCTGTCATGAATTGTTTGTTTGTTTGGTTTTTTTTTTCTCTCTCGCTTAGTACCAGGTCGGGTATATGCTGAGCAGATAAAAAAGGCACCGCCAAATATTGAAATAATAATAAAGAGCGGGCGGAATGAAAAATAAGTCACGAGTCACATAGTGTGGTTGTTGTTTTTGAACGCGGTAAAAAATCTGCTCGCATTGCAATGACATTGACAAAAAAGGCAGTCAAGTTGTCTTACGAGAAGAGTATTCCATTGAAACTGAAATGTCAATGAATTGAGTTTTCAAGTTGGATGCCTGTGTTCAATGGGCGATAATGTAAAATGACAAAGAATTTTCATCATCTATTTTGTTGATGGTTCCATCCATAATTTTTTTTTCCTTCTTCTATTCACTTCGATAGAAATTACAGTTTATCTAGAAAATGCAGCAAAGATGCAACAAGAGCATTAAAACGACATTTTCAATGTTCGAAGCAAGCTCTCTTTTTTTACTCAATAATAAAACAAAAAGTCTAACCATATTTTTTGATGGAAAAATAAAGAGGAGAAGGAGAGAGAGAGAGAGAGAGAGAGAGAGAGAAACACGGGCCAACTTCATTTGCTTGCCATAAGAATAATTTATTATTTTTTTCTCTGGTTTTGCTGTTGTTGCTCGAAACCAATTAAATATCTCTCGCTCACGAGCACCAATACAATCCGCATAACGACCGCAGTCGAACAGAGATAGAGAGAACGGGAGCAAGATAAAACGATTGAAAGAGTGAAATAAACCAACTCTGCAAGCAATTTTTTTTTTCGTGGTTTGAGATTTGATGTTCTTTCTGAAGTTGATGGCTCAGGATTGTTGTTATAATTTTTTGTTCTTATTTTCGTTATTCGAATTGTATTCGCCGACTAACATGTTGAGATAAAAAAAAAACGACGAGAAAACAAAGCATTTTGTTCCATTAGAATAAAACAAAGCAAAATCAAACACACACACAAAATAACAACATCGACGCAAAACCTATTCCATTGATGATGTTGAAGATGGTGTTAAATTCACTATCATGCATTTCTCGGTGTTGCCGGACTCTTCATCATTTCTCTCTCTCTCTCTCTTCTTCGCTCTCAATCTATTTTTCTTCATATTCTTTTAGCATCATCTTCAAGCGCGAGAGTTTGTTGCTATTCAACTCCAACTTCGATTCGATGTTTCGAGTTTGTTGTTTTCTATATTTTTTTTTCTTCAGTGCGCGCGTGCGTATGTGTGTGTGTGTGCTCGAGCTCGTATGTTTATGTGCTCGTTTGTTCTTTTGTATTTGTTTGCATATTACGTGATGGTTGCTTTTCAACTCTTTGCCATTACCATCCATCTATCTTCTGCCAAGAAGATGTTTGAATGGGATGAATTGAATTTTTTTTCCTTCATTTTTGTTTCAGTTGAGAATTGAGTTTTTTTATATTCAATCTTGCCTCTTTCGCCTCGCATCTCTCGTTGAAAAACCAAACCGTAATTTGTTCACTTAACTTTTTGGTATTATTGTTGTTATTACTTCGCTATTATGTTTTTGATGCACGTAAATTGTTTTTGTTCTTATAACACACACACACATATTATATTGCTGATAAAGCATTTTTTTCGGGTCCCGATTGTGCGTGCCATCCCATCAATTCTATGGTTCTCGTTTTTTTTTCTCTTTCTGTCTCACTCTTTTGCCTGCTCGTCGCGGTGACTTCACGATGACATTCAAACTGAAGTGATTCCATCGAGACACAAATACGTATATACCATATTGGTGCGCGCTCAAAAGAGTGATAGACAGAGATCAAGAGTGGAAAAAGAATTTGCTGTATCATTTTTTAAACGTAAAAAAGGCATGCAATATGTTGACGTTGAAACGGTTTGATTTATATATGTATGTTCTTGTGCGTTAAAAAAAACTCAATTATACAAAATATGAACAATGCGATTTCTTTGAACTCAATCACTTTAAAAAGCTTTTTTCTTTCTTTTTTTCTGTCGATTTTACGATTTAAATGGCATCACTTTACAAAAGGCTGCCATGACGTAGAGAGAAATATAATATGCAAACGAAATATTTAAATTCTTGGACGCGAACAAAAGCATATCCATATCTCCACTTTACAATTGCAATCGATCACTTTTTACCTTGACAAAAAAAAAATGTCTTGCTTTCATATCTTATCTTCTCGTCGGTTTTTTTTCGTTTTCATTCTTTGAGTCGGTTTTGTTTGAGCTTTACTATCGTTAGCGATTTTTGTTTGTTCGTTCGCTTTGCATGTGGGCATATGAGCTTAGGTATCAATTGGCGACATGAATACAATGAATACAAAATGAACATTCAATAATTCGATATATGTGTGTGTGTGTGTGTGTGTGGTTTTCCTTTTCGCTGATACTTTTGTTAAGACGCTTTGGGGTGTAATATTTTATTCAAACTTGATGGCGCACTTTTTCTTCCCTTTCGCTCTCCACTTCTTTTATAACTCTCTTATCTTTCTGCTTCAAGTTTTTTTTTTCATCATCATTTTCGTCGTCTTTATTCAGTTGCTGTTCGAACACATTGTGTGTATGTGCGAATTTGGATCGAGTGGCAAAGTATTGGCAAATCGAGACTCGACGCACATCAACCAACTATGAAGCAACGACATAAAAAAAATATATAGAAGAAATGAAGTAAAGAATCTTTCCTGTGTTAAAAATAAAATGAATGGAACAAAAAAAATATGGCAGGAAAAAAAGCAAAATGCTTACATTTGATAGAATTGCTTCAAGCGCGAGCGCTTATGCACACAGACAGGAACTGGCGAGAAAAAAAAAAACGGAAAATAATGATTTGAAATCTTATTTTGATAGTTATGTGCGCCCGCCATATGTGTATATTTTCGATTTGCTGTACAAAAACGGGTGAGACGAAATAAAAACGATCGCGGTTTTACACATTTCGCGATGTGATTCTTTTTCGAGATTTCATTTCAATTGGCAGTTGATGCAAGTAAACAATCTAAATAAAAGCGCACCGCATTCGAATGAGATGAGGTGAAAACGATAAATTCATAGAGAAAAAGGTGTCAGCTTGTCTCATTCTCTGCCTCTCAGACATCGATTCGATGCGCAAACAAATTGATATGAATCCCAATGTTATTAAATTCAACTTGATGCACTGAATCAAAACGACAATGCGACAAAGAAGACGAACAAAAAAACAAACTCAACACAAACTAACAAACTCTTTTCTCGATTGTTTGCAAACACTATGCACTTTGATTTGTGAACAAATCAATATACATACATACTCGCAATCGATTGATTTTGTTTGCTACAACGCTTGAAAAAGATTGATGGAAGTTTCGTCGAAATGTGTGTGCGCGTTTTTTTTCTTCTTTCATTCTAATCCGGTTTTTTGATTGATTTGAATATACATCATAAATGCAGCACTTTTTTTTATTCATTGCCAAGCGACAATCTGCAACAGAAGCATTAAAAATATATCTTGACTTTTTGCCATCTGAAGTATGATTATGCATTTTTTAGGCATAAAAAAAATTCAATTTACCATCATTACCGTGTTTCTCTCTCTCTCTTATCATACATCAAACATAATTTTTATGTGTTTCATGCTTCAAAATGCACTGATAGAATATTACATATTTATGACAATTTCTTTTAGTTCACGGGCCGTGCCACACAGCAAGAGTGATAGAATGAGAATGCCGAGTCTTTCGTAAATACTAACTAAATATTAATAGGTAAAATGGTAAACGATGTACGGAATCGCATGCTGGCTACATAAATGCATAAATTCTTGATGTGGTAATGAAATAATTTTGTTTGCCTTTGCTTTTTCCACTTTCTCGCTGGTGAAAAATTCCCGAGTGTCATGAATGTGATTTGTGCTACCTGTACTTCCATTCGATGTGACTTGTATATGGCACAGGAAGTATACACTCATGACCGTGCGCGATCGGTGTGAGTTTGAATCAAGAGAGAAAAAAAAGAGCAACCCAAATATTCGGGCGCTTAATTCAAAAAATGCGAGAGAAAAAACCGAAAACATACAGAGAAGAGCGAGAGAAACAATGAAAGAGAGTGGAATTCTCATCAGTACAATGTGGCTGGAAGGCCATTTATATCTGACGAATATGAGACACTCTCATCGGCGATGTTCATTACAAATGAATCTTACATTGTGCTCTGAATTTTTTTTTCTCTTTGTATGTGCGGAACGAATTGGATACATGGCCACGCTGTTATCATTTACGCATTAATATGCGAACCGTGTCTCATTCAATCATATTTCATAAAATGCACACGGAATTGGTGTGTGTATATTGTGAATGCCGGAATGTATGTGCATCAGCGGCAGCATCCATGTCGAGGGCCTCTTTCTCTCTTGTGCTCGGTTGTTATCTGTATAGAAACGAGTGGCCATTTAAATTTTGATGAAAATTCCATCTAATCGAATCGAATGCCGTTCCAAAGTAAGCGACCAGCAAATGGTTTCATTGCAGTTCGTTTATGAGCGATTTTGAGTGGATTTATGTGATTTATTGGAAAAACTGTCAGACCATATCGGGTTTCTCCCACATGATACTTTCTCGCTCTTTCTCTCTCTTGTGCACCACTTACACGTTTTTTTCGCAAGAAACGCGAGGAAGGAGAAAGAGAGATTGAGAGTGAAAAAAAGACGATACAAATTTGTACGATTGGTAGAGGATTAATGGAAGAAAAAAAGAGGAACGAGGAAAATGGAAAAAAAAAGTTACATTCGAATCACAGCGTTAAAGAAAGATACTGACAATAATCGATAAGAGATTCCATGAAGAGAAACGGAGCGTTAAAGAATAATCTAGAATTCCAAAGGTACTTGATGTACTTGGCCCTTGTTTTTCGTTCGATTTTATAAGCCGCGCTATATTTCTCATGCGCTCGTCAAAAAATAAATTGGTACAAATTACATTTAATCAAGTAAAACGCGATGAAACGCAACACGAGTGAATGTGAGCCACGCATTGACGACACACAAACATACACACTTCAAAACAAACATAAGGAATTCTTCTATTTTACCATCCAAATTTAAAATGCCCGCATTGTTAGTGCGTTGCCATTTATATTTACAGTAAGAGAATGTGACAGACACTAAGAGATAGAGAGTAATGTATACCGACCAATTATCGTGTTGTGTACACTTACACTTCTTGAACGGTGTAGATGAAATAATGTTGAAGAGAGACGAAACGCACAACGACAATACAATTGAATACAATTTGTTTTACTTAAGGGCCAAGATAAGAGGCGAAAATAGCAAAGCACACGTATGATTACTTGACACAACAAATTACAGGCGACATTTGAAGCGATGAAGGAGTCTATGGACAACAAGATTGTTGCACGATGTTGTTGGCATTGTGGCTGTGAGCTTGTGCTGTTTTGGCTTTAGACCGACGAAGAAGACGACACACGGCAAAAGAAATCAAAGAAATTCATATCATTCAACATTCACAAACAATGTGTGCATTTTTGGCGCGCGCACACATGTCTCTCTGTACATTTGAACATTGTAAATCTCGGAAATCTCTGTGTCTATGTGCTGTTTTCATTGTTGCATTTATATGTGTGCTTCACCGGGCAACACCACTCAAAAGTGAACACAAAGTGCTTAAGCATAATTTGGTTGTCGAGCTCGAAAATTACAAACACTAAATAAATAAATCATAAATGTAACATTCATTAGTTTCCTTATAAATTTTATTTAACATGTTTCAAACTTGTACTCTCACTCAGAAAGTGAGTGAGTTCAAATACTCAAAGAGAAGATCTACATATCGTTAGTTTTTTTTTTTCAATGCTATCGGACTTAACAAACATTTTCTCACTGAAGTGATGCAATACAAAATTTAGGCCAACAACAGATACATGTGCTTATGCTCAAATCGAAGCAACAAAAACAATGAAAATTGAGAGGGAAAGAAAAAAAAATGTGATTGAACGATAAGTCGTAACATTTCATTTTGGATACTGAAAATGTTCTCAAGTGTCCATTTTCCACTTGTTTCTGTGTGCGCACACGCCCTTTTCCATAGGTTCACGCTTAACTTTTATAGTGGAATGCGCACATATTTTTCGTAAATCGGCCGAGTTTTTCCATATGGCCGCTCGTCCAAAGCAGAAAAAAAAGCCGGATGCATACCAGTAAATAAGTGAAATGAATACTTTTCAGAAAATGAACCGCAACCAACGGAACCCACAAATTGTTGCATTATTGCCACAGCAGTTTCACAAAATATTCTACACACAATAAATGAACACTGTTTTGCCAGAGAGAAAACGAGAGGACGAATATGAAACTTTGTGCATGCATCACAAGCAATACAAACCCAATTGCATGCACTCAGTTCCTGTGAAAAATGGGGCGAATCGAGAGGGAAAAAAACTAACAGTAACAGTGAAAGCAGAAAATTAACCATCTAGTCGCACTGCTTTATCTAGTACTGCAACGCTCCTGCGGTGACATAAAATACAAACCGTTTTTTGTTTGATGTGTGTGTGTGTGCATTCGTCGGTTCGGATTGCATTCTACGCAGAGAGACAAAAAAAATTGGTACGAAAGCATTCAATCAGTAGAATGGCACGAAATGATAGGACGTTTTTTAATGACCATTGACAACAATGACGAGAAAAAACGACGACAATGAGTGCGACGATGGCAAAGAGACATGGCTACTACAAACACAGAAAAAGTTCATGAACCGAGAAAAATGCATTCGAGAATGCACATTATTTTTTTCGATTGTGCAAGGATTTTGCGCACATTTTTTTCATCACTGATAGTTTTGTCATTGCTAATGTATTTATGAGCGCGAACATATCTCTCTTCATGTTGCCATGATGCACAGCTTCTTTTCATTTGGCTTCATTTCCATCGTGTGCTCCATTTTTTTTTCTCCTCATGAAAACACAATTTTAAAGACAACATTTAAATTGCACTTCTTTTTACTAAATATTTTTTTTCTCTTTCGAAAAAATTGTACATAAACAGAAAAACTCATGAAATGTATATGGCAGAAAGCATTTGACAAAAAAAGAGAGAGAAAAAGGTTATAAATTCGACGCAAAAAAAAAACGGCAAAAGATTTCCAAAACCAATTAGCGCACGAAAAACAGAGTCTACGCAGAGCATGGTGGATGAAACGGCGCCCGATAAAAATAATTGTGAAATCACAAGCGCCATAGCTTGCGATCGGTAATGTGCAAAATTGAATTTTTCCATCAAATAAAAAGGCGAGAAATGAAATGAAGCAAAAGGAAATATGATTTGTGTGTATGTCGGTGTGTCAAAATGAAGAAAGCAAAAAAAGGCGCACGGTATACAAAAGGCAAATAGACAAGTGGATGAAAGATCAACAGACATGATGGCTGTTATCGTTTGAAAAATAAAAACGAAAACCTAACAATCGTCATACAGAGCGCAAAAAAATCACACACATGGTTGATGTCAAAATGAGAATAAAATGGCATCAACATAAGAAGAAAAAAAAATAAATTTTTCAACTCACACTGAGTGTGTATCTCGTCGCAGGCTCTTTTTTTCCATTCTTTTCGCAACAAAATGTTAAACACATCCTCTGGTGTATGTGTGTGTTTTGTCTCTACATGCACAATGTGTTCATCAAGTGGATAAACATATAAACGTATACATCGTCGGTGTGTGCTAAAACTTTTACATTTTTTTGAACTTTTTTACAAGAATCCTGTTATTTATTTATAAAAAAAAATAAAATATATGTTGATAAAGAAAGGTATTCAAGCGCGCTCGCGAATAAAATAATAAAAAAAAAACTGTCTCACACATACAACAAAAATGATAAAGTGAAGAAAAAAAAGAGAGAACTAAATGGCGGAAGGAAAAAAGAGAGATGACATTAACACAGTGGAAAAGAAAAACACAAAGAGTATAAAACATGAACTGAAAGCGACTTCTTGTCTTTGGTATGAGAATTGTATATCAAACGAGCTTAGCGCGTGCTTGTCTCAGGCCAGTGTTTTTGTTGTTCATTTTGCCACCGTTTTACCTTTTCGCTGTTGTACATTGTATTTTGGCGTTTATTTCATCATTATATCCACACATATGACATTCAACATTCTTTTCGACACTCACTGACAAAGTAATGATAGCATATGCCATGTTTGGCGAATGCAACGAACACACAATTCGAATAATACATCGCGCTTTTTTCTCTGTTCACCTTCTTACCGTTGCGATTGAGTGAGAGGAGAAAGATTATGCGCTTCATTTATGTTTTCAGTGGGCAACCTCGTAATATTTGCCAATTCACACACATGCACAAACAAACAAGTTCAATTCGGGTTAATTAAAGGTGAGAGAGGGTTACATATTACAGAATGAAATTGAAGTGAATCGTTCAAAATGTACGAATGCTACTTTATATACATGTTATTATCCATATGTTGATTTTCCCAGCCACTTGTATTCGTGTTTCCAAATTGAATTTTCCGCACCGAAAAGACGACACGAAATGTAAAGCGAGTGGAAAGTGAAGCATAAGAGTAGAGAAGAAAAAAAGACGGAACAGAAGCAAAAATGTAAAAAGAACAGAAAAAAGCGGTTGAACCAATCAATATGATATACGTCGAAATGTGCTTATGACAAAGCCAACTTGATGACAGTGTCGGAAGAGAATCTCAAAACCACAAAATAAAAACGCAATGCAATAAAGAAGAAAAAAAATAGAGAGTAGATTTGATACGACACAATAATAACAATGTTGAATGAATGAATACACGCCCAATTTGTTTTCGTTGCCGACAAATGCAAATCCTACATGCACAGACGTATGGATATACCTATTTGACAAACTACCTGGTTAGATAATCAAAGCCATTTCGGTAATAATTCATATGTTGCCAACCCTGGCGAGAAAAAAGGAGAGAGAGAGAGAGTTAAAAAAATAAGAAATTCAATCTCTACTTTGGCAAATAATTTGCATAGTAAAAACCTTTTTTAGACGACTGAAAAAAATACCATCGACAACATTTTTGTGATTTGGTATCGATTTGAGTTGTATTAATGTGTGTATCTGTGCATTTGAAATGTGTACGGAAAATCCGCTTTCTTCACTTGATTTCAACATTCGACGACCGTAAAAACCAATAACATGAACTTAAAGCTAAACAAATAATACGGTGTAAAATAGATAGATTCCATATGCAATGTACTGTATAAAACCATTGGCTCACCGGTGTGTGTGTGTGTTATCAAAATACGACAAGAGTCGGACTGAACATTCACAACGAGTGAAAAAAATGTGCAGAACCAAAAAGAGGATGAGAATTATGGTTTTAACGGAAATAAGGGAGCATCAGAGACGGAGAGATAGCAAGAAAATGGAAAAAGAAAAATATTCAAAATAAACTAGTTATATTTTCACCTTTTGCCAATGACAGAGTTCTCTCTCGCTATTTGGTCCTACCTCTCTAGTGATAAAAATCCATGCAGCAGTTCTTGTTTCAGTTCGGTTTGGCTTGTATTTATCAAAACTGACATCGACATTTCCATAATGTGATAGCATTGGATATAACATATGCCCGATCTCATTCAATACATCTCTCTTCTGTTTCATGCACTCTTTTGCTAGCTATCACCTGCCATTGCTCTTGAGAAAAACACTTCTTAGCATCAGCTTCGATTTCCTATTTTATTTACAAATACTCTGTCGCTTTTTTTTCGCTCTGACACATTAAATAACACCTCATGGTTCTGAATTTGGCTTGGTGATTTCGTTCATTCATAATTCTTTTTTTCTCAATCCTTGTGTGTTCATCTTGCACTCATTCGGCTGGCAAATCCATTTTTTACATGTCACTCACATGCTTGTGCTTAAGCAAATATACCACAATATACAAAAGAGGTATGTGTGGTGTGTAATTCTTTGAATCTTGTGTTCGGAGTGTGCTCAAACATGCACATGATGGTAATTCTGTTACACACATCATCACACACACCATCGATCTAATGAACGCGCTACAAATGGCTTGAACATGGTGAGAACGATGACAACAACACCAACAACAACACATCGATATGACAGTGGTGAAAATAATGAAGTGAAAATAAAAATTCGTTAGCACAACCGGATAAAACATTTATCGTTGATTTACGCCTTCATCCCCTTCATTGAACGAAGGAAATGTTGAGAGAAATCACTCAATGCACTCGAATTTGGATTTGTGTTTCGCACCAGAAACAAATGACACAAATCAATTACCACCTGTACTCGTTCAATCAATCTGGACACCAAGAGATTGCCACTTGAAGAAAAACGTCCCAAACGAACCCAGCGCATAAATTAAAAGGACTTTTATTATTTTCCCTCATTAAATTTCACATACACTCGGCAAACGGTTTGTTTTATTTAAATTAGTTTTCGATGAGATGGCATATTTTTTGCTAATCGAATACAATACCAGATAGCAATCGCCCTTTAAACAAACATTTGAGCAATGATTTTCAATGTCATTATGTTTTCTGACAAATTTAAAACGCCCGTTGAAATGAATCGGATGCAATTCTAAACTCGATTAATTAAATTTATTTCCATCATTTTTTTTCTCTCTCTCTCTCTCGACACTCTTCAATCTCATTTGGTGTCAAGTTTTGCTCAAATATACAATTCTCGTTCGGCTTTAAATTGTTTGATGCCATTGAAAATTGTTGGCGTTTTGTTTGTATAGCAGAGCAGATTACATGTCAGAAATTCCAATCGTTGATTGCATTACAGAAAAGGAATGCAAATTGCATACCAATTAAAATTGATTATTTTTACCCCTGTTGTTTGCCAACGCCAAAAAAAGGGATGCTATAAAACAGACAACTGGCAATGATGAGGCGTTGATACCACAAAGGTTAAAATGATATATATCGTGACACATTGCCATTAAAAAGATTAATTTGCGACGACTATAGCGGAGGCGATGGGTATTCAATCTGATTTTTCGACACTGTTAAATATAGCGTGTAACCGTTCATGGCATTTATTTTTGAACTTTTAATTCTTTATAAATTGTCTAATGTCTCAAAAATGCGAATCAACTTTTTGAGCTCTTTGTGTTGCATGAGCACAACGCGAGAGAAAAAAACACATTTTTTTTTCATAAGTTTTTCAATGAACAAGTCTATTCATCAACTTTTTATGTACGTTCAATATATAAATTTCGCCAACGCGCTCGTTTGCACGCTTTTGCATACATTTGAATGTTTATCATGACATTTGCAACAATAAACAAGCGAGTGAGAAAAAAAAAACTTGCCTCCGATTTCATCGTGGGGGTAAAAGTAAACAGTCAATAAAACGGCTGTTAAATATATGAGATGTGTATGTTTGTGTGTTGTAAAGTTATCCAAAGTTGTGAAACTGAATTGGCCTGATTGCTGCGTACGAATGCGAAACCAAATCAACAAATAGCGATGTGCTGCGCTGTGATGGTTCCGGAAATGGAGAATAGAAAATAATGCGAAGAAGCAACAGAAGAAGAAAAAGAATTCCGTCCGTCTTATTACTTCAATCAGTGTCATTTTCATCTGAGCGAAATGTGTCGTGTTTAAATTTGCAAAACTATTTTACGGAGAAATTGAACTTGGGAGTTCTTCACTTCACTCTCTATTATAACTAGTTAAAGTTTCGTGTATTCTAATTTCAATTGGATTTTCTTGACTTGACACTTCTTTTTCTTTCTTGCCTTTTTTTTGCAACTCCATTGCAAGAGCAACAGCAGCAGCTCAATTCAATTGGTTCGTTAAGTGTTAACGTATTTCTCATTTCCGTATGAGGAACTCAGTCACTCACTCTTACTTTCATTCATTCTCTCCGTCTCTCACTTTCTACAATTCTGATTTCTTACTCTTCGAATATTCAATTTCGTCTCTCGTCATGTGTGATAGATGTGTTTAAGCTAATATGGTGCCTTCGCTGGTTTCGCTACTCATTCACATTTAGATTGAGATTTTATTGCTGCTTATTGTAATAGTCGCTTTACAAACGGCATCTTGTTTGCTTGGAAGAGACAGAGAAGGAAGCAAACCAATTTCAATTGAATAAAAAAAATAATATTATTATACGCACATAACTTTGAAAAATATTTCGCTCCACCTTCCACATGCCGATCCAAACCGAATGCTCTATGTTTTGTTGGCTTCATTCCCGTGGATGACGAGAGCAAGAAAGAACAATTTCCGAATGATTGCGCAAATCACATCATCATTCATTCATTCTCACATCAAATTACGGATTAGAAAATTTATTATTATTATTATTATGAGAGTAATTCGTGCGCAATTGTGAAGCAAACATATAGAGAAGTACAAGCGACAATTTTCAGATACCATTGCCACTCTAGTACGATACGCAAGATACACTGAAGTGCGTACATCGATGAATGCGTAATTTTTAATTCCATAATTGAAAAATTAGATCGCTTTAAATGGGAATGTGTTGCGCTTTGTACTCACAATTCGCTGCTCGTTCACTTCAATCGTTCGCTTGTTGGCACGCTGTGGCTCCCAAAATTGTACGATGACAAACCAAAAATATACCATATTGTGTGTCTCAATTACAACTGTATGCGATGCGATGTTAGTGCGCGCTCGCGACATAGAGTAAAAGTGCTTGCGTCGAAGGAACAGCATAAAGAAACAAAAAAACACATGAAAAAGAGACAGAAAGGAGGATATATGTATGAATGAAGAAATGAAAAAAAAAACTTGAGGAACCAAATCTGGCATTTTTACGCCTTATGATATTCCTCTCTCAAGTCTAAAGTGGTTTTTCATTAGCACAATTCCTGTGATCTAAGCAAAATATGCGTGGATGTTTTGTGCGTATGTACGCATAAGCGATTGATGTTTCAGCTAAATTGCATTCCAAATAAATCATTTGCCATTCGACAATTCAACGTAATTAATGAGTTAATTAAATGAAAATCACAGGGCCTATATGCGAATTGCGTCCGCATAGAATATCATCTGTATATTTCAATGTGTATGTGGATATTTTTAGATTGCAATATTATGCTCGACAAGTAACCGAATGAAGATGAAAATTTAATGAAATTTATTGCAGAGTTCAGACGCACACGCGCACGCCAAACTATTTGATCCGAAATGTCGGGCCAAAGGAAATGATCTTATTTCTTATTTTTGTTTTTCATTTTATTTGTCTTTAATTCGTGGCAGCAAATTGAAATAGCCAACCATAATTCAAACAATTTGAACTACATCTTGTTTACGATTTTGATTTGAGGTTTCCGATTTCACGCGCACATTGCTCAATCTATAATGGTTTTTAATGGCAATGTTTTCCATCATACATATAAAAAAAAAACATGATGCGCATTTTGAAATGTTCAATTTGAACATTCGGAAATAATTCCTCGATGTTTCAATTTCCTTTAATCCTCTCCACTCTCATTCTCTCTCTCTATCTCTCTTTTATGCTCGAAATGAAAATTCTCAAATTCCTTGTTGTTATGGTTGTTTTTTTTTTTAATTAAACAATCCGAGCACGGAAAATTTAATTTTCATTCTTTATCGTCGATTGGTTTTCAGGCATACACAGTACACACAGAACACACAATACATTGCTCATTTATGAGATCGGGCACAAAACTTGAAAAGGTTAAAGAATTTTAAATTGGATTCTTTAGTTTTCATTTTTGCGGTCTCTTTTTTTCAAAGCAACTTTCCGAACGGTAGATTTCCCAAATATGTTTCCATGCTCTTCGCGGCCGCATTACTCTTTTACTTCCATTGCTGGCTACCATGGTCTATTTTACGCGAATTGTGCCGTCGAATAATACCAGAATCCGTTTATATCTTTTCACTTTTGGTGCGTGTTGCTATTTGTGCAATGCATGCACAAAGCATTTTTCATTTTGTTCAGATAATCGAGGTGAATATTGCAATTCCAAATGAAAACAAAAACAAAATCTCTTCACTCATGGGAAAATTGCGGTTCGATTCGGCTCTTTGCGGCATAAGATATGTGCAATTTAGTGTGTGTGTGCCCTGTTTTCTTTTCGCTTAAAAATTACTTTTTAAAATTGCAGCACACGTGCTCGACACCTTTTGTTAAGGGTGCACAGACTGAAGACATACGATTGCAGCGCATACAATGTATTATAAATTCATTTGATGGCTGACAATGCAAAAAAACCGATTATATGTTCAAATATTTACGGCAACAACTTGTAAAATAAAACTCAGGTCAGATAACAATTGAAACATCGAGCGAAATTCTTGAGTGCCCATTTACTGCCAACTAATTTAAAAATTCCTTTGTTCAATCCGAGAAAAGCACAAATATTGGCAGAGCTATTTTTAGTACACTTTTTGATTTGTAGATATTGTCTTTGAAAACAATTTATTCATTCGGCACAATTTCTGTCGGTTCATAATCAATTTAACTGACATGTTTTCTATTTAAAAAAAATCAATATTTCATAAATTCGTTATTAGGTCGTTTTTATTCAATAATCCATGAATTTTCATGTTTCATAAACGATAGACCGTTTTTTATGAATTTCTTGGTTAAAATCGAAAATGGCACCTATCCAAAACATGTAATTAAACCAATTTCATTGTAATATTTGTCTAAATGTTTAATTTGATTTTTTTTTGTTCATGCTTGACATTTAGCTGTTAAATGGTTTTTCCATTTCTAAATACATTTTACGAGAAAAAAAAAACACACACACATTCAATTGCGTTAACTTTTCTCACGCTTCATTGTTTTTGTCCCCCCCCCCATAGTCGGCAACGTTTTTTCGCTACTTTAATTAAATGGGGCAATCAATTCCATCGGGATGAACATACACATACTTTTTTAATTGCTAAATAATACTCATCACCATGAAACAAACAGGCAACGTTGTGCGGGCAACAAAACATTGCTGAACTGTAATTGGAACGAATTTGAAAAAGTGTTTCAATACGAGAGATGTTGGTGAACAAACTGGAATACGTTATGAAATATATATATCGACCGTTTTGCCAGCACTTGACTTATGCTCAAGTATCATTTATTAAATTTTTCTGAATTGTGATTTACCTTGCGTGAAACACACCATGTGCGACGATGAACAATTTAAAACAACACACAGTTACAAACAAATTGAAGCATATTTATGAAACATTCAAATTGAATATTCTCGAGGAGAGAATAAAACACACACAGCCATTACAACGTTTAATATGTAAAATATGAAAGCAGGAGATATATCGCTGTTTTCTTTTTCAATTTCAAATCAGTATAGAAATGGATATTTTTAATAACGATGTGGAAATTCATGTTTATGTAACACTATTTGCTAATTTTGATACAATAAGGAAAAATTTGACGAAAAAAAAAATTCTGAAAAAATGAACATTTCAGGAACGAATACACAATGAATAGTTAATACAGAAACAAGCGGAGAGTTCCACCTTCCATCACATTTACGGTTGTTCCTCAAAGGTTTCTTTGAAATATGTCAGTGGTTTTAAGCTCAATCAATCGTACCTACAAAATTCTTGTACAAGCACAAGCGTTGATACTTTTTGTCGCACCAATGTTTTTGTGTGAAAAATGACTGGGTTAATATAATATATTTCATTTTTCCTTGGTTGTGCTTGAATCGTGATTGCCATTTATATATACATTTCATTTTACATCACTATTTTACGTTGAATGACGAAATATGTATCCAAAACAAATTCGAGACGGAAATTGGCTGTTTTCCGGTTGTTGATATGATCGGTATGCTTTTCCCTTTTTTCCTGCAAAAAAAAAATGCGAAACCCATTGTTGTACGACGATTTTTCATATTCAATTCAATGACGAGCGCTTCACTTTTCACATCCTTCCATTCTCTATTTTTTTTTTCAATCTTTCCTTCTTTGAAAACTCACTTTCAATTTGATTATATTCTTTATTTGCTTGAGTCCATTATTTGTTGCTTATGGTTGTTTGGTCCATTTTTGTGCAAATAAAATATAACGTCAATTCAAAACAAACAAGCGAACGAACAGAAACGGCACATTTCAGTGCTTGACACAAAGAACACGACGGCATTGCAAGCAGAAGATAGAAAATCATTTTCAAGAAAGGGAGAAAGAGAAAAATTGAGGCCCATAAAAGTATGGTTGATGTGACACGCGCGCATACATAAAGAGCGTTCATCCGTACACGGTAAAATGCGAATATAAAAAGAAAATAATACAAAGACAAAAGTCACATAGAAAGAGGCATGAAGAAAACGACGAGAGTTGTGGATGAAGAAGATTGAATGTTGTTGACGATCTGAAAATTTAAATAAATACCTATTGTTTAAGGATCATTGTGTGACAGTTATAAAATGTTTAACGTTTAAATGAGCGAGCGGACCATCGCAAAGTATAATAATGAAATGAAACTTCTTGGTAATTCCACTCTCTCTCTCTCTCTCTCTCTCTCTCTCTCTCTCTCTCTCTCTCTTGGTTTGTTTGAAAAGATACCTTAACCAAAGTTTTAGTCTCGCTAAATCTTATTTTGAGCCGAAATGTTTTTTTTTCATGGACTTATAACACAAATGGTACGATGAACAAAATTGTTCATCAAATCATTTTCAAGTGAAAGGTAAACGGCATGAGCGCATTTTGTTTGTGGCATTTTCGAAACAAATCTACTGTTTTTTGGTCGGTTTGCTGCCAACAACGATGTTGCCGTTGTCATCGATGTTGCTGCAGCTGCTGGCACTGTCATCGTCATCTATTGCGCTTACAGCCCTTAATTATTAATGGAAATTCATTGCAGAACAATAAGATACGCTAAACGATATGGGCTTTATCCCTTTTACATTCATTTTTCATCAATGAAATGAATGAATTATACCACGTACACGGATCACACTTCAAAGAAAGCTTTTTCTCTTATCTCTGTGTGTGCCGCGTTCTCTATCTTGCGAATCAGTTCTTCATCGGTGGAAAGAAAAACGAAATGATTGAATTTATAAAAGAGAAAATTGGTGGCACTTCTTTTCTCTATCTCTCTTGTTTTGTGAAACGTTTTTGATATTTATCAGCTCCTTTTAATTCGTCATAATCAACTTTAGCGCTACTGAATTTCATGGATACTTCCTTTCTCTCTGTACGTACGCGTGCAAATTGTGCAGAAAAAAAAGAGAATCTCGTTCGTGTCTTATGTCTGCCATTTCCAAAAATTATGCTCGGTAAGTGTAGGGAATAAAAACAACAACGCTTTTTGCTCAGGGTTTGAAACAGCAGTGTATTTGCTGTTATGAGGAAAAAAGATTAAACAAAATTCTCACTGCAATTGCTTGGCACCAATTTGAACGATGAATGACAATAACAAAAACACGACGGAATGTCTCTTTTCTGGGAAAAAGCATTCCCGACGAAAATGCACGACGACGATCAAGAAACAAAAAAAAATTTGTAATCTAAAGCAAAATTACTGCAAAAATGGGAAAAGAAAATCGGTTGGTAAACACACGGTTAAATAGAGTAGTACGATGATTATGATGCCTGTGGGCTATTAAGAATAAGATGAAGAAAAGGGATTTTATTGTGAGTGAGTGTGTGAGAGAGAGGGGGAAGGAAAAATGAAAGAAAAACATCCAAACGACATTTTCGTCAATGATCTAAACAAAAGAAAATGCACACAAGGGTCTAAATGCGAATAAAAAGCCGAAACAGGAAAATCAGAGCGACTAATAAAAATGAAGAAGCAAATTTGCCTACGGCCATTAGTTTCTTCTACTGTATTGCGGCATCAGTAACATATACACATAGAACATCTCTCATTCCATCGAGCGATGATTTTTTTTTTCTCGTTCTCATCGAGATGGAATGAGGAGAACCGAAAAGGAAGAAACGCTTATTTCAGTACATTGGCATTGTCTGCATTTGTATCATTCATACAATATGTGGTTAAATTCCTGTGACCATGAGCCAAAATGAAGAAAAAGCAAGACACAAAAATGTTTGTAAGTAGTAGTAGTTTGCTGTAGTGGCGAAAATAAAATCATTTTTTGGAAAATGATTTGCTCATTCATCGGCTAGAACAATCGTGCTACCTGAACAAACAAAACCATGAGCACGACGAAAAAGTGAAATTGAAAGTGTGAGGAAGTGAGATAAAAAAAACACACGCACAACAATGGCAAATTTCCAAAATATAGAAAATAAAAGGAAAATTTATTTCATTTCGCTTTATCCTGCCCTTTTTTTTACCTTACAATGTACACAGCATCTCCAACACACTGAAATGTACCGGCGGCAACGTCCTCATTGCCATCGTTGTTGGCAGAGGTGGTGGCGGCAGGTATTTTATACAAAACGACAAAAAAAAATGATTTTCATGTATTTATTCACTTTTGTATATTCATTGCTTTTGCATGAGTGCAAACGAGACCATTCCGGTGAATGCGATATGCCGCGGATCTTTTTCCGTCTTCTTCTTTTTCTTTGTGTGTCAGCTTTTGCATGGACGAAAAGCAGCCAGAAAATAAAAACGAGATTTATATTTACGGGGCTGAAAATTTCAAGCGTCGCATTTACGACATTTTGATTTGCTTATATTTCTCGTTCGCTGCACTGAAATGTGAATATTCAGAGGGTATCAAATACATATACGTTTGCGAGAAAATTTGAGACAGACGAGGTTGAACGCGAGGGGGAAAACTTTCATACCATCATGGATCACACTGAATAAACCTCTCTATTTTCTCATTTGGCCAGCTTTTTTTTTCTATTCTTCACTCGCTTTTTTAGTCGCTTCTCTCGGGTAGTTTTCCTGCCTGCAACGTGTACTTTTATCGACAATGGTCGAAAATTTTCGGTTTGAACGTCACAAAAACGTTTTATCAATGTGCCACACTCTCTCGTTCATGCGCGCATATCACTATAGCAAATAAAAATACATTTGAATAGAAATCTATCTATCTCCTCTCTCTCTCTCGCTTGTGCTCTCTTTCGATGTACGGTAAAAAATTGATGAATATAATCGAAAGAACCGAAAAAGAGCGACAAGTACTTCCCTTCATCAAATTTGACACAATGCTATTTTTCAAACGCTCTAAGAACTTCCAACAAACGACAAATCGTCACAAAACAAGACAAAACAAAACGCACATAGTGCGATAAAAGCTGAACGTGCTCATTTTTACTATGGCTGCATTTTCCATAACATTATTTATGAGAGTCAAACAATTCCAAGGGAAAAAAAACATTGTATTTTCTTTTTTACTTCAACTTGAATCTTGTGCATTGTCATTCAATTTTTACCAAAATCATGATATTGCAAGAGAGCTCTCTCGCCGTCTCATCAGGGAATTCAGATTTTTAAGATTGAAATACATTGAATCAGAATACGATAAAATATTCAATAACTTCGAAAACCCTATCCATCATTTGCACCAAATCGACTTGAACACATACAGAACTGAGTGAATATAGAACTCTTGATTTTTCTTATACGCTTACTATTCTTGTCATTGATGCACTCATCGTGGCGGGTGCATTCTTTCTATCCTCATCTACGCACAAATTCTTTACGATAAAGTTTTGAATTGTTTATAAACATGTCCATTCAAATGAATTTGTGTTTTATGTTTTGTGCAAAGTGTTTATGTGTACGTGGATAAGTTCAAGAAATATTTTTTTATACATAGTGATTTACAAAATTCTATATTGTTAAATAACGAAGAGAATTTCATAAGAGTTAAAGTCGTTACTGGAATTTTATTTGGAAAATAATTTGTTGAATATATTCCATTCTTGATCTCACTCACATCCAATTAAAACATTTTAAAGCGTTTCCGGATTTGACAACAAAAGCAGTACCGTGTGTACACAAAAATGACCGAAACTTAATTATTTTTCAAGTGTAAAGTTTTTCGTGTCTGTGCAACCCGAGTGAAACCCTTGTGGGCGAAAATCGATGATGACAAAGGACAGAGAAAGAAACAAAAAATTATATTCATTTTCCTTTTCACTTGGTATTTTTTTTCTTTTCAATTAAATATTTAATATATATTTTATCCTTCACGATTCGTTACGATGTTTTAATGAAGATACAATGTTCAAACGAAGAAAATCGATGATGGGAATTAATGCCATCACAATTTCGATATGAAGAGCTCAATACATAAAATTATAAAGAGCGGTTTTGCCTTGAAGCATCGAAAATGCGTGTATCTTCTTCGTTTTTTGTTTGAACGAATAAAAAAGAGGGAGGATAAATGTATTCATATGAAATACAACAGAATGAATGAAAAAAAAAACTGGAATGTTTGAGATGTGAGTGTTTGCAGGAACTTATCATTATGTTTCTAATATTTATTCATAATTCATGTGGACTTTTTTCTTTCCGTTTTGGCCTTTTCATGTAATGGACGGCTCTTTGCCGTAATAACAGTGTATATAGCTGCGAGGTGAAGCCATCAATTCACCATTGAATTTAAACATTCACACACATACACACACAACGTTCGAATGAGAAGTCTTAGAATTGAACAAAACGAAGGAACATTGAAACGTACTGAATTGAAATGAAAAAGAAACGCAGACGCGCATCAAAAATCCTACTCTGTAAAGAGCAAATCTTTTCTAAAAAAAACATACAAACACTCATGCGCAACACCTAAGCCATCGAATCGAATCTAATCGGGAGGATTTCGTGTATGCTTCAGTTTTTTTTCTTCATTCATTTTGTTTGTTATTATTTTGAGCCGTCGTATTTCATTGTTACCGTTATTATTGTTATTATCGTTTGGAATTATTTCAAGTTTTCAGCTCGATAATAGCACTGTTGGTTTATACACAGCGAGCAGCGTAGGAATGAGAGGGAAAGAGAAAAAACGAAGAAAAAAAACAGAGCACACATTTTTATTATACAATGCCACAACGAATTTCTTTTAATTTAAATGGATAATAAAAGTGAACAACGATATGAATGCGATATATAGTTCCAGTGCATTAAGTGGTTGGCATTCATTCATAGTTCTTCACTCGACCTTTTCACATGTATACACGAACACACAACAAATAAAATCTAATCATTGTTGATTAAAAACAATATATATAAAAAAGGAAAATAGCAAACCACTGATATTGCGTGAAAATCAATTAAATTCGTCACAACCATACACCGACCAACTGTGCTCAATTTGGAAAGGCGGCGGTGGTGATGGCAAAGGATTTCGCTCTGGCAAATCTTGGCTGTGCGTGCACATACAGGTGAAAATGGGATATATGCAAAACAAAGGCAAAAACTCGTGGCTAACGATTAAACTTAATCTATGGCAAATGGAGTTTTTTTTTATTTCGATTCTGTCGTTGAGAAGTCGACGAACGGTTTTATCGGGCGGAAGGTTTTTTTTTTCAAATACATTTCCATTAGTCATAGCACTTTAGCGCTCGTAACCGCTTCGGTTCAAAAGAGAGGAAAAAATGGATTATGTTGAATTTATCAATGCCACACTAATTATTCTTATGGATTTGTTGTTTGCACACTCAAATGAACATACACACACTATGCTATAATAAAAGTTCAACGATTGTAAACATGGAATTGTGCACGGTGTTTCTTTTTTTTTGTTTCATCCATTTAAAAATGGATTCTTCGATATTGGTCGTTTGAAACAGAACAATCGATGAGAATCTCATGACCAAATCTCAACAATTATATATATTATTTTCTCGGTTCCTTTTATTTTGTTTTGTTTTCAAATGCAATTAACTAATTTGTTTCTTTCTTTTTTTTCTCCCCGCCATTGCAGAGATGATCAACAAGTTTTGCACAGCGCACTCAACTAACATTCAACGGAAAGCAGACAACGTGAATTGAAAGAAACGAATCAAATGCGTGTGTACGGTTGAATCAAAACAAAGTGCAGAAAATCAACAGAACAATCGTGTGTAATTGTCGATGCAATTTTTTGTTCGTTTTCGTTTTATCGTTTTTTAGTGTTTTTGATTGTTCATCCTTCGTGTGTTCATTAAACGTGCTGGTCATTGTGAATGCTCTTTTTATTCCTCTCCACTCTCGTCTTCTCTCACATGCATTTCCTCGTGAACAGGACTGAAGTAAAGAGCGAGTGAAAAAAAAACCGAACTCAAGCAGAACAACATTAAGTGAACAAAAAACCGCATCAAGCACAAGGAGAATATATTGTTGTTACAAAAAAGAACAACGAAAATAACTTTGAAAATAAAAAAAACAACTCGAATTAAACGTAACAGCGTGTAAATACTTATAGTCGGATTTAAAGCAATAAAATCGAAGAACATAATCAACCACAATATAGTAGCAAAACGATACGCGCACGCCTAACCATTTGCAGTTGTTGTTATTATTACTTTTTCCACTGCAACCTATCAACTTTCATTTGCGCGTCAAACAAATCGCCTTTAACCCAAAAAAAGAAAGAAGCAGAAGAAGGAATAACAACACTCGTCGAAACAACAATAACAAACACACACACAGTGAGAGAAAAAAAAACACCGACAGCCTATCGACATCTTCAGAACCATTTGCAAGCCTCTGAGTGTCATAAGCAAAAGCAATTCAAAAATCAACAACATTGAGTGTGAGTAAGTTTCGGACCAAATGTGCAATTATTACCTTTTTGCCATTTCAAGTGTAAGGCAATAAACAATAAATGCGAGAATTCTCCTTTTTTCAACAAAAAAAAAACCATTAAAGATTATCATTGAATAAAATCGAGACACGCACACATATACAATAAAAAAGGCTTCGCCAAAGTATACTTGAAATCAAACAAGAAAAGCAACAAAACGAAAAGAGTGTGTATAAAAGTGTGCGGTAATGACTATTCGATTGAATGCGAAAAAAAATTAATCGATTGTCGTCGCAATTGAGAAACAACAAAGAATTTTTGCATCGTTTGACTCGTTCCCGGTGTTAAAAGTGTGAGAATATAAAATATTGTTGTGTGTGCACAGCCGAACAAACGGGGTGCTGTTGCAATTTTATATTTGAATAGTTTTTATTCTTATGCCATTTACTTTTCCAGCTGATTACGCAAACGGTATTCACTCTGTGTATCGACATTAAAACAATCCGACTGTAATCGAATAAATCTCTATGCGTCTCCAACGACAAAAGAGCAACGTAAACTTTTTTCATTAAATTCGGTTTTTTTTTTCATTCTTATTCTTCTTCAAACATTGTGTGCTTATTTCCCGCGCATTGATTTTTTTTTAAAGGACCACAACGACAACCAGTGTCCACAAATTTAGTCTTCGTTAAACAACAAGCGAATGAAATAAAAAAAAGTATACCAAGAATTCAACGTTAAAAAAAAAACAAATTACTCAAGTGAATCGAAGAACAAAAACACACTAAAAGCCAGTCCGTGTGTTTTCGAGTGCATTTTCAAACAATTTTAATGCATTTACTCGGCAAGTAATTGTGTCTGTACAAATAGCACTCTTTTTCTTTTATTATATACGTTTTTTTGCTTCTCTCGTGTAATCAAGTGTTATTATTTGAGGCTCTAGAGTGAAAAGAGAGAAAGACATTGCAAAAGCGAAAAAAAAGAGAACAATCAACCAGAATCAAGTGGTCTAAACCATTATAATTTGTGCTCGCTACAAATTCTAACTGTATCAAAATAGCTTGAGAAAATCCATTAAATGAACTCTGACATTTGAAAAAACAACGAAAACAAGCAGCTCAATTGAAGAGGAAGAGTGTCTCTGTGCACATTTGGGATACGAAGCGAAATTTTAGTTCGCATTTCGCACGAAAAACACCCAACAACAGTTGTAACACAGCAAGCATACAGCGATAACAACAAAAACAAGATCACCACAAATGACAATTTGAAGGTCCGAAAAGTCATATGTGAGAAATAATGTCGAATATGAAAAAACCACCGCTTAATTGGGTGGTGAATGCAACGACCACCAGTTTAGTCATTTTACTGTTGCAATTGATACCGTACGGAAATGGTGATTCATCATTTGGAACGTTTAGTAACGTTGGCAGTGTTGGCATTTTTGTGCATGGTACAAATTTGGCAAACACAGCAATTGGCGGCACGGGCAATGGCATCGGCAATGGCCAAAGTAGCATCGATCAAAAATGTCCACGAGTTTGTACGTGCACCGGCCAAACGGTTGACTGTTCACATCGAGATTTACAACAAGTACCCAGACGCATACCATTGGACGCTGAACGACTGTAAGTACCATACTACCAATTTCTATTATAGATAGTCTATGATTTCTTTCCTTTTTGCGTTTTGTATTGCGAGCGCAACAGTGAGAACGCAATGGCGAGAGATTTCAGATTGAACGAACCTGGAAATTAGAACAGGAAACGAAAAATTGATTAGTTTACATTGCAGCGTTGTTTTCGAAATTCCCACAATAGTTTTTGACTAGAGTGGAAAATTGTGAATGCATGACGGTACTGTTGGCTCCTCTTTTCACTGGCTCATTCATTTATGGCTTGAGATCGGAAAGCAAAGTGCTGTCATGTCAAGTGATTCAATGTGATTTAATTTTGTTATTTAAATGTCATCTCGCTCATGCTTAACAGAGCTTGAATTCGATTCGCATACAAGGATACAACGATGAACGTTTTTGAAAACCGTTAAATTGTTTTCGAGAGTGATTTCAGCGAGGAGACGAAGAGAGATAGGAAAACACTGAATTGTACACGATATATATTAAATTGTTGCGAATTAAATTTCTCTCTACCTCTCGAGAAAAATGACGGATTTTGCCGCACATAAATTGTGCCGTACACTTCTTCTAAGCACACATGCACCGCATAATTTTGCCGTTTGCGAAAATTATTATAAAAGTGGTTTTGCAGTCGGCAATAAAACCAACAACAACAACAAAAAATTTAATGGAAATTCGTCATAACACACATTACGTTGTCACTTTTTCGCCAGAAACAAATGCACTATTTGTCGAGAGTGAGCCGAGTTGATATGTGTGTGTGTGTGTGCTATCGAGGATCTGCATTTGCTTCTCTGCACTGCGTCAACTAGAAGTGGTATATCCAGTGTGACAATGAGATAGAAAAAGTCCATAACCCATCATCAATTCATCCATCGTCAAGTATTTTTTTGTTTCGGTTGCCATTTTCAACTCTTTTCCTTTTTCCATGTTCGAGGCAAATTTAATAAAATAAATTGTTCAAACTATAAAAGAATTCCACAGAAACACGTACTGTTTGACATGTGTATGTATTCCAACGAAAAATAAAATATCTATTTCCAAATCCAAAGGCTAGATTTTTTCTTTTCGTGCAGTGCAACAAAACACCGATTCCTACACGATATCAGTTGATGAATCTCTCACATATATCGAATTCGAAGTAAACAAAACGAAAATTTTGAATCGGAATAAATAGAAAGGCATAGAGAGGAAACCTGTTTCTGAATTCTCCTCGGTAATTCGATACGCATACACATATTTTTTCGATGTGAATGCAGGCATAAATGCATGCAAAACCGATGATAATAGCCGAAAAAAGAGTGCGCCTGTTTTTCAAGTCTCGATACTTAGGGATCGACAATCATGACATAGAGATAAAAAATTAAGTAAAATTAAATAAAATCCAGTTCAATCACATAATGGAGTGGAGTAGTAATGCAACTCTGGCCGCGTGCACACTCCTATTTGTTTGAGCAACAAAACAACAACAACCGACGTAAACTCCTCAAGTCATGTCTAAAATTGAAATCGAAAATTCTTCCGCTTCATAAGCGTGCACAGATTGAGCGACTCTCTAAATACAACCAAAGCGACACAGTCTGTTGTGTGCATGCTTGTTGTCAACAAATTTATTTCCCCAGAACAAAAAAAAATCGTCGGCAAATAAAATGGAATGCACTGCAATTGGTTGTTTGAGCTCATATTATATTAGTTTTTCAGTGGTCGTTGTGTGCACCTTCAACCACTTGCGGTGCCCGAAAAAGAACAGACAATATATTGAACTAACTGGTCAGTTGAGCTGAAAGTACGTTAGCTAGCTAAATGAACTAAAACAAAAGAAGTTATTGTTATAATGAACAATCACTTCTATTAAAACAAGAAAAGTGATTCATCATTAAAACAATAACGTCTATTGTTTTCGCCCATTTAGCTGGCTAACGTACTGTCAGCTCAACTGACCAGTTAATTCAATATATTGTCTGAAAAAGAATGCCATTTCCATGCATGTGTTTTGATATGTCATCTTTTACTTTAAATGCTAATCCATTTTTATTGCGGGCTCTCGGTCTCTGTTGCAAATTCAAATGACCCGAAAATCATATATAACATGCCACATTTTGGATTCTAAATTAATTTTCATCTCTCTTTTACACTTTTTCCATACAATTTCGAAATTCAACATTGCATTTCGCGTATGTACCACACCACACATATGTGGCACTTGGCGGAACATGAAACATACAAAACGAAATTGTGGTTAGTATTGTGGCATAAAATAGTGAGTGCATTTGGAGTGCGTGTTGTAAATTTAATAAAATCGTCATGGATTTTGCATGATGTGCATTGAGGATCGCTTGTATCTCGCTCTTGTTCACTTGTTCGTTTCTCCTCTATGTCGTTGTGTATCTCCCCTGTGCTCGTACTTTGTGCCCGAGAATGTGTCATTCACAAATCACTGTAACAACCGCATCACATTTTCGTTACACTTCACACCATCGGTCCCCGTTCTACAGCATTGGCGCGAGAGCACCAAACGTCGACCACAACTATAACAAAGGTTATAATGTTTCATTGTAATTTTATTTAATATATAATTTCGGGATAGACATTCTAACCGTCATTTCCTCTCCCTCTCTCGTCCTCTGCCTAATCGGTCTCGCCAATACCATATTAGATTTTTAATATAAATTATTTGGCATTTGAAATATGGCTAAGAGCATGAAATTCATCATTAACACGGTTGTCATGTGTGTATGTGTGATTTTCCGTTTTTCATTCTTGTTCGGTTTTTTTTTTGATTTAATACGATATTTGCATTGCTGTGTGATGCAATGACGGGCACCAAAGCGATGCTATCGCGATCTCACTGAAATCGATTTCTCTTTTGACGACCGAGAGAGGATGTGTGGCAACAAAGAAAGCAAATAAATTTAATGTAATTTTATGGTTTCAAATATGGCTGACATTCTAAAGTGGACGCGAAAGAGATACTGAACAGCAACGACAACGGCAACCATGCCGATAAAGTGGTCGAGATAAAAACAAAAATATATATAAACTAGAAATCGATAGATGCTAATAAATGGACGTGTGCGCGAGAGAGGGAGAAAGACAAAAAATGACGTCCATTATTTTTCGATTAAAATGAAGGAACAAAAAACTCACATTCACGGTGTGCTGTCGACACAAAATTTGCCTGCGATACGATTTATTCTTGGTCCGCATTTCATACAGATAATTAACGATCCACCGATAATTGATGGATGAATTGTTATACAGTTTTCGTACGTATATCGGGTAAAAATTGTATTTTATTTTTTTGTCTCCTTCGAACGTTCGAACGAAGCGAATGAGACACAGACACAAGCAATCTGTTTGACGTTATAATCTGCATACGAATCAACAAATACTATAAACATCATCGGAATGGGAATGGTTTGTCGGGAAGAAAATATGCGGCCAAACAATCTTTGCAAACGAAAGATAACATCACTGTAAATAAATAAACAAACGACGACGACGACGATGACGACGCATGCAATGAAAATTTGAAACCGACAACACAATCGATTGATTGTCTTGCGCGCTCACACACAATTTGAACGAATTTGATAAAAATACATATGAAACCGACACTGAAACTGAAACGCTGTCTGCTGTTTCGAAAGCCATGTGAAAAATTGAATATTGTCGGATACATGTCAAATGACGTTGCCCAATCCTTTAGTGTTATTCCGTTTTGTTTTGTTTTTTTGCTTTTACTGTTGCTGCCAGTGAATTGACCACTTCTTGCTTTTAATTGCCGCTTTGAATCTTTTTCACTTTCAACGAGAAAGAGTGAGAGAATGAACGCCAACTGAATTGTTTGGATCAATTCCAAAATGGCTTCGCTTCCAATTGAACGAATAAGAGAAGCACATTATTGTCGCTTCGAATCAAAATCATTTGTTCTTTAGAAACCATAGATTGACTATATGCATCTAAGCATCCACAGTAAGGGCGATTGAAATACAAAAACTAAATTCAAAATGAAAGAAAGAGAGGGGAAAAAACATCAGCACATAAAATGTGCAGAAAATAAATTGCATGGACATTTGGAAAATACCAAGAAAAAGAGCAAAACCGATGAAAAGTAGCGCAATTTTCTATTTGTATTGTATAAAATTGGTTTTCATTAAATTGTAGATACAATACACAAAACGACAATAACGAAAAAAAATGAAAAACAGCGTCAGCAACAAACAAACGAAGAGAAAAAAAAAACACATGGAATGGGACACGATGGTATTGATTCAATTTCTAAAATGGCTCTGTTAGTCGCGACACCATGCAATATTTGAACGTTTCTTTTTAATAATATCATTTTTATTGTTTGCATTTGTGTTCGATTGTATGTTCTTTTTTCTCTCTTAAGTGAATTGAGTGTCGGTTCGATGGCATCGCCATCGACATTCATCGATTTAAAATAGAAATCGATATGAATGTGCGCATAAAAAAAATAACCATCCACAAAGTGAATTGAACACATTCTCAAAAAAATGACAATCACGATGTGAACAAATTGCAATACAAAAAGCAAGCGAACGAGATATACATAGCAAATAAATTCAAATCATAAACACCGGGAGCGTAATATACAAGTGCAATTTTAGTTGAATAACGAAAACGATGGGTTGCATATAAATTTCCTTTGCATGCCCGTTGATCACAACACTGGGCACTCTTTCTCGCCGTATTATTTTATTTTGCTTCATGCTCTGAGAATCAGGACGGTTGATAAAGTTATTCGAAGTTTTTTTCCTCCATAATTTGGTGAATAGAGTACTTCGGCCAAGGCTCTCTCTCTATTTACCATTTTCAATCAGTATGGTGTTGTTGTTTTTGCCGTCGTTTTTTTTTCTTCACTTTGCCCCTACATGAGTCTCTTGTCCTACCCAACAAACATTTGTTGTGGCAAATTCATCCATTATCGGGCATATGTTGACGGTCAATATTGGGGTTGGATTTGTGTGTAGTTTCAGTCAATTTTACCGTCAAAATGGAAAGGAAAAAAAGAAAAAAAAAAACAATTCAGTTAGATTGAATGCAAAAATAAACTATCAATTCAATAAAGTACTCACCTACGGGTTCTTTTATATTCCGCACAGCCCTAAATAGGGACCCGTACTGCGGTCAAGGGTACAATAGAAATCCTTGGATTTAAACTATTCACGCCTAGTAACTAACAAAATTGTTAAAATATTCTTCTTATGATTATTGTTGATTTTATGCTGTCTATCAGTTGACATTGTTCGCATGGTGTGGATTGTCAGGTCTCTTCAACGAATCGGGCAATGGTATGCCAAAAAGACGACACATTCCTATAAAATCAGAAATAAACACAAAACATTAATCAATTAATATGAACACTGAACACCTAACGCTCTGCTCTCTATTCTCAATTTAATATTAATACAATATACAATTATGCACATACCTTTGAATAAAATATTCTTTGCGGCAACAATGTCACGGTGCCAAATGACTACGTGCTCAATCATGTCTTCTGGTGCAGCATCACCCAATTCATGGTATTCTCGAGTTAATGACCAAGTTTTGAAGATAACTTTTATCTTTGGCACTAAACGCTCGATGTTCTCACGATCTGGATTGATTGCTCTCTCTACAATTCGCTCTTTTTTAAGCTCTTGTCTGCTCAAATTCGTCACAATTATCGGTGGTAGTCCAACAATCGGTTTTGGTATGCAATTTCGACAAATTTTGAATCGATGATTTTTGGTTTCTCTTGGAAATCGCTCGTGACAATTGGCACACGTTATTGATGTACCCCATTCATCTTGAAAACTGACCTTTGTGTGCTCTTGTTTCTTGAAGCTGGTCGCCAATTTACGCGTTCCTGGGCATCTTTTCCGCTTCTTTATGCCCCATGGCCGATTTGGTGCCATTTCTCCAGCACCAATCCAAATCCAAGACGGTTTGTTGTTCGTTACCCGCATGGCAACTTTATCACTTGTTTTGGTAGCCTTGATGTGGTGATCGAGATCCAATCGTGCATATTTTCGAGTCGCATATGCTTGCATTCCCATTCGTAGCATTTTGATGCGATGCAGAATGTACGCTTTCCATGTGGATCCACGCGGCGATGGTATCACTGGGTACGACTTGAAATCCATTTGTTCTTCTTCAACAAACCACCAGGTCAACCGATCAGCCTTCCGATCTCTCTTCTTCTGCTCGGTTTGCCAATGAAATCGTGGATTGGATATTTTAATGTTTTCCTGTTAAATAATAACGTCAAATTTCAATCACGTTCCAAAAAAAAAAACATTGTAATAACAAACTTAACTTACCTCAATGTTTGACTTGATATGGCGGCGCACAACGGCAACCCACGTTTTCTCGTTAGGATCGATGGCACTAGCATATGTCATGTTGTTAAATGTGGCCTGCTCCGAATTTTCCACCCAAGCCTTCGCTGGCTTCTCGTACAATATTGACACGCAAACACTATTGGTGATGATTTGCGAGTGAAACCGCTTCTGCTTGCCGATTTGTTTGATTTTATCCATGTCGAAAACCAAATTCCACAATTCATCTCGATGGCCGTACAAGTAATAGTCCAGTGTGTATTTGTTCATTCGATTGGTCAGCGGATTGCGAGAACTTGGCACCACTCCTAGTACAGTGTTCGCCAAATAATACATATCTGTCATATCCAATCGAACGTTTTTCAGTTGGAATCGGCATAACGGGACAAGTGCGAAATTGTTCACTTTTGGCGGTCGATTGTTCGTTATCAATCCATCGCGACGGAATGCATGCCATTGTTGTGCATATTGATGAAACACTTCGATTTGGCGTTGCATTTGACCGAACATCCACAGTGATTGGAACCAATTGTCCTTAACGAACTCATTGACAGTGACCGGAACCAATTGTTCATTATGAACTTTTTGACACTGCCAACCGATTCTTTCCAGTTCATACAATAAAATGTTCATCTTATTTGTTCTCTCTACATCACCATGTGTCAGATCTTTGTTACTAGTGGCGTAAACTTTTGCGTTTCGTATATCGATGCCGTCGAATTTTGATCCATTGTATTGATGGCCATTGATATTCATGTTATAATACCAGCGTTTCATTTGAAAAAACGATTCAACATGTTCTGAACAATGAGTGTTGAGATTGGTCTGATTATTTCGAATGTGATCTTGGTAGAAATAATTAAAACCATTTCCCAGGCATTCTTTATCGGGCCATTCAAAATTCTCTACACCGAAGTGTGCCTCGACAATGTTACGAAAAGCTGGCGGCATTAGTTCCTCTCTGTCGACTTTATCGGCTAAAACACCGTTAAAGCACTCGATGAAAAATGTTTTACCGTTTTGTAGAAAAAATTGTCGGTTCTCATCATCGATGGCTTCTTGAATTTTGTACAACGCCAACAATGATGCCAGTGACGAAATCAGTGTCATTTTGTAGCTTCGATGATCCAAAAACTGAATCACTCTGTCGCGATATTCTTCCCGTATGATTGACTTGACGCCTTGTTTTATGACTACAAGGTTCTTAATGTCGTCTTTCCTTTCGGGTGGACTGTATAAATGAAACGAAAACAAAGAAAAACATACACACTTATTTAAAAAAAAAACTGGTCACAAAACAATATCGCGAAATTGCATCGAAAATCCAATGAAAAAAAAAACACAGAATAAATATTAAGAAAAACAATGCTTACATATTAAATTGATCCTCTCTTGATCTTGTTCTACTCATGGTTTAATCAATCAATCACAATTTCTGGTGCTTTTCCAAATACTATGAGATAGTTATCACTATTTTCGGTTGCAATCAATTCGCATCAATTTCACAATTCAAATTGTAATTTTTAATGTGTTTTTGTTGGTTCTGCTTGTAAACTGCCTGACGAAATTCAATTATTATTATCAATTTAAAGTTATTTTTCTGACTTGATGATGAGATTTAATGGTATTTCAAATAGCTTCACAGCGCGAACGGTAACTTTGAACTAAAATGAATGCACAAATGCACCGCTATTTATAGCAAATTATTGCTGTATTGCAAAAAGTCAAGCCTCGAAAACTAAAATGACTGGAATTAAACGATTCTATTGATACATCAATATATGCAAAAAATTTACAATATTTTCATTCAACAACTCAATCACTCCACTTTGATTTGCCACAAAACTCTGCCAAAAATGCATTTTTAAACAGGAACATAACAAATCACAAACGAGAGAATTGTCGAAATGGTTTTTTTTTCAAATGTGTTTCGATGATTTGGAATATTAACAGTAATACTTTATAAATGTTCTGTCGTTTGAATTGAAAACAGAAACAGACACAAAATATTTCCGCAAATATATCCATCACATTTCGTGAACACACGATATCGTTGTATCAAAACACTGACGAAGCACATCACAAAAACAAGCGGTGATCGGAAATACTGTTGTACGGTCAAAATTCTACAGTTTGTTGCATTCGCACTAGTATTTCGTTTACAGAAAAACAAAAACACAAACACATATTATATTGTCTCTCTCACATGTTTCGTTTCTTTGTGCTGTGACATAAAAAAGCCACTGATACAATATTAGCACTAAAATCCATTTGTCTTATTTTATCATGTTGAAAACTGAAATCGGTTGTCATTTTGAATTTAATTTGTTTGAAAAAAACAACAACAACGCACATTTTCTGACCGCTAATAAGAACAAAGAAACTCGTGCGTATGAAAATTCGATTGGAAATCATGGATATACTCTACATTCCGTTTGACACTAAAATGGCCACATAATTATCTTTGTGAATGTGTGACTCTCTCTGTTGTGCATTTGTGTGTGTACAAACTTTCAATTGTTTATATGCGCGACCGGTTCAATATTGCATGTTTCAAACCGAAACACCGAATGAATTTGTTTATATCACTTTCCCTCACACACACACAAACTCTGTATTCGTAGCGATATTTGACTTTTTGAATTTGTCCAACTGAATTTTAGGCGACGGAGAATGCAATCGTATGAGATTGTTGTTGTTGTATACCAAAAATCATCTCTTTCTAAACTGGCGGCACTTCTCAGTATAGTTTTGGCCGCAATAAAAAAATCAATCCCGTTAAATATTGAATAGAGTGATTTGTTTGTTTGTGATACATGTTAAATCGAAGCACAAAAAATTCCTTTGCTACATTAATTCTGTTGAAAACTGAAAAATGTGAATACAAACTTTGTGTGTACTCCAGTTGAAAAGAAAACAAATCTGAATGGCAACTCATTATATTTCGTTGTGATTTTGTGTATTGAAACATTTTTGTCAATACACTGTAATTTTGTCGATGTGTGATGTTCAATATTCAACTGATCCTTGCCTTCTTAATGATGCTGGACATATGTATGAATATAAGTGATACAAAATGCAATCAAACAGCGAAAACAGTCGATAGAATTGTTGATATAAATTTTATGTAAACAAAATCGAACATTTGAATCTCATGTTACACATACTTTCATTTTTTAAACGAGTAAGAGTCAGCAAAACGCGCATTGTATCAATACCGTTGTATGCTTTGAGATTCAAACAAAAACGGCAACACATTTGAGTGAGTTTGAATGAGACTGAAAGACTAATAGGAGAAATAAATTGTAAAATGTTAACGTAATAAATGAACAATTTTATTGGAAACTATGCATATAATCAACTTTCCATTGACACGAAAATTACCACCGAAATGGGTGAAAACGTTACATTTTTCAACGTTAAAATAGATAAAAAACGTTACATTTTTGTTTGCTGGGTACACACAAATTTCTTCATTCGAAATGCGCTATAAAAACGATGGAATTTTAAAACGCCCACAATATATCGATTTACGGTCATTCTTGTCGTCGTCATTCGTTTCTCTTATTATATCGTCGTACGACACGCACCGCGAGCAAACCATTTCAATGTAACACTCTCATTGCATTTACTCACTTGTTAGTCACATTTTCCCGTCTCTGTGTCTCTTTCTTTCACACTCACCACTCTTGGTTGAGTTTTTGTTTTCCATATTTCATTTGGTGTGCTGATAGAGAGCGTGGCCAGAGTATTGGCATGTCTCTTGTTTCTGTCATTTGATGTGATTAAAAAAATCGTTTTTTTTTTCTTCGATTTATTTATTTTTGTTAACTAGAAAAACATTTCAGTTCATTTTCTGTCTTGGTGTATGTATCTAGCTTTGTTGGCTGGGAAGAGTATTAATTGGCTCAGCACTTGTCTTCTTAATGATATTTCGCTGTTTGTTCTTCATAATCTTTCCGCTGGCATTTTTTCCACTTTATTTCAATCCTCGGTCGTTCCTTCATGCGCTCTAATCTGGATGCAACAAATCGTTTTTGAAGCACGAAAAGTATGTAATCTTTTAGACGCATCGAATGTAGCGAGTGCATTATTGAACCAGGAAAAATTTACTGGAAAATGTTTGCTACATAGAGACAGAAAGTAAGGGAGTGAGTGAGAGAGAGAGAGCAAAATGGATATCTCGCAACAATATCATATTGTTTATGGGATTTCAACACGGAAATGTGTACAAAATACATTTCCTGGCATGAATAGACTCATTCTCCCTCTTACACAAGAGGTGAAAAGAGAGAGAAAAAAATGTCGCGATTTTTATTTCGTGCAACAAAGCAAAATCGAACAACAGTGGAATCGGAAATATTTTCATGTTCTGCAATTGAAATTGATTCGTTTGCCATTACATACAGATTCGGAGGAGGGATCGTGTTTAATTTCATTTTTATTGCACTCAAACGATCGATTGACACATAAGAGTGCGCGCAATAAGTTGAACAGTCTGAACGATGAGCAGCAACAGAGAGAAAAGAAAAAAACGGTATACCAGAGAGAAATCAGACTCCGTTTCGTTTTCGACTGCATGCGGTGAGGTTATAATAATTACCTATTAAATGTTGAATGCGATGGAAAATCAGCTTTGGAATCGTAATATTTTGCCTTCTGTCAGCAAAAATCGTCTTAAGCTGGTTCGCATCGACTTGCGCGACACACATACATAGATAGATGCAAGCAAAATCGTATCAATGGCAAGCACAAAAGAGGAGCTCACCAAACTAAAGCACTTTATAGTTTGTGCACCAATCGTGCTAATTGGTATACGTGCTGCATTTTGATTGTTATCCAGTTTTACTGTGTGTATTTTTTTTTATTCTGTTGTTCGCCTGTTGTCGTCCCGTTCATTTCTTTTTCTCGTTGCATCGTTTGCACACGCGACCATTTGTAATTATGACCGTATTGGTATAGTGTATGAAATTGTTGGTGTTTGCTACTGCAGATCGATATCTTGAAAATGCCATACACGTATGATGACGAGATGAAAATGTTCGGTACTAGCATTCAACATATTTCAAATTGCAAGCAGTTAGAATGTGAGGTTTGTGAAACAAATGCTCGCTTATTCGCTCGCCAAAAGCATTCCATCTTTCGAAATAATTCACATATTTTTCGTATTCAGCGAAATTTTACTCTCTCTCTCTCTCTCTCTCTCTCTCTCTCTCTCTCTCTCTCTTTGACAGAAAGCGGTTTATTTTCTTTTTATCAACCAATTCAGGAAAAAAATCTGCCAAAAGAGCAGATTTTTATGTGGATACATTTAAAATTCGTTAGATATGGATTTGATCTTCAAAGAGTCATGTCAAATTGTTTGATCTTAAAATTAATGAAAATGCTTTTAACAAAAAAGAAAAATTGCGTATTCTCTAAACTCTTTTGTACAAATATGTGTCTGCTGTTTTAAAACCGCCAATGAATACGAATCACTACGTACCGTAACAATTCAACAATATTCATATCAGGATGCGGAAGAAAATTATTGTGTTTGCATTGAAAAATTGCCTAAAACCATATCTCTTTTTCTCATTCACTTTCCTGAATGTGTGTTTGACACATCTTTTGCCCGATTGGGTGTGTGTTGCGGTTGTGTTTTTGTGTGTTTGATTCACACCATCAAAGAGAAGTGGAAGCAGCAACAGCACATACGAAATATTAAAGCAACATTGAAAAACTTGAGTTATTTGCCGCATTGTTTTCTACAATGCGCCCAAAAATAAAAGACAAAAAATGAAACAGAAATGCACTCGGCTCGTAGCAGCAACCCCTCAGCTCACGTACGAAATACAATTACATTTTTTTTTCTCTGAATTACTTTGCCTGTTTTTCTCTCCACCACTGCTGAGGCCGATGCTGTTGAATTGTTCGACAACGGCATACACACACACCATGTGTATGAGTGGAGTTAAAAGGAAATCAGTTGCGGATCCCCTTTTTGTGTACTTCGCTTTCTTCCATTCATTCATCTTGCTTTTTTTTCTGTTCAGTTGTTGAAAAATGAAACTTGGGCATCGGATCCTCATCTTTTTCTCATATTGCCATTTCACGTATATGCACTAACTTGTGCGTATATATAGAATGAATGAGAGTATATGGATGCAATCAACGAGTTTATTGAACACGAGTGTTTCAAAAATCGTGATGAAAGTACATACACACACACTCTCATCACTCGTTGGTGCCTGGTTAAAATCAAATATAGATTCGGGAATGCAAAACGTAAGTAAAACTCTCTTTTTCGCTCTCTCTCTCTTCGACTTTTTTTTTTGTAAAATTTCTTTAATGCGGGAGTATAATCGAAGCATTTTCAATTGAAATAAAATCGAGCGCATTGAGAAAGAATTGAAAAGTGAGTAAGATATGAAAATGGAGATGCGAATACACATATATGACAAGGGGGTGGTGGGATCTTTGTTCTTTGTGAAAGAGATTGCTGGAATCGAAGAGCACAAAGTGAAAAGAGTTACATACACAGCAAATAGATACAGAGAAACGTTGGTAAAAGAGTGCGATAGAGACAGTGGATAATCTCTTTTTTTCTATCCCTCGAAAATTAAAGAAATATAAAAGTAAGCTTAGGAATTTTCATAAGATTTGGGATTTTATTTTGAACATTTCATCCGATGAAAGGAGTATGGGATGAGATCAAGTAAAATCTATCCATATTGATAGCCCTTTTTCGTCGAAACGATGACAAGAGATATAGAGATGTGAATAATTTGTGTTCGTGCCAAGTGCGATGCCACATTGAATTACGTCACACATTTTTCAAAGCCGAAGAACATAATCAAGCTCAACTGCGATTCAATGCATTCCATGCTCTTTTTTATTTCTTAATTTTCGGCTTTTCGGGATGGCGTGTGCATGTGTGCGTTTTCTTCATTTGTCGATGAAGAGATGTGTGTACGTGTCTTAATCATCGTTTATGAACCATTCATATGGTCTGCTGCATCGTGTGGTGGTTTCTTTTTCTCGCCCTATTTGTCATCGATATATACATACTTTTTTTTTTCATGGATGCATTCAGCCGTTTATCCATTCGGCATTTTCGACATGTTTCTCTTTCAATGCAGCCCAAACACACTTGACTGCGTATACATTTTTCAATTCGAATAATGTTTGTTGGCTCTTTTCACAGTGTAAATTGAACATAGACACTGGGAAATGCAATCCGGGTACTGTTTGAAACAGCACAAAATGCTCTATATATTACACAATGTTACGCAATCGATTACAAATTCGTGCTGACGCTTTACATTTCTTTTTTTTTTGTCCTCTTCGTCTTCTATTTCGCTTTCTTTTCTCTATCACTGCCATTCTTTTACGGCATCCGATTTCATTTTTTATTGTTTTGTCTTTCGTTCAGTGATTTTACTGGTATGGTACCTTAACAACAAACATATCGGTGCTTTCATTAATGTTTTGTTGCTAGGATTCATCGACGTCGTCGTTTACATTTTACATTTTCGTTATCGGTTTTCAGTTATAAAAGGAGAATATGTTTTGTGCAGACATGCACACATTCACTCAATTGTACGGTACATTTGATCTATCATCTAAGTGAAAACTGTTCGCCGTGTTGTTGTTTTTTTATTCCTTTCGTCTTCTTCTGCTCTCTTTTCATTATTTCTTTTGAAATATGGTGGGATTTAGTTGAGTGTGGGTACATTAAACATCGAAGGTCTCACATCGCTTCATGCCGCCGAAAAATCTAGCGATGAGAAATGCGTCAAGAGATGAAATGAACTTTGCAATCATGAAGGACAACGACACATACAAACACACACATGATGAAGATAGAAAATTAAAAAAAAAATCATGTGATAGTTTTCGTTGGTTGTTTGTTATTGTTATCGTGCTGGTCTTGCCGCGTCACTTCATATTTTCATGTTATTTTATTTTCTTCGGTTCGGCTTAAATACACACAACATTTTTCGATTTTATTATTATTGGTCCCCGTCTTCGTTTTCCTTCTCGTCGTTCGGCTCCGTATCTCCGCATGGAGTGTGTGTGTCTATGCACTGAGCGTCTGTTTGCATTGTCTGCATTATCTCATCAGCCAAAGTGAATATTTACATGTGTGGATGGAATTTTTGTATGTTATGTCATTGTCACTTTAGTTTTGCCTGATAAACATCTCTCCCGAGAGAGAACATTTTCTATTACCTGCTTCGTCATCATTATTATTGCTCGTGTTCGTTGTGTTCATTGAATCGAATTTTAAATGGTCGTTCCGATGAACACGGCACACAAAAACACAGTGACCACAGGATCTGCCGCATCCTATAACTGAATTGAAACATGGCAAAAGAAAAGTAAATGGAGAATTGTTTTGGTGCATATTTTTTGTTGTTGTTGTTGCTGCATTTAATTTATATTATGCTCTGCGAGACTTCTTTGTATATTTGCAGAAAATGTTTCAAACTTTTGGTTTCGGTCGACATTCAATTTTATTTTCCACGCTCCCTTGACGCATACACACATTTCATATTGTACACTGGCTTCTGCGGGTGGTTTACTTTCTCTCAACTTGATTTTCTGGGGTGACAGTGTGAGATTTTGATTTAACACTGCAGCAGACGATTAAAGTTCTTCATTTTCGTCGGAAAAACTTTGGAAACGGCCTTTTCTGTGGTTCCAAACACCAAAAAACTATGCAAACAATGCCAATGTCCAATGAATTTTGTTTGTTTAAACAAACGCACATGCATAGGCAGGCACCCAGTGGAATGAACAGTGTGCGGTAGTAGTCAACTCTTTGGTGTTTCATTCTGTGTGCGTTTTTTTTTCTTCTGGTTGTTGTTTTTCAAACGAATGACCAGGTTTTGGTGAAGGCAAACAGAGAAATGCGAATGCCAGAAAAGTTTTTCACACCAGATAAGGCGCCCCTCTGAAAATTGTTTCATATTTTATGACAATAGTAAAATTCGTCAAAATTTTTCGTCCGACACATGAAGTGGCTACACACACCGGAGTACGCAATGCACACACATACACACTCACGTAAAACAAATAAACAACACATAATTTGATTGAGTTTCATCGGACAGTTTCGATTTTTGAAATCACAACATACCCTTATTAATTGTTGTCATATTATTATTAACAAGCAGCCCACAACTGAATCATTAATAAGTATATTTCCACATGCCTTTCGGTCAAACGAAGGCCAATACATAGTTAAAAAAAAGACATCTGTCGCTTATTATTATCATCTATCCATCTCTCTAAAATGTATGTTGTCAAAAAAATGTGTTGTTTTTTTTTGTATTTTGTCTCTTCTTCAACTGACATTTTTCCAAAGCTTATTTGGTTATTTGATGTTGTCACTTATTTAGTATTTTGTTTCTCATTTTTCTCGCTTGTTTTCGTTTCTTTCTTCGTTCATTCATTCGTTAGACACTGATTCCACGATATGGAATCTTTCTCTTCATTTTTCCTCTCGCCTTCTCTTTTCGGCATGTTTCATCGGTATTTAGTTTTCTATTTCATTTCGTCGAAGTAATAAATGTAAATATTTGCTGTTATTATGTGTGCTGCTCTTCTGTGTCTACCAAATATCAATATGCCTTAAGAGTTTATACTATGTGTATCTCTATTTCTGGGCTGTCTTCATTAAGACCTTTTGATATATGCACAATGCACACTACACATGTTGTCGATGTCGTTCTTTCTCTTGCCCATTTCACATTTATTTTCCATTCGGTCACAGTGATCACTCACTCTTCTTTCCCTCCACATACATTTCCAATTTATTTCGCTGTTGCTTCGATTTGTTTTGTCATCGTTTTCGTGTATATGTATGTGTGAATCGTGTGCACTGAATGCGACTTCTTTGCTCGGCTCCTGTTTAAAAATTCACTGTATTCGGGTGTATGTTATTTTTTTTTTATGCATTTAACACAATTTTTTATGCCTTTCGTTTCGAAAAATATTTCCTGCGAAATTCAGTAACGCTTTGTCATAAGCAAATATACATGCATATGAAAACATTCATGTTATTCAGATAAATTGCCTTTCGGCTGTTTGCCATACGACAGAGATAGAGAGAGAGAGCATTCCAACTGATTTGGTTGTCATTTTTTATTTATCGCAATGCTTAGCATCACCAATTTGTGCTACATCCAGCGTTTGTTAAAACGCAAGGCGATAATTAGGCGTTCTCGATGAAGTGAATGACAACAGCATGCGAACGAACGACATCCACAATTTATCGGAATTCAGCCAAGCATTTTCATCGTTTGACTTTGCTCTGAATTTTGTTTTGACTATTTAATATTTTCTTCTGTTTCTATTCAATTCTGTTTGCAAAGCAGCTGCTTGTCGCTGCGACTATTTTTGTTTCTAATTAATTAACGTGAAAAATATTCCCGCTGAAGTCATAGCAATCTCTTTCGTAACGCAAAACTTTATTCAATTAAAAAAAAAATTCGCCCAAGCCTGATGAACCTTAACAAGAAATGGATGCGGTTTCAATGCAATAGCGAGAAAATATTCGTGTCGAATTTCATCATCATCACTCAAGATGTGCCGCCTTGTAATGAATGATTGATGCTATTGGTTTGCACACCATTCAAAACCGAATATTGTTCATATTTAATTTTTCGGTTTTGTTTTTGATGAACAGTTTACGGCACACAGAGAGAGAGAGAGAGAAAGAGAAACTCATTTCCTGTTTGAATATAAAATCCATCCATAATACGGTGCTGCTGTGTTGTTACGACTATTTTCCACAATGATGTTGAAATTATATCGTTTTCACCACTTGATTATCCTTAACGCATCTATTGTGTTTATTTCAATTTATTGCAAATTTGTGTATCTCATATTTGTTCTTGTGCCAGAGCGCTTGATCTCACCAATTCATTCACTTACGCCTCAAACATGTTCATATTCAGCAGAAAATAAAGAACAAAACTTTTTTACTGTTTGATCGAAATGGATGGTGATGCCTTGAAGCAGTGCACAAGTCAGTGTGTGTAGCTGTTGTTTTCATTGACTTTGGCATAAAATACACTGAACGAGCATAGAAAGAGTTGAAAAAAGTGAAAACAAAAAATTCACCAGCGTAAAAAATTGCAAACAACAGTAAATAAAATTAAAGTTTGATGCTGATGAAACAATATACTTTTCTATCAATGTGCAATTTAATGTCTCGCATGTCAGATAAAGTAAACGAACCCCAACAAAATGCAACGCACAATGAGTCGGAAAGAGTAAAAAAATATATATTAAATTTACCCTTTTTTTCGAGTGTCAGGGAGAGAAAGCAAATGTTTTGGAAAACTTTCTTCATCGTCTTCGTCGTCGTCGTCCGTATCTCTCAAGCAATTTGGTTTGGCATGTGAAGCATGTTCGTGCATCGTAACCGAATTTCAAGGTATTTTCCGCTTTTATGCTTATACCATCGGTTGTCTCGATAATTCGAAACATCGACACAATACACGGAACGTGTTGAAGGAGAAAGCAATTGAGATAGAAAGAGAGGAAACAATCGAACTTGTTATTTGCTCACACAAGTTGATCGATTATGATTGATGTGAAAGGACGTGTCGAATAGATTGAAACAACAACAAAATTCACCGTATACCAAAAATGCCATCAAAACAGATTCTGTGTGTTGGCTCATTTCTCAGATCTTTGTGCATGGAAAATTCACTTCTCGTCGTATATTTCCGCTTCGGTATTCCGCTTAAGCAAAAAGTGAGAATCTGAGACAATGTTTTTGAATACATATAAAAAAACGCACACGATATTCCGTGTAGTTGTATCGCTTTGTTATAGCAAACGGTAAAGCAATTTGTCCGTGCGGATTCTGTTACAATGAACGAATAGAATTGAATAAATTATGCTACCACGAGCCCGATTGTGCCATCGTGCGCGTTTCAAATGGTATTTAAGAAACAACACCGAAAACATCCGTCACTTTAGTGAGCGAACGGGGGATATTTTAGTATCAAATTATTGTATGCGTAAGTAACATAAGTCACCGCACATAAAACATACAAAAGGAAGAAAAAAAAATAACTACTACTAAAAACACACACACACAGTTTTCATGTAAATTGTTAACATATTTCTTTCGTCCCGGAAATGTTTAACGAAGTTTTTCGGGTCATATGATTGAATTAGTTTTTACTGACTATATACCTGATACCTGATTGTGGTGCGACCGTATAGTAATGTTAACGTTATACACATTTCTTTTTTAATATATAAGAGCATTTTTAGTGGCAATATCCATAAAATCTGATAAAACAATGATAAGCCAAGAGCAAATAGTACCTGAATAAAAGTTGGATAGTAGTTGACTGCGATGTTGTTGGAATGGTTGGTTGTATGTCTGTGCAATGTTTAGTTTATTTCAAGCCATCCATTAATTTCAATTGAATTTCCATAAAACTGTACCAGTTTGCAATGCAAGAAAAACCGCACACTGAATCTTCATCGTACCGAATGTCAGCGACAGTGAAGACAGGAGACTGAACGAAATTCTCATTTCATGAGCGCGCATCAAAATGTCGTGATTTCTGGAAAACACACACAATCTCTTGTATGGATGAGCAAAGAGTAGCAAGATATTTTAGAGAGCAAGCGGACAAAAAAAATAATAGAATGTTACAGAAAATCCGTTGCTTGTATAAGAAAATAAAAATACTATAAATCGGTCTAAGAGTAGAAAAAAAAACTCTCTCACATACAGAGCATAATACCATGGCTTATACTAGATCCAGCAATGTTTGACGTTGATTTTACATTGTTTCCCGTTTACTCTCACTCGAATACCACGAATCCTGCTCTGGCACACTAATATTGTTTGTTTTTTTTCATGCAAAAAAAAAAGAAACATTAGAAGCTGCCACCGTCGCTGCTGCTTTTCATTTTTCTTCAACGATTTTTGTTGCCGCCGCTGCTGTGCGAGTAGGATTTTCTTGTTGTAAAACACATTTTATTTGTCTAAAATGAAATAGAGCTGATTCGTTCTCGTGCATGATGCGCTCGCGCGCTCACTCGTATACTTCTTTAATTCGATAATACATAAATTTGAATTTATATAAATGTATTTATTATTATTATGCACATATTCACAATGTTCATGGTTATGTGCTTGTGCTTGGCGATATGTTTGACGATTGTCTGTTCCGTGCATTAGTCAAATTCATTTATCATATGCGTGTATTTGTGTATATGTTGTATCTAGGGGTTGGTACTCCGCGACCATGTGTATGTGTGTAATTTTTTTTGTAATCTTTCCTCGTCGATGTCTTATTTTTGTCTTTTTCAATCTTTCGCTTTAACGTGCGAACTCGCTTCATTTCGAATCCCATTTTAACTTCGAACGAAAATCATAAATAATCGTGTTAAAATCATGGCATCGCTCTCGATGTTGGTTTTTATTTCTTCATGCAATGTGTTAAATTCTTTGCATATCACATATATATTAATGTGTGCGATTGTGTAAACTCTTCTACTCTTTACTTTTATGGCTTATTGCGTTTTGTGTGTATATGTGTGCTTGTGTTCAGCAGCAGCAATCAGCACACTTCTGTTGGCCTTCTTGAAAATGCGTTTTTGATGTAGTTCATAGAAATTGTTATTTTCTTTTGTACAAATCGTGGCGCATTCGTTAGCATGCACTTAACGCTTATATCGTTTTTTTCTCTCTCTCTCTCCTTCTTCGTCTCATGAGTTCTTCATATTTCGATAGAAACCGGGTCGAAATGAAGTTTTATGAGAGAATTTTCTTTTCATCATTTTTGATTTAGATGTACAGAAAGTAATTTATTTTCATTAAGTCTCTATTTGTGTGCACATCTTGGCCGGTTGCCTCGCCATTGCAATGCATATATACATTTTGATTTTGTGTTATTTTCAATCTTTTGGTAAAAATCGCGTCCCAACAAAGATAGAGGGACACAGAGAGACGATTGAGTTCAAAAGAAGAAAATATATGACTGATATTAATCCCAACAATAACAGCAACAACAAATTTAACTCACCGCTATCGATCGATGCGATTAAATTGTATTTTATGGTTGTTTGTATTTTGCAAACGACGATGTCGTGTACGCAAAAGATGATAAAGTGATATGCGTTACGCGAATACACATATACATGCTCATGCCATATATATCTGTGGGTAGCTTTTTAATGATTTTTGCCCCGAAACTTGTGTATGCCGCAAATCTCGATAAAGTCGTTCGGTAATCTATAGACAAGAAATGGGGAGAGTAAGCGAAAAACTTCGACCATTAAGACTGAAGACAACAAAATCGCACGGTATTTGTCACAAAACAACATTCTCACTCTCTTCGATTTTTTTTTGTTTGTCTAATTCACCATCTTTCTATCTATATCATGTTGGCTCCTTCTTGTACGAAGAGAGAGAAAAAAATGCTCGTGATTAAGCTTAATACAACAACGCACCAAAACAAATTTAACGACTGGAAAAATGCCGGCGTTTAAAGCGAAGCATTTTTATTGCGGTGCGAAAGAAAACGAGAATACAAATACTATGTGCTTAGTTTGATGCACCAGCTTCCCTTGTCTTATTCACATCATTTTATTAGCTTGAAATTTTTGAACATCAATATCATTTACATTCACAACGTCAGTAAAATACCTGATAATGACATTCAGTGTGGATATAATGATAATTAAAGCGGTCGATAGATAGAAAGCGAACAGAAAAAAAAAGTGGGAGCGAAATTGTTGAAGAAGAAAGAAAGAACAACCATCATCATCAGCATCATCATCGTAGCCGTCGTTCAAATGTGTCGTTACAATAAAGAAAATGAAGATTCTTTTCTCCAAATACACACAATTCAAACCGCAAATTATCAAAAGCAAATAGAGATGAGGAGGACGCGGCGTGTTTTTCCTTTTTTTTCTTTTTACAGCCGTTGTATTACTCTTAAATGATTCATCAGATTATTTTAGATATATTTTATTTCTATTGAAAAAAAAAATTCCAATACACTCATTCACGCACAACGAAATCTCTTACTCTTATCCTCGTTCGGTAAACCGATTTAATTCCTATGAAATAAAATTAAAAAAAAAAACGAAATGACTGGGAATCTAAAAGTGGAGTTCATTGCGACTTGGCACATACACAGCATGAGATTTTCAAACGAAAGAAAAACTCTGCACATTTTGTATCAAGTGAGGCGCACAGGGAGCAAGCAGGAACAATGATCGACAGTTAGCGCAATGTTGACTGAACGGGGAATATGATAGAGAAGAAGAGATGAGTGCTCACAGTCAAATGAAATATGCAAATCCAAAGTAGTACCACTTAAAAACCATTCAACGACAATAAAATGCAGTTTCATAGCCATTTCATATTCATTTTGTCGATATATTGTGTTGCACCAAATTTGATGCGGCCCGCTCAGGGGCCAATCAGTAGACAATCACATTTAAATGAATGACACTATTGAATCAAGAAAAGAACAAAAAAAAAAACAGGAGAAAGAGAAACGAATCAAATTAACACAATTTCAGAGAAGAAAAAAAAGAGAGTAAAAACCAGATTCACTTGGAAAGATTTATGTTTAGCTACACAAAAAACAATGAACAATGAACAAAAACTTTGGTGTACATGAGAGAAAAAAAAAGAGAGAGAGAGAGAGAGAAGGTTTGAGCGGTGAAGAGAGTGAAAAAATGAAAAGTGAAATGATCGAAGACTTTAGACAATCGTCAAGAGTAATCGACAAACCACACGCGTCCTCTCGGCCGATATGCACTGAAAATCAGACCCACGATATGCAATGGACGTGGCCATGGTAGTGTCTCAAACACAGCAGTTCATACTGCGAATGAAATCCAATCAAATTGTTTATTATTTTTTTCTTCATCTTTTTCGAATTGTTCGTTTATACATCGAGAAACAAAACAAATACACACGCGCAGAAGGGTAATCAAAATACAAATCAAACAAAAATAAAAATTAATATTTTGTTCGGCGGCTAGTTGCGCTGTTCTTGTTACTTGAAACAAACATTTATTTATTTTTTTCAAAAAGAACACGCTGCAAATGAAGTGCCACGGACTGGAAGAATTGAAGGAAGAGAAAAAATAAGAGAATAAAATAAAACGATTTACATCTAATAAAACACATTAAACAAACTAAAGTGCCTGAGAAAGTACACGTATGAATGCATATATGGTCATCATCATCATGGAATGGTGTGTATGTGTACTGTGGCTCGAAGCGTCTCGAATTGAAACACAACGAGAGTGCAAGAGACAGAAAGTGCCATATCATATCGTACATCATGAATTTGTTCAGCGCACGCTGAGAACAGGAACATAAAAGCGAGAATACATATCGCGACCACAGAAAAAACAACGACAACAACGGTGCAACAAAACCGTCTATAAAGATAAAGAAGAAGGCGAACGTCAAGAGGGATCGCGATGGGCGCACGATATTGCCGCTCGAGAAAAAAGAGAGAGAGAGAGAGAGAGTATACACAATGCAATGCTGTGCACCGATTAAATGTTTTGAATGAAATAACAATAAAATATAATAATCATTTAAATAATTTTTTTTCTTCTTTTGGGTTTATTTTTTCTTGTTGTCTTTACCTTTTTGACTCTCTTTATCTCTCAGTCTCGGCCATTTGATTTCGATGCTGGTGCTCTGTTTTCTTACCTTAGCCATCGTGATTTCACAGATTTGTTGCGCATTTATGGTTGGTGTGCAATAGAGACTCACAAAGTCAATTTTACCATAATCATTTTTTTTTTTTGTTTTCATTCGTTCGTCTGTCTCTGTACTTCGTCAGATGGATTTATTTTTCCATCGCGTAACAAAGTTGATTTATTTGAATGGGAGTCAAATTCATGTCTGTCAATTTGAATTCCATTGCCGCTTCTCGGAGGAACAAAAACATTACCAGTTTTTTTTTCACTCGAGAGTGACGCGGATAATGACAATGAATTGTGGATAAATATTTGCCGAACGACTTTCAATCATTTTCATCCACAATCAATGAATAAAATTGATGACAAACAAATCCATACACTTTCATTCATGCCTCACTGTTGTAAAAATTCCGCATTCCAATGCTAAGGATTACAGTTGTTTCACGACATTTTTTGTTTTACGTTATTGTTAACAATGCTGAAAAGTGTTCATAAGTTTCCCCAACGCCACTGTTACATTAATGTGTTGTTTGTTCTTCCTTCGTGCTGTTTGTTTTTTCTCAAGCGAATCTGCTGAAAAATTAAAATCTGAAAATTGTTGCTACTGCTGTTAGTAGTTGTGATTGTGGTGGCGTGAGGGAAAGCATTTTTCACACATTTTAATGACCCGATTCATTGCCAAACTACATTTTCATGTTGATTTGCCGTACTGTGAATATTCATATTCAAAACACAAAGGCCCATGTGCACAGCATTCTTGCTCCATCACTTTTTTGCGCACTACTGAACATCTCTCTCTCACTCTCATCCCATCTCTTGCCGTATTATTTTGCCGATTAATTTTTTTCGCGCTATATATCATTCGATGTATTACACATTGGCACAGACAGCGTTCGATTAATACCATCTAGCAGCTACCACACTATTTGCTTTTGCTACGTATTTTTATTATGCCATGCCGTTTATTTATTTTTCTTCATCTTTCTCTCTCTCTCGCGCGCCTTCAAAACGTCAAAATTAAATTTAAAATACTCTCTCGCGCTGTCTAAGCGAATTGCGATGAATATCTCTCATGCACAGACATTTAAGATGCGACCATAGCACGGTGTTGATGGAAAATAAAAAATAAAGAAAGAAAAAAAAAATAAGCAGGAATACGAAGAAAAAATAGAAAATGGCCATACGAATAAGGTCTGGAATGTTTTCAATACTGACAGTATATCAGCTCTCGGTGCACATAAATAAACTCGTACTTCAAATTCATGTATAAATTGTTGATCCGCCGCCGCCGTCGTCGTCGTCATCGTTCTCTAGTCAATGGTGTAGATGGCCGTTGCGCTTGACTATAAACAGCGCATCTTTCCATACACCAGGGCATATAGTCGTTTCCATCCATAAATCCAAACTGTTTTATTCCTCTTCTTTTTCGCCGTCAATTTATTCGCCTGCCTAACAGAGACTTTTAATAAGAATATAATATAAAGAAAAATAGCTCGCGCGCGCTAATTCATGAGATTCACGAATACACACCAAAATCCAATCAAATTTATGGATTCGACGATCTCAGTGTTGTACGTTTGTTAATTTTTCTCATTGATTCAACAAACCATTTTGCAATTCATACAAAATATATAATATATATTGTGTTGAATTTTCCATTTCGAATTCGTGATGCCGTTATAATGCCTCTTCTTTACTTTATAATAATTTTGTGGCATCGAATTCCATGTTTGCCATTGTGCAGCCAGCGTCGAATGAAAACTATGAAATTCATCTGTGTGTTCTGTTTTTTTCTCTTTATTTCACGATGATGAAGGATATGAATATATTTTTGTGAAATAAATGTGCAAGGGAAACGAATGCTCAATTTTCCAAAAATACCAGTAAGACTTGGATATAAAATGTCGATGGTTTTATGCAATTTTAACAAAGTTCGGTTTTAAATTCAGCACACAAAATAATTACGATGTGAAATGATTTTCATGTTATTGAAACCAAAACGAAGACGTATTTTTTTTAATAAATCAGCAAGGGAAACATTGTGGCACAGTTTTTTCTTCTTCTGAACCGATTTTTTCTCCCGATAGTTTCATTTGAATGAACTGTTTTAAAGAGATGATTCAAAGTTTCAGTGGTAGATCCTCCTACAGCTACAGATTTGTTTTTATCGAACTAAATAACATAATCAATATTATATCAATCTTCATATGGTTTTGAATGGAAAACGGTGTTAGTCTATTTTGTCTCTTTATCCATTTCCAAGCGCTTACTATTTTTGGTACGAGGAACCATGGCACACATACACACAGTATGTACACAATTCAAATTTAAATGTGTAATTAAATTAGCGTTGCGATAAGGTCGGTTTCGAATGACGATGGTGGCTAGAACAAACAAAAAAGCACAAACACACACAATCGACATCGATCTAGATAAAGTTTCTGATAAATAAATTGAAACGTTGCCGATGCGGACAAACTAATGTACAATTATGTTAAATATATGGAGATAGAGGCAAGATGAATGCTCGAATTCGACTAAAATTAAATATTTCGATCGTGTCGACCATATTCATCAAAAAACATTTTTATTTTAGCATTCACAATCTATTTGCATTTTGTACTTCTCGTTCTGTGTTTTTTTTTCTATTACAAGCCATCATTCGTTCGCTTTACTCATTTATATTCCTCTAAACAAACGCTGTTTTGCATAATACTTATATTCTCTCGGTGCGGTATGCTCCAGTTTTTTTTCCTTTCTCACTCTCTCTCTCTCTCCTTTTTTCTCGCTCTCTTTGTCTTTCACTCGCATTCTGAATTGGTCTGTCTTTCTCAATACGATTTAATAAATTGTGGGACCTTTTTGTGTGTATGTGCTCGCGCGCGTGGCACATTACTGTGCCTTTCAAAAATTGTAATTCAGTCATAGTCACTCTCAACACGCACACACACCAATTTTCCGAATGTTACAAAAGCGTCCTGTATCAATGTGCGTCCAATAACCGTTTGGCTGGCAAATTGACAGAACGAGACTGACTGGGCTTGTTTAAAGTAAATTAGAGGCTGACACAAAAGGTGTAATCAGGTCATCTTGCTTGATTAGCTTCGTTTATTCGTAACGATTCGGTATCTCTAAATTTGTCGTTGTGCATACACATTTGAATTTCAACGTTAGATCTCTTTAATGAAGCGCTAATAATTCTATTCGCTTTCTCTCTCGCCTATTTTTAAGTAAATTTTTGCACGGATGCCGGAGGCATTGTGAATGATGCAGAAAAATTCTCAACCTAATCAGTAGACCATCCCATCGAACAATGGAAAATGGTTTTTTTTGAAGAAGAAAAATTGCTCTTTTTCTAGCGTGTTAACTCTGTCGCTTGTTTGGCATATCAACGAGGTTCAAAAGTGATATCGAACTCACTTCGAAGTTCATTTAATTCATTTTGAAAATTTCTATGCGAAACTAGGCGCACATTTTTCCACCCTAACAAATTAATTTAAATCGCACATTTTTTCACCATTTATTGACCACATCCGTTAAAATTCTGCAGTAGCAATTAATTACTTTGGCCCAAACTTTTTTGCTTCGCCACCACTCTTTTGATCGAAGCAACAAAAAAAATACGGTGGTACGGTTTTCTCGGTAAAAATATGCGCGCAGTTTCCGCAAAAGAAATATTTACGCATCAAAAACTACGGGAAAAACGCCATACCGTTTACCGTTCATTGTAAGCGGAACGTATATATATTGGTCCACATTTAAACGACGTAATAAATAACAGTATTTTTTTGTGTTCCTGTGCTCTTTGTGTATCCGGTAGTTTTACGTTCGTTTTGAATTAATCTGAAATTAAAGTGGAATGCAACGTTTTATCCAAATCTAATATCTCGAAATTATGAACAGAAGCACGTAGATTGAGTGGAAATGAGTGATGAACAAAAACAAAAACCAAAACGAATTGAACAAAAAAAAAAACGGATTGAAGAACAAGATGAAGAGAATATAAAAAAAACTGTATGATGAGGATAAAGAGACCCATTGGATTCATTTCAATTGTATTTCAATTCACTCAATTCTCACGTATTTTAATTCAATTTAAGTATTAGTTAGTGAATACTACAAATGTATGAGTATTCTTTCCCTTTTTGGCACACATACACACTCAAATTGAGACCTTATGAAATTCAAGAGGGTATAAACTCTTGAGCACAGCACCATACCGAAAATAGCACATACGAATCCAACATACATGGCAAATGAAACAACCGTCATCATCGTTATTGTACGTTCAATAATTCTATTCACACGCATGGCAAAGCGAAACACGAACGTACACGCACCAAAAAATATGCAACGCACAATGGCCAGTATTTGTTGTTTTTTTTCGTTATTGAATTTTATAATATATATATTTATTCTGTGCATTGTGTGTGTATACTTAAATAATGGAATGAATGAAAAAGTAAAATATAATCAACAAGGGCCAGAATACAGAAAAAAAAAGAGAATCGAATGAGATATGTAAAAAGAGTTGAATTCCAGCTATTCTAAGGGTGTTTGTTTGAGAATTCATGACAAACGCGTCAACAAATAAATTCAAAACAGATTTGTCATGTGATTTGTTTTTTTCCTTTCTCGTTGGTGTTTGATGATTGAGCAAAAGGGAGATAAATATATCAAGAATAAGTCCGGTCTGTGACACTGAAATTCTTATTTATGCTAATGCAATGAAAATTATGAATTCGTTAGCAGCATTTAAAGTTGAGAAACACTTTATGTATATCCGGATGCTCGTGTGCATGTGTGTGAATGAATCAATTCTGACAATCACAATAAAATGTGAAATGTGTTTCCCAAACTCGAAACAATGCCAAGCAGACTTATATGGTGGTGGCTGTTGTTGCTGAATGAGAAGAGAATCAACAGCAACAACAAAAAATTCCTTGGAATTTAATCTGATAAATAATTTGTCACTTGAAAACGACAGCATCACACAATGCGAATAGTTCTTAAGTAACAAATATTATGACATTCAATGTTGTCTATTGAAAATGCCACAGTGAAAGAATAGTCGTGTGTGAGCGAGATTGAGCGCGAGTGCTAGCGCACTTCTAAGTGTTAACGCAAGTATAAATTCTGCAATTGTTGTATTTAACACGGGACAGATTTGTGGATTCATATTACACAAAAACTAATACGCATCACAACAAACATATAATTCTTTCCCTTTTTTTCGGTTTGGTTATTAAAATGATGCTGTTGGCCATGGGCATTATGTGGAAACGTTAACACGCAGTTTTTTCTTCTCTTTCGTCATTCCAAACAATTGCGAGAGGTATTTACATTTGAAATGGGCTCAATATATTGTGGACAACAGACACACAAACGGTATTTCACGAAACGAAGAAATATTGTATCGAGACATTAATATTAATCGAAAGAAAACGTGATGATATGACGGTATAAACTATATAAAAGAATATATATACACAACAATCAACGAGAAAAAAAAAGTGCAATAAATCGCATCCGAATTCATTGGCGCTGGTTGACATAGAATACAATTTACGAATGTTGGTTGTGGGCAATATGGCATTTGTTTCCGTCTTTTCCGTGTCCACATCGGGTGTCCTTTGTTTGTTTGCTCTCGCTTTTTATCTCCTTCCACCATTCCGAATTTCGAAAGTGACGAAAAAAACCGTTGCTTCTATCTCGTTACTAAATAATAGGCGGTGAATGTGCATTTACACAAAATGCATATAAACACGAAGTAAATGCGCGCATACACGTTCTAACCACCAAAAGATGTACATTACTCTCTCTTTCTCTCGAAACTATTACGTGGCCATTGTCAGTTGATAAAAATTTTTCTCTTTCTCTCCTGCCATTACTCTCCGTGCCTGTCTTGCTTGTAATAAAAGCAATGTGAATAATAAAAGCAAATCTAAAAAAAACCATCAAGACACAACGGACAAATCCCAAAAGCATTCAGTTAATTCTTTGCTGTTGTAACATTACATTACTTTTATTTCGATTCTTTTCTCTTGCTCGTTTGTCCGTTGTCTCTCTTTCACTCTTTTGTGCTTGCTTCCGCAAATGGATGTCCAAATTCATTTGAAAATCAATATTTATACGGTAAACGTGATGCAAACAATAAAAACAATATGCTATTTTTCGATACGATTTTACCGTCTGATTTTCGTGTTGTTTATTTAACACGCTTGCTTCTGATCATGCACACACACACACACACCATACTTGGTTCTGCGCTCTATTTCGTCTTTATTGTCTATATTTGCACAGCCAGAAAAGACTTCTGGTTGTTAGTATGTGTCGAAATGATGTAAATGATGTTTGGTTAAATACCATTCCATGGTCCTTTTCGTGTACACATATATATTCGCACACGCGTCACTGGTCTTTCGGATGCGATAAGGCACGATCCAGTTGTAATAATATATATACAACGAATGAAACGCACCATTTCAGCAGCTGTGCATTGAATAAAAACTAAAAACACATTTTCATTTACTAAATGCATCATGGTCAAGACACCGAAGTCATTTAGCCATATTCAATGAAACGGGAGAAAGCCCATTTACGATTTCAGCGGATGCTTTTCATTAAAAACGTACAAATCTAACACGCACACATGTCAAATTCAAAGGAAATCAAATTCCACACACATCTACACACAACCAATTATTCCAAATATTATCCGGATGTGTACGGTGCTGTATGTTGTATATGAAACGGAATGTGTTTAGCACCGTGCTCCGAAAAATTATCGACAATCAATTCCAATAACGGGAATAAAAGAAAAAATAATATAAATCTTGTGCATTCGAATGTTTGGCACGTTTCATCATCAATCGAAAGTATTTCGCTTGTAAATTATCGATTTTTTTTACGTTTTTTTTACGGAACGGTTTCGATAAACAAACATTATCAAATTCACCATAAAAACCAAATTTTATATCAAAAGCACTATAATCAATTTCGAAAAATATTCAACGATAACCAAAGTTATATGGTTAATTATTCGTTGATAGAACAACTGCGATTGAATTGAATAACTTTTGTCAATAGATTTTTGATACTGGATCATGAAAATTTTTGGCAAATGGTTGCAAAAATAAGCGAGGGTGGCAAAAACCGAAAAATAAAGAAACATTCCTTATGTGTCGTGGTGAGTTTACTGCACATTCCATTGAACGATTTCATGGATTTTTTTATACAGATTGCTATTATATCATCATCCTCTGATTACAATGGCACACTTTCACTTCATTCTTTTACTTATTTCGATCCACTCGCTCTGTATCCCTCACTGCTACCCTGAATGTTGGGTGCGAGCAAAACGAGAGCCAAAAGAGTGGTTTGACTCAAATGGTATTATGGTGTTATTATATGTAATGTGTGTATTAATATCATAAAAATGCATGCACCGAAAATGGAGCGCATTTATCGGCATTGCCATATATTTTGGTGTTTGGCTGGTTTGGTCTACGTGTAGTCTGTTTCTCTTTTATGGATTTTTCATGTGCTTTTTCGAATTATGAGTTCAGTTACATTACATCGCGCGATAGAAAGAGAGTGAGAAGTGTGGGCGACTGAGTTTTATTTTCGAAAGTATGTTCTCTTATAGATCCCTAGGCGAAAGGATGCTTCCACTTTTTATGAGGTCACAAACGATTTTAATATAAAAACGACACTAAGAGAACGAAAGCAAATATACAAAACTCTAATCATACCGTTGAAGAGTGTGAAGTTGGAGAAAAAAGCTGGAATGTGTTAAGCTACTAGTTTTACAAAAGCTATGAACATTAAATCGCCGACAAAACGGTTTTTCATGTTCTCTAACAGCATTATATTGTTGTTGTATACATTTCTTACATAAATATTTTGATTTGTTCGTCTAGTTTACGCTGATGTGATTCGTGTAGTTTGTTGTGTCGGTGAAATTAATGTCGAATGATAATCGGGTTGATGCAAACGAACGAGGGGATTCGAAATTCAAAATGAAATCAGAAGTATGCTCATGTTTTAAAGTATCAGTTTTCGACACGATGTCGACCATGGAAATTGATAGCGTTCTGAAAAGAAAGAAAAAAAAAAACAAACAAATGAAACATTCGAAAACTTTTACTAAGTCTGTGTAAGAACAACGCATGAAATCCGATGCAGACTTTGCTCAATGAATTTCATATAATTGACACTGAATCTAATACATATAGAATGGCCAAAGACAAAAAATAACACACACACACACAGTGCAAATAATAATGAATGCACCGTAAAAACCTTTTGCCTCTAAGTACCCAATCCACCCACGAAATGGAGAACAAAAGCGAAAAGAAGCTTTTGTCTTCGTTATCTCAAATTGCTTCTCACTCTCTATCTCCTTGTGTGTCCTTCCAATGACAGCAAAAATTGCGAATTGGAAAGAAACCGAACCATTTGTCTTCTCTCTCTCTATCGCTCTCTCTTGGCGTCTCTCAGTTTTTCCAATGGCATATGAAAAGATGTCCCTTTGCCGAGCAATTCGAGACCATCATAAACACAATCATGGAATGCAATGTGTACACGCGTATGCTTGTTCACTACCATCGGATAATCACAAAGGAAAACAACGAAAATGGAATAAAAATGCACAAACGTGTACAAAATAAACATTTCTCTCGTATTAAAATGAAAGAAGATGAAAAAAACGCAACAAAACCCAAGCCAAACCAAATGTAAGTGGTAATGATCACGGGCATGAGCAGGCGGTTGCTAGCTTGCTCATTCGCCACAAAATATTAGTGAAATCGTCGTCAAGAATGTGAAAAATATACCCCAGAGAATCATTTATTATAAGACAATTCTGTTTGGAGGTTTGGGCATATGCTACAATACATTTTATACGTTCTATTATTCTCATTTTCCTCCTCTTTTGACTCGACATTATCACAATCCATTGGAGCGAAAGAATGAACAGAAGAGGAAAAAAACACCGCACATCACAATCACCCTTTGAAAATGTACATTGCCATTTGACATTCAATGTTTGTATGTTCAAATGATTGCGTATCCAGGATTGTAATAAGCAGAAGAGGAAAAAAAACAAACTAAACAACCAATTCATCTACAAACAATGATCCGCAAAAGCGCAAAACAATCACACCAAATTATCGAGCTGCTGTTGATGCTAAACTAACTAGATGCAGCGTGAAACAAAAAGTAAACGAGAAATGAATAAAAAAAAACACCGAACCGTCGCATCATTTGTTTGCATTAGACGAAATGCAAGCGAACGAACGAATCAATGATGCTGACGAAGTTCAATGACATGCTCACTATTTACACTGACCAACCGATTCTCTTTCTCTCTGCATTATGCTCTCCTCTACCGTAGATTTTCTCTAATATTTTTCCCAACAGTGAGCAAAACTACTTCGTATTTTCCGAAGCACAACCGATTTTCAGATTCAGCATCTCAATTATGAATTCTAAAGTCATTCAAAAACTCATTAAAACCATACGCGCTGTACGCTACTATTGCTGCTGCTTCGTAAACAGATTTTCAACAATCAAAAATTGCTACTTTAACTTTAACATTTATGACTTTCGAGTGAAAAGACTTGAGGACTCTCTGGATTTTTTCTGTCTCTCTCTCTCGCTCTCTCCCACTTTCGTTCTTTTACTCACTCTCCGTCATCGAAAAGGAGACGACGGAGGTTGACATTCTTTTTTGCATACCATTAATTCGTGATTTTTTGTCAAATGTTAAGCTTTGCTCCGAAAGGAATAAAAATTAAACAAATGTGCAAAATCACCGAAATGGCCGTAGCAGCGTTAATTGCAACTTTTTTCAATCCAATTGCAAAGTGCTAGAAATTGAATTGCATGTGAATATAATATAATTTTGCTTTTGAATTCTCTTGTGTGTATGTGCAGCCACAAAGCATGATATTTCGTGGCATCCATTGCCATTAGTGTTATTGACTGGTGGTTTATCTTTTTTTATGATATTCATTCGTTCCCTTTTGCCGAAAAAAAGAAACAAATCTCCGTTTTTAAGAGTTATAGTATATATATTTTTTTTTATAATACACATCTTTTCCCTTCTTCTCTCTTTCCATGTACTTTCTTGAGTTTTCATCCCCTGTTTCAATCAATTTGCAAAGCATTATGTGTGTGTGTTTCGAATCAATTTGGATCTTGCATCATTTTTTCTGCTAAACAAAAAAAAATGTTCCTGCATTTTCTGATACTTCGTAGTGGCCCCTTCGTTGAAGAGGCGCGAATAAAGTACGATGAGCATATTGAATAAAAAAAGAAATGCTTAAACGAAAAGGAATTTTCTATATATATTTAATGCAAACACGCAGCCTACGTTTTTCTCTTTTTTGCCCCCTTTTCTTGCTTCCTTTCGCCCCGCTGCGAATAATGAACAATATTGTGCAATATTTACTTGGCTTCTACAACACAAAACGTGCATTATCATTCGAATATCAGTTTGAGTTGATTTAGACACGACACTTTAATGTCACATGCATTTTCATTTATTCAAAAGACAGACAATGTGTGTGTGTGTGTGTGATATCAATATGCAGAAAACAGGAACTAACTTAACATTGTTCAAAATTAAACAATCGAAAAATGGTTGGTCGAATCTTTGAATTTTCATGACAGCGGTACCGGCGCGACAAATTCGAAAATTGTTACATCATGCAATTTCTCTCTAAACATTTTTTTGACTACGATTTCAATATGGACTGCACGAGACGAACGCATCTGTATGAAGATATTCATATTGAAGTTGCATGAATTTCAACTGGATTCAAGCAATTATGCAATCCACACAGACACACACTTGCATCGGACGCGCACACATTTTTGGCATACTCACTCCCGCACCAATCCAAAAGATAATTTTAATTTTAAGCAAAAATGGTTTTCCGTTTATTTTCAGTAGCAATGATCTTGACGCAAAATTTATGTCTTGCATTCACAATATATATAAATGTAGTATGTGTATAAAGCATAAAAAACCAATAGAGGCAATAGATAGAGAGAAGTAAAAATGAATGGCTTATTGCTACTGTGTGTTTGCAGTCGAAGTCGAAGCAGAAGCCGCACACTCACACTGTACAATATCATAGAACGCATATCGAACGAGGTATCCCATATGGATATCACCTCTTCGGCATTAAATTTGAAATTTAGAGGCATAATACGTAGATGTTGAGCAATATAAATTGCACATCGTAAACTAACCGATTCCATGTAATGCAATATAAATGATCCCCAACACGATATTGCCGAACGGTCCCGAATATAACAACCAAAAAACAGTAGGAACTGTATGAGCAATAGCAACAGTAGAAGAATACGCATTACATTGCATGCGAGACATTATAATGTTTTCGGTACACTTTCGATGTGATACGATGTGAATGGAAGAGAAAGAGAGAGAGAGAAAGAATCTAATTCAATTTGTGAATGTGTGTATGCAATGAATTCGCCTATTTTATTACGAATTCGATAAGCACGAGGGGCAAAGAGAACGACAACAAGAGTAAATGCAATGTTTATCTCAACCGAAGTAGTCAGACTGAAAGTCGCTTACTTTCGCGGCACAATCTCTGTGTATGAACAACAGTTTGAATAAAAACAGCAGCAGCAACAGTACTGTGCACAACAGCACACATACGGAACGTTAACAACTTAAAAAGCAATTTCGGTGAGAAAGAGGCATTTTGTGTATGTACTTGCGCGGGTGGTGCGTGCCGGTCGATGTATTTCAATGCATCCATAGAGTTAGTCATAGGTGGCGAAAGTCGGTGTGTAAAAAGGGAAGCATGGTTTACACAATTTTCAGGAAAAAGTTGTGACAAATAAAGAGAAAAATAGGGTCGCATTTGAAATGAAACATTTGCATTCCATTTGCTCATTAGTTCTGCAGGAAATTCAAAGCGATTTTTCAATTTCTTTCCGGTGTTGAGTTTTTTTTATTCCTCGTCGTCTCTATTCACAAAACCGAAAAAGGACGAGGAGACAGAAAGAAAAATTGTGCACAATTTTTCGTTTGTTTTCTTATCCAAATTGTCGCGTTATCTTGATTAAACGATCGTTTATTTTGATTCACGAGATTCATTCATATTGCTACTGGTGGGCAAATGTTAATCGTCCCCAAAACAACAATCTGTATTATCGCAAAAGGCATACAAATTCAATGTTGCATCGATAAATTGGCAACAGCTCATTTTCAGTTATATATCCTGTTGTTTTTGTTTGAAGAACACTTTTGCCAGCACCCCTTTTTCCAGTAAGTCACAATACCTAAGTGTGAGAGTAAGAACGGTATGTCTCTGCACCGTTGTTGTCCCCATTTATACACACACATATATATTAGCGAGAGAGCGAGTATATATGCAATTTTCATTCATTAACTATGCATTTTATATTGAGCAAGCAATTACGATCGAAAAAGCATTTTCGCAGTGCACGCACATGGTGTTTCCCTTCATCGTGCTCCCATCAAAAACACGTTCATTCACTCACTTTAACTGAACTACCATGTCATTTCGTTTGCTTTTCGGTGCATTTGCTCATTTTACCGTTGTCCTGCATTTTCGCTTAATATAATCGTTTATCGATAAAACGATATCATTAAGACAGAGGGATGATATTGAAAATGGTTGTATAAACGCATTATTATATGCACTTGTTTTCACAATTTCCCTCTCTCAATCCCTTTATCGCAACCGTTCGTCAACGTCGTTTTTGTGCATCGTCAGTTATTTCAATAAAAAGTAATTATGTTCACTTATCAAATCGATTTCCGAGACCGACAACGACCGACCAAGGATTTTCGCGGAAAATTTTCTTGTTTGTGTGTGCGCGGGCCCATCTCATTTCTCCGGTTTGTGCTCTGGGGAGTTTGGGAATTAAATGGTTTTCTTTCATCGACTGCTGACTACTTTGTCCCTGTCTTTCTCTCATTTGTGTTCAATATCGGCTTGACATACAAAATAACATCAAAATGTATATTACTTTGTATATGTTATAGACCATTTCAATTTTGTTCGTTAAAACTTCGTGAGCTATGACCGTTTCGAATAGTTTTATCATCAAAAAGGAAACACATGATATAGAGAAAAAGAGTGAGCGGGTAAAAAACAACTTGATCCAAAATGGAAATGAAGTTTTCCCAAAGGACTTTTAATATAACAACAAAAAAAAGTGGAATTGCATGCAATGGCATTGTCGCAATCAACGAATGAAGACGACAAAACATCAAACCGGCTTGAAGCCGGTTGAAAATCGCAACAAAAAAAACACATGACTATATTCGCTACGTTCGCATTGAATGAAGCCATATTGTTGTTATTTTGTAAACAACAATCTGTATAGACGTCGGTTTGAATCGGCAGCAGAGCTAAACGATGTTTACCTTTTTTTCGCGTATTTTGCTCGTCTCGACTGAAAAATATTTTGTATAATTTTCACTAATGGATTTTGAAAGTGCTTGAATTTAATTATTATTACATTTTTTTTACTGTCGACGTCGCCGCCACCACTGCCGCTCAAACAAAAATTGAAATAATTATAACTCAGAATAAAAGAGACAGAAAAACAGATTCTTTCCTCTCAATAAAATTGGCTATTGTATAAATGGGTGCGTGTATGTTTTTTTTCATACAAATAATCATTTATTGCGTATTATGCAATTTTTGATAATAACAAGCTCTCTATTCAGAATGAGAACGAGAGAGATAGGGATAGAAAGGGAGCGAAACACTGAAAAGGGGAAAGTGTTGAATTCATAAATTGTGATAATTCAAATGGAAACCATAAAAACGATAAATGATGCGGTAATGCATACGTCGAGCTGTGAAAATGCCTTACCGAAAAATAAATTCGCTTGTTTATTTTTTCTCTCGCATCTGAATCATTCCATGATCGTGAGCACTTGGCATGGTGTTGTGATCGAATATCAAAAACATTCCAAGAAATGGAATGTGTGTATGGTGGCCTTTTTTAACCTTTTGATTTAATCGATTGACAAGTATATGTGCTCAATAATTTTCGTCATCTTTGAATTAGTCATATTTATATTATTGGTGTGCACGATTTTATACGTCCTTTCTGTAATAGAAACCCAGCACCATTGTCACACTACGTGTGTGTGTCGCATGTTTTATTTCAATATTACAACGTCTCGAGCCGCAATCACCAATCATAATAATCGTATAAAAATTTATTGCTGTGCCCAGTTCAACTGGGGCCCAACGGTAATTGGCAATTTAATTTTATTTTCATTCAATTTTAATTTATTTATTTCATTTGACGGTGTTCATTGGCTTTATTTTTGGTTCGTTATTTAGTTAGTCTTCCCTTTGATTATAACAACACGTATATAGCGGCATTGAATCGACAACACTCTCAGTCTATGGCCATTTGCGCAATTCCATTTATAAACAAATGAAGAGAATCAAAATAACGATTTGTAAAGAACATTTTGCCTTGGCACTATCGCGTCATTCTATTTGACTTTTATAAACGAATTATATACATTTTTCTCAAAGCCACTTGCACTCGATTCATTCGGCCGCAATCGATCCATCAATGGGCTGCATACAATCACTCACAGGCCTTTGTCTGTCCACACAGCGCTTTTTTCGCATGCAATCGCCGCTATTTCTTTTTTTTTTTGCATAAATTCTCACTGAAATTATGAATCGAGTACATGTTTTTGAGGTGCCGTAAAATGTTTCCCTCTCATTGGGCAATAGCAGCTTTTCTGTCGCCCCAGTACATGAAAAAAAAAGCACACCGAATACACGACAATGAGCGACGACTGCTCGTACAAACGAACAAAAAAAAATTTGATGAAAATGAATGGAAGTGTCTCGAACAGATATTTATGTGAGCCACCGTTGTTTCGGTTTTTTTTATGCATTCACTTTTATGTCCGAATATTCTCTATCTCTTTTACGGTTTGAAACTTTGGCACATTTTCAAAGCAGACGATTGCGATCGTTCTTGCTCTTTCACATAGGCTCATTAAATTTTTATGACAAGAATCTCCAATCAACAATCGCTGAATTCCAGCGATTGTTGAATCGTTTCGTTAGCCAAAAACCGCAAAATTTTTACCATACATTCCCGCTACATAAAAAAAAGAAGAAGAAACGAAATAGCGGAAAAAACATCGTATTGAAATGTTGGTAATTTTTTTTTGTCGCTGGCGTCCTCTCTCTCTCATTTTCTCTTGTTGTGTTAAATTTCCATATTTAATTTTTGCAACGGTTTCCATAAAATTCCGTCGAGGTTCCAAACCAATTTTCATTATATTTTATGCGGTTTATTGCAACAGACAACACGTACTTTTTTCCGGTTGAAGAAAAAAGAGAGAGAGGGAGAGAGTGAGAGTAATGTGAAAAAAATGTCACACAAATAAATATTGGAGTTGGGTTTTTTTCAGCTGTTTTTCTCGCATCATGATTGAGTACATGTTAAATGCAGATTAGCATCGAAATCGATGTAATGATGGTATACTCACTCAATTTTTCATGTGTGTGTGTGTTTGTTGATGACATATGAAGAATAGTGTGCATCCGAACAATTTTGGTTTAAAATTAAATTTAAATTGAACGAACGCTATTTATTTTCTCGTCAGTTGAAAATATAAAATGAATGCAATGAAGTTATTGAATATATGAAAAGAGACCCACAGAGAATAAATGCAACAACTGAAATCACATCCCAAAAACGGATGTGCCGATCGAAACGTGATTCGTATTGTCTTTTTTGTTTCTTTCTCGTTGTTTAAATGGGACGAGTATGCATTTATCATATGCACTGGACCTGCGTGCATTAATAAACCACTCGAATGTGTGACATATTATGATGTCGAATTTAATTTTAACCAACTCAAAATGCGGACTATCTCGCATAACAACCCTTTTTCGGCATATTCAATTCGATGACAAAAGAAAATATAAATAAACCAACTAATAACTCATCAACAATATAGTCATGATAAAAAGATAATTTGTCAAAAGTCGAAAACTGCACTAAATCAACGAAGATCATTTTGCCTTTCGCGAATAAAAGCCATCGATAGAGAAAAAAAAAGAAATACTGAAAAGATACAGCAAAAAAAAAACTGGTCTGAATTATAATTCGAGACATATTATGAAAGAGTGACACACGACCGAATAATGAAGTCCGTACAACAGGCGCGCACAACTGATCAAATTAATCACGAAAACTTTTCGAATGCGAAAATTAGTATAAATCAACGCCGAACACAAGTGACACAGAGAGAGACAATAAATCGAAACACAGACATTGTCGGTGTTCGAGAAAATAAAATTATAAAACTAAATGAATTTAATGAGCTTCAGAGCCATTGACATTCACTTTGAGCACTCGTGCTATAATGATACACGAGACTTTTGCTGTTGTTTCATTGGCTGTCATTTTTATTATTGTGTCGGTGTTTATTTTTTTTTTGTCATTCTCCTTGCCGCCTCTCATTTTCATACGTGTGTTACCGCCACACATACCAACTCGACAAAATGTGATAGTTATATTGTGTCAACCGGTGCATTATTAAATTGAAAATTAAATTATAAAAAAAAAAATTACTAAGCAAAACATCCACGCCAATATATCCAGGAGTTGAATTCACATCAAATGGATTTGTGTCAGCTGCATGCATATGTATGTACGAATGCATGTCGATAACAAATAATTTGGGTTGACAGCACATGAAAAATCACGAAAAACTTGTATACATTTTCAAATTAAAACGAGAAAGAGAGAGAGAAATGCAATCGAATCAAGGTAAACTCTTCGCTTATATGTCACGAAACAATCGCATTTTTTTATGCAAAAAAAATATACGTCGAAATATTTCATGAGTAACGAAATGACAAGATACCGAAATCCACTTGAAATAATTTGAAAAATTAAATTCCATCTAAATCTATCCATCAGCAGAGTTTGACATGACCGAGAGTTAAAAAGCCATTTTGAATCAATAGCGCATTCCATCCAAATTGAAATGAATTTGCTGCCATTCGAAATGTATGCCAGGCTCGGTCAACCAGTTCAAAAATCCCATTTTAAATATTAAAAAACAATTTAAAGAGTGATTTTTTTTTCGTTTCAAATTTAATTTATGTATCCAATAGATCTAAATTAATGTTCTCGTTTTTTTTTTTTTTTTTTTTCAAATAAACCTCATGAACTCGAGCAATTACTCCGTTGAAATGCATTTTGCGGTGCAGTCGTTCACTTAATATATTAAACATTTATATTTAGTGCTTGCATCCCCATATTAAATATTCATTCATAAATTAGACTTTCACTTGACTTTCGTTTTACATTGAACAAGCAAACATTGAAATTAATTTTGAATCATTCGTTAGTTCGAAGTACTTTGGTTGAAGTACCGCTAAATGAATCGGTGTCACTACAAAGCATCTCAAATTTTCTGTAGACACCAGAGAAGAAACAAATCGTCAGTCGACTATAATAATAATAAAAATGGAAAAAAGGAAAAACCCGTTGAATGATTATTTTCTTCTTCGAACCGAATGAATTACAATATGCCGAAAGATTAAATGGAAGAAAATGAACTGCATACGAAAAGAACAGAAGAAAAAAAGCAACGACTTTGTTCGAAGAGTCAATTGCGGAGATAATCGGTGGCTGTTGAGCGCATTTAAGAATTTAAATGGCTGTTGTGTCGCCTGATCATGGAAATGTGTGTATGCTGCACAAATTACACAGAAAACAACAAACACATCACTGGTGTAATTATGGCCTTAGTGGCGCCTGTAATCTGTAAGCCAAGTGATGCACACATAGAAAGAGAGATTCATCAAAAGAAAATTGTGATTTTTGTGAGAAATGCAGCAGCAGCACCCATTCAAACAAATAAAACGATGAAAAAAACACGGACTGTCGACAGTGTAAATAAAAGTGATTACTGCGGTAGTTATGTGTGCATAAACAAAGACCGATTAATGATGTATGTAATGGAAACAATTAGAGTGCACTCGGTGTGACAGTCACCGTGTTGTCGGTCTTCTTCACAAGAAACAACAAAAAAAAAACGATCGATTAGAAACTTGAAATAGGAAAACTATCGTTTTTCGCATTTTCCTCGAGTGAATTTTTTGTTATACGTGCGCCGGCTGTGTGCATTGAGCTCTTCAAGTGCATCGAATCCAAATCAAATATTGAACCATATTGGGTTTGGTTGTCTTTTTGATTGAAAAGAAGGCGACGAAAAAAAATATATATGGCTTATTAGGGAAAAATCGTCAATAGCCGAGCCAATAAAGTTGCGACTTCATCAAAATGTTTATTTATTTTGTTTTGTCGCCCCCGAAACAGTGGAGAAAACAGAATACACCATTTCGGTTGAAGTAATCAAAGAGCAAATATCATATTCGCACAAATGCTGCTGACATTTTCGGTTGTCACACACTCACACATTGTTGACAATGCACATCCGGTTGTATTGATCAAGTCGATATATCAAATCGAATCGATGACTATTTTTCACATACGACAATCAAATACGAATTGTATGAGCGAAACGATGATGCGCACAGATGAGCAAATATTTGGACTTGTGACTATAACGAACGAATGAATGAATATGACAAAATAAAAACGTTGTAACGATTTTTACATTATCTTGCACTTCATTCGACCATCAACACACAATATGTGAATGTCGATTGCTTTTTTGGCAGATATAGCAATATCGAAATTAAAAAGGAAGAAAGCAGTGTAATAATATGGTGAAAGGTAAGAGAGGAAGAGAGGAAAAGAGGAAAAGAGATGAAGGAAGTGCGACAGAATGACAGAGAGACACATATTAACTTGGTTATTAAGTTTCAAATGGAAAATAGAGCGACAAAAATGGGAATATCTATATATATATAGAAATCCATATCTCATAGTCACATATGATATTTTCAAGTGTCAAACAAAGGGCGGACATTTCGAACACGAACGACATTCATCAGTCATTGGCTGTGTGCTCGCTCACTGAGTACTTTGACTCGTGTTGACTTTCCAACGCGTTTCTATCTATCAAGTATTTAGCTTAGTGATTCTGCACTTTATTTTTCATCTGCCAAACTGTGAACTGTGTGTTGTGCGTTTTGCTAAAGCGGTCGTAATTCCGTTGATACGCTTGTGAATCATCATCATCATCAGCAAATAATACTGTAGCAAAACAATCTGCATCTACTTAAACCACAAACAGTTGCAGACTTCAACGTCATTCCGCGCTCTCTCGACACTCACTTGAGCTCAGTCTGTCTTCTTCTCTCCCTCCGCTCAAATCTCTTGCTCGTTCTTTCTCTCCCTGCCACAATCCAAATGAAAAACTTAATGTTCAAATATAGTCGACGATTAAAGCTATAAAATATTAAAATGTGTGTGTGTGTATAACAGAGAATTCCAGATGTGCACGCTGCCAATATTTAGAGAAAATAATGTTGAGTACACTGCTGACACATTCTCACCAACTATAATCCAAAATAAATATTTATACAAAGTTCTCTCTCAGTTGTTTCGTATTCTTTCGAAACAAAACAAAACACGCGCACACATCGATAAAGAGAGAAAAAAAAGTCAGTTATAAAACTTAGTGCAGATCAATGGACCATTTTTCTACATTAAAAACAATGATTCGTTATATTAGACATTGTCTAATTGTTATTGAAGCGGATAAATGAAAATATTTACGTCTACATGGCCAGGCATACTCGATTAGAGAAAATAAATAATAATTACTGGTGTGGTTTGGTGTGTGTGCTCGCGCTCGAGTGCAAAGAATTCCAAAAATAGATTGATTCAAACCATCCATATAAATATTTCGATCTGTTTGATATCGTGGCATACAGAATTTTAAATAGTTTTAGTTTTTCACAGTAAAGTACTCTCTAACAAACTTAATTATTGTATCGATTTTTGATTATCCCATTTTACGTGCAAACCAACTTAAAATTTATTGGCCCTATACAGTGAGATACGGAAGTTTTCTTTGAATTCAAGCGAGCGAGTGAGAAAAAAATGGAACATCTTTATTTTGGCATTGAAGCGCTCGATTTTTTTTCGCATGACTTTTTAATTTTATCCCAAAGCCATGCACATTACAAACATATTTAATGTGGGAGAACGAACGAATTGTTTTCTTACCGCTTCTCATCTGCCAGCAGAATGAGAAAGAGTGAGAACCCCGTGTAAGAAGATGAACTGAGAGTGAGAGCAGTGGAAAAGAGACCGCGAGAACCAATGATTAGAGTAACATAGACATCGATTTAATTGACTCATTAATTACAATTTCTGGTGAATCGGTGAATATACACAATCATTGAGACACGACACACGCAACGCTTGAAAATGAAATTGGTTAAGGGAAACACAGATGCATTCAACGATGAACTTATGTTTTGCCTACATGCACCGTAATCTAATATGGTAGAAGCACTTGTTTCTCTTGCTCTTTCGCTCTCTATCGTGTTAAGTGCACAGTTTTCGATTATTATCTCTTTTGATTTTGTTGCTGCATGCATTTTTTTCGTTTGTTCGTTTCTTACATTCGGAATATCACGTCTGGTACTTTAGTACACACGTTCCGACCATGATAGTTATATGAACATGCACATGGCTCCTCATATTGAATTCGTTGTTTTTATTGAAGGTGAAGCGAAAACGACCACTATGCACATGCACATTCAATACATGCCAAAGATGGGAGAATGGCAAAAAAAACGTATATCGGCATTTTTGCATCGGTTTTTAAACTCAACCATCTTGAACCACATATCACTAATCGAAAAGCCCACAAAACCGATAGGAAGCAAAATGCATGGCAGATCGTTTTTTTTCTCTCTCTCTTCATGGAGCGAATAATGAAATAAGAACGAACATCATGCAAGCATGTACGAAGGAATAAGAGAAAAAAAGGAACACACATTTTACGGATCAATAATTTTGTAATCAGATATGATTTGTTTTATTATAACTTGAATCTTTGGCGAAACCACTCTGGATGACCAAACGATGTTTAAAATTCGATCAGAATGGGAAAATATGTGCGAGCGAAAAGGATTGTCTTTTTCGTTGTAATTGAGTTGATATTCTTGCACAAGCGACAGTAAATTCATGTGAATTCTTCCTTGAATCACAGCTCCGAACGTTTGTCTCGTCATTTTGTATTCAATTTTTTTCATACCGGATTTGGCGAGCCCATTCAATGAACAAATAAACGGATGACAAAATTTCGAATCGATGATGATACACAACAATCAGATGCGAAACGAATTTTTGCCATTGCCAAATTTGATATTCTCTTCTTCGATTAAAACGGCGTCTAGTGAGGTGTGTGTATCTTTAAAAAAAACCATGAAGTGCATGTTAAACAACATGTCTCATATTGGTCAATTTGAAAGATAAATGAATTGACCGCAATGTATTCCATCGTCTTGTATATTGAAATGTGTTCGCCGTAAGAATCTGGTGGTCATTTCATTTGTTTCTTTTATCGCCGCTCTGTTGCCAATATCGTATTTTGAAAATCAATGAATAAATATCCATGTAAAACAAGTATTTTATATCTTTTAAAGAGCGTACAACACCTCTCTGACTGACCGAAAGTTAAATTGTTGTGTGGTGTCGTTGCGGTGGTGATTGCATGAGTGAAAAAAGATCCGCCTGAGAAGCGAACGAATGTCAAAGGAAAGAATGAACAAAGAATAAAAGGAACGAAAAAAAAAATGAAACGAACAAGAAATTTGTGTAAATTCTTCAATCCATCTGATATGGAGGAACGTAAACATTTTAATAATCAATGTTTTTCCTGTATTTCTTGATTCAATGATTCTTGCCCGGGACTTTTTTGTCACAACAAACACACACAGCTATGTGGGGCCATACATACACTGAGGTGCAATGAAACCAGAAACAAAAAAAAATCTTTATATATAAATTAATTAATTAACAATGTAATGTGTTTTTGGTTGTCAATTTATTGCGTACGGGTGGTCTAATTTAATGCGAAGCGGATTTCCACAGCTATGCTAGTGCTCTCTGTCTCTCTCTCTAACTTTCCCGGTGATACAAATTCAATATACCGATATTTATCGGGAAACAATGCCGTTTCGAATTAATTTTGACTTTTAAATTAATTGAATCCGAATCAATGATTGATTTTTTTTGTCTTCTACGCCACGCATTTACAGTCAATCTAATTGAATTGGAGGGTACGACACATACGGAAAAGTATTTGGCAAATCAAATTTAGTTGAATGTTTATTAGATTAGTGTCTTTATCAAATTTTTGGCTGGTGCCATCTTTTCCCCAACGCAATGCATGTCTATTGATTCGTAGACATTCTCGCTATTTAACGATTTTGTGTGTGTGTACACACAGCTGGGAACTGGCATGTACACGTATGTCAACAAAAGTTTTCATTTTCAGTGTCGAAGTATGTTACACACTAAATACGAAACAAAAATAAAGTTTTTTCTTGTGCTCGATTTTGTTTATAGTAGCGTAAACGAGTGCGCGCTTGGAAAATTACGAAATTCGAATTGTTATATGGCAAGTGTGTAGCTCTCTCTTATACGATACATAAGTAAAAATAAGAGATCAACTTTTTTTCCTCCAGATTTTACAAACGAAATGACTTTCGGCATTTTAATAGCGACCTTTAGCGAAAATATAACAACACACGGTGTCGATCTCGATGAATACTTTATACATTTTTTTAAAAATATGCGAAAAAGAAACAATCGTCATCTGGCTTCGAACGCCTTGTGTGTGTGTATCGCTATGGTTGTTTTAGTGGGTGGCACACATTTCTCAAGCAAGGTATCATCACCAAAAAAAACCAGCTTCATTTTAATATTAAGACTGCAGGCGCATTCTTTCCACAACACTTGCAATCTTTTCTTTCAAATTGAAATTTATTTTTTATTATTTTTTTTGTGTGTGTGGAAACAAACTGTAAAATGATATCATCAAAATTTTAAGAAATATCGTTATTTTCATAAATCGAAACCACAACAACAAAAAAAAAGAAATAACGACATAAAATCTGAAATGAATACACATAAATTCAGATATATGAAAATCAAATATAGATAGAAAATCGAATACAAAACCATTCTATGTTTATATTCATTAAAATCGCCTAAATCAACCTGGTGTATCATATGAATCTGATTGGATCGAATTGAAAATCGACTGATCTTGTGTTGATCTGAAAATGAAATGCGTAGTTAATGAGCGATTTGTAGTTTTTGATCCGAGTTTTGAAAAAAAGAAAGAAACAAATTATTTTAAACTGTCGTATTTTGTTTCGTCTTTGAGCGAGCTTCGAAAGACGTTCGAAAAATCGAATTGATTTCGTCTTTTTGAAGGCCGAATTAAATACGTATTAAGATGCATCGAATTTTCATAAATAATTCTTATAAGAAAACAAGTATTATATACGTTTTTAATATTCCAAACATGAAAAAAGGTGAAAATATAGTTCGAAGTGGTTTTTTCTCTCTCTATCTCTCTTCAGGTTATAGTGTCTTCTATCTGATTACATTTTTTTCCATCTCGTTCATGATTTGCGTCTGCAGTGCATACATTCACATTTTGTACACAGCGAGCGATTGTTTTTTTTTTATTTCTGGATGTCCAGCACACACAGAAAAGCCGAGTAATGCCAATTGGCAAAAAAAAAAATGATCTTCATAATTTATGGCATTGAAACGACACCAGAATTAAATGCCAAAATAATGAGTTAAATTTGCTCATCTGAAATGGATACGACAATTGATCTCTCGCCACATATCTCCGCCGTTCGAACGAATGAAACGCATTTTATATCCAAATGCAAATGCAGAGGATGAAAAATATGATCCAAAGAAGCGCTTATGAACTTTTTTCCCTTTCTTTTTATCTCTTTTTATCGAAATTATGAAAATAAATAATGAAATATGACGATAATTTCTTGTGAGGCGAAGAATAAATCGATTGGATTTATCCGATTAAATTGAAAACAATAACAAAAAAAAACTGAGAGCAACAACAAATGAGAAGAAAAAAACACGATATTTGTGCGCAACACAACACATAAATGCACAAAAAGAGCCGAGATCCGATAAATACCCGATGGAAATGCCATAATCGCTTAAAAGCCTAACTAATCTAGCCACCATTGAATTGAGAAAGACGGGCGAAAGAGAGAGAGAGAGAGAGAGAACCAGTTGAATTTGTCGGCCAATTCTGATTGAATGCGCGCGTCACTTGGCTGCTCGTTCGCGCATTCGGCAATTTTCTTGATCATGTTGCAAAGCCTATCGACAAGCCCACGATTTCACATGCAAAGAAAAAAAAATTGCAATATATTTATCATCATCCGTTTCGGCTCAGATCGGATTGCAATATATAAATTTAACACAAAAATAACATTCAAGTTTAGTGGATGGTTGATATGCCAAATGAATCTAGTTCAATTGATGGCAATGAAAATTTTTCTGTCTCTCTGTTTCATTCGCGCATTCATTTCTGACAAAGATGCGATTTTCTCACGCACATTGCCCGAATGCAAACGAAACGCAGACAACAAGATTCTGATGGAATGAACCACCACTCTTTTCGTATTATTTTTATAAGTTCTCGGCTCATTGTTCTGTCGCAATTAACGAATCGATGCAAAAAATGTATATTATTTCTTTTTTTTTATAAATTGCATCAATACAATGCTCGCATCAATTTCAATTTAAATCTCAATCGATTAAACGGTGCCGTTCGATTAAGCAGCTCACATTCATTTACAACAATGTGACGAGAATTGTGTGCGCAACGACAACGACAGATAGATAAAGGCACAACAGTGTATTTGCGCTCAACAATAATAACAGCAACAACAACAACCACATAAAAATACAATTTGCAGTTGAAACAAATTGTGAGTGTATGCATGATTGTTTCGATAAATGCCGTCGTCGTTGTCTCCGATCGTGAGAAATTGATGTGCTCACGCAACAATTCATTTCCCAAGACCATTGTTTTACTGGATTTAAGAGAAAAAAAAACGAAAACAACGATATTAAAGAGACGATTTAACCATTAAAATACTTTCATTGTCAAGAACCACAGGGAAAAAATGCACAACAAAACGAGACTGCAGAAATCGAATAAAAATAAAATCGAAAGTGGCATTTAATCGGTGCGACTTGCAAAATTTCAACGCTTTTCTGATCAAACATTCACCCGCATCTTGTGATTGATCCACTTGCTCAGAGGCATAATTCACATTAAGAAAAGTCTCGGATTGTTTCACTGTCTCTGTCTCTCTAAAAAAAATTCAATTCTTTCTCTTAACAGAAGAGAAAGACAAAATCGTGCATTGCATTCGAAAATTGAGATGTGGTAACAGGTTTTTTTTTCGTCTTCAGAAGATGATTGTCAATTTGTTGTTCGCAAGTAATGATATGTTTATTACGTTCAGCCCGTTTTTGGCAGCTCATTTTCGAAACATCGTGTTTTCGTTCTGTTTGTATCTGAAAATCGTTTGTACCGCCTAAACGGATGTTGTATTTATTCAAGTTTATGGCACATTTAATGACATTCAGCTGCATATCGTTTGAATCTCACACTAAAAATTATTCGTTATTCGATATATTTCGAATGAAATTCAGTTCTCGCATAATAATGAATTCAACGAATTGAATAAACGATTCGAACGTTTTTGGAATTTTGTATACACAATGAACAAAAGCGATCACCCACGCATCGTCGACTATTTTCATTAATATATTGCCATTTTTATTTCGTTTCATTCATAAAGGTTTTTTTTATTTTATTTTATTTCAAAAACCATTTTTCAATCGATAACAAGCCCATTATAAAAATTAGACAATCTACAATCATATAATAATGAAGTCATTTCCTTTTTATACACACGATTGTAGTCAGTGTTTTTCGTTCAAAAGAATAGTGAACGACAGATAATGTGTGAAAAAGTTAAAAAAAGCGAATTGATCGTTGAAAAACAAGCCGAAGATGAAGAGTAAAGAGTAAGAGAAAAAATGTGTCACTTTTGTGTCGAATATCACTTGCAAAGAGTGGTTTTGTGTACATTTCTGTTAACGAGAATGTATTCGTATTTGAACATTCTTGGGAGAAGAATGAGTCAAAAGAAGAAGAAGAGCAAAAAAACAAGTATTTCGGCCATTTATATGAGTTCTTCATTCTGGTGTGTTCGTTCACTTGCAATCGCATCCATTTTCAGTGTTAGAATAAAGTGGCGAGGGACGTGCACATAGCCCATGGCTCACATAGATTGATGTCTTGAAATGTGAATGATCTTCGACTAGCATCGATTCTAATATACACAATAGGTTTTGCCACTCTGCAATACGCTTCGATGAACGGATGTCTACGCTATTATATACGCTATGTGTGTGTGTGTGTGTGTCATGATAATAACATTATCCATATTTCAACGGGAAAATTTATTGAGTGACATCAATATCAATATATTAATGGTTTTGCAAACTCAACGATATATACGAAGAACGACGAAGAATGAGCATGTGCGTGTGTGTGCTAACATCAAGTGTTACGTTCTGTATTTTTCTTCGACATCGTTTGTGTCCAACAATCCAAGGATTGAAACATATTTTCAGCGTACATGATTCTAATTCATTCCATCTTCAATGTTCTAATGTCGTCGTTCCATATATTCCTATCGACCTATTGATACATTCGAAACCAAATCGAATAAAGTGTAATTTTATCACATTTTATTTCGGGAGAAAAAAAAGAGAGATAGAAGTTTTAGTGAATGCGCATTATTATTCAGCAATGGCTTCACATTTTAATATATAAATGGTATATATAAATCCAAAAGACTATAACCATTGCTTTTCGCTAGACATTACGATTGAGTCCTAGATCGACTGACTAAAATATATATGTGTGTGTATGCATCAATTTCGATTTCATTATTGTCATTATCGTCATTCGCTATCGCATAACAAATGTGTCAATTTCATAAAATGTTGTGTGTGTTTTTTTTCTTGTCATTTTGTCCCGTTCCATCTCATTGCAGAATCGCATGAATATCACGTCAACAAGTATAAATGTACAAATTCATCGCTTTTCCATTTGTCCTCGTCGAAATTTTATTGGCAATTTTTTCTCGTTTGTTCATTCGTTCTGTGTGCTCGCCGCACTCATTTCAAATTAAGTTCAGAATGGATTCGCAGCGCCGGTATGTTCCATGGGCGTATGCATAATATTTCATTCAACGCAGAATGAGAGAGAGAAAAAAAGAATGAATAGTGGTGTGTATGTAATATTCACGAGGATACATAATAAATTTTATGTAATTTGTAATGTCTATATTTTTGGTGTGTGTTATTAATGCCGATAATAATTCGCTGTGTGTCAAAAAATGGTGATGAGATATTAAAATGCTATTAGGCACGAGCATTTTTGCCTTCTTTTCGCATTCGCTCTATACCGTTTTTTTTTGTTCGGTTTCGGCCACGATTAACCCCCTCCCTGTTCTGGTTTCGTGGAGCTTTTTTCGAATAACATTTTCTTATAATTTCACAAAGTGGATACAACGAAATGAAACCACACCACTCCCACTCTCTTCATGTGACCTGACACTATACACATTGGAATTTGGTAGCGGAATTTTCAAAAACTTTCGGATTTTTCCATCGACCAACGGAACAAAACAAAAATCGACCGAGAATCATATGAATTCGTGCCATACATACATAAGTCAAACGGTTTTCTGCATGCCCAGCATACACCATTTTCCATTGCATTGTTGTACATTATAGATTATGGTAAAAACGCAATCGCATTTGTATCCCGAATCATTTCGTATATTTATATTTAATTCATGAGTGGCATTTTCGGTAGGGATTTTCAGTGATTCTCGTATCTTGTACATCTCACTTGCCATAGATATATGTATAAACCCATGGATATTTTGTGAATAGGTAAATATTTCCTTTTTCTCTCTGTCCGTTCGTTGGGCTTACATCCTCACTCAAGCACTTCGGATTCAATCATAGGCCGACCTGAATTCGATATTCCATTTTCATATCAATAAATGATTCAGTATTTTATGTCAAACAACAGATTTTATGTGTGTGTGTTCTTTTTTGTCATTGGCTTATTGTCAGCTATTTTAACGCCTCTTTCTCCCTTTTCACTCACACGATTTGTTTCGCTCTCTTTCTGTGAAAGTTCGGTTAAGGTGGATCAATTCGATCCGGTGGCCTCGCAAATCATTTTCAACGAGACACATGAATTATTATAATCGATTTAAATCAATCTGAAAACGCTATTTTGAAGACGGTCTTCATTTTTTTCGATCTTCTCTCGATTCAATAATATCGACCCATATATCGTGTGGCATTTCATTTTCCATAGATATTTTATAGTGAAACGATAACACACGCCAGCGTCTGGATAATCCAAACGTGTTGTGTGCGGCACACTAAATATGTAAAAAGAGAGAAAGAGGCCAGAGTTTGAAGCGATGAGAGAAAATCAGAGGGAAGCAAAATTGAAGAGAAGACCATAATAGAGAAAGAGACACAAGCATGAAGCTAACTAGGTACAGTACTAACAGCGAAACGTGACAACAATAAATTTCTCTACTAAAAAGTCGTGACTTTTTGTCAACTTTTTTTTTCGCGTTGTCATTCGTTTTTTTTTTTTTTCATTTTCATGCCACTTCACTCATTCACTCGCGATACTTTTTTCCGCTGGCCTGGCTCGTTCGTCCGTCGCAAAAAAAATTCGTGTTTTGTTACGTCCATATGCTGGCTGTTGATGGTGTGCTTTCATTACCGTGGTTCAAGAATATCCAAGTTGATTTTTGCCTGACACTCACACACATACACAACGAACGGTCGTTCTCTTCTTTTTCCAGTGACATTTAACCGCCCAAATGCAATTGAAAACGGAAAAAGAACACGAAGAAGACAGTACATGTATTTAAATATAGGAGAGAGAAAAAAGGCTAACATTTTGTTTACGTTTTTACTTCATCATTCAGCGTTGTTCGGTGTTGTTGTCGAAAGGTAAATGCGAATTTACTTCATTTTCATAGCGCATATCAACACACACGATCTATTTATTTGCTCTTTTCGAACAACAACAAAATGCACAAATAAATACACCGAATTGCATCTTTCATTCTCCTTGCACTTCTCTTCACTGTGGCACCGACCTTACTTTTGTGTGTGACATGCACCAACAATAAGGAACAACATCAACTAAATTCCAATTCTGAGTGGGATTTGTGATGCCAGCAAGTAAATTTCGAAACGCAAATCTGCTGCACAAACTGATCACGATGTGTGCGCCCGATTCGACCAAATGCGATTTATGTGAGATACAGCGATATGAATGTGCGATTACATTGATGTGGTATATCCATTCCATGTTGAACTTAAAACTCCATGATTATATTTTTACAACGTTGGTTTTTTTTTTGTTCGCAATTTTACCATTGCAAAATAATATACCAATTAATCGACATCGCTTATAAATGTTTCGATTTTTTTTTAATTTATCGATAAATGTAATTTTTTTTTTCAATTTTTGTTGACATGATTTTTTGAATATCGATATACTCGAACAATTTAAAATAGAGACATCATGGTTTATGCACTCCACCTGAATTATAATCGTTTCACTTGACTTGTTATGTAATAAAGCAAAACGATAACAGAGCCATAAAGAAACAATGAAAATATAGAGAAAAAAATGATACCATATCAACTAGTTCTAGCCATTAATTTTAATGGAACCAATTTGAATGAGCGTTATTGAAACTTTTATTCTCTAATAATACACATTAACACAAAAACGACGACGAAGAAAAGCCAAACGACAAAAACACACATAGCAATACAAACAATTGTTATCAGGGCTTATCTGTTAGTGGTTGATTGTCTTTTTTTCTCGTTCTCTCTCTCTCTCTCTCCATTTCATGAAATGGCCCAATTCCATTCTGTCTCCATTCAGTGATAATGGACGACAATCAATTCCTGTGGAAACATCGACTTTTTGTACGCTGAAGCCTGTGATTGATTTATTTGCAGAAAAGTGTGCAAAATACGAAAAAAAACATGTGACAATAGCATACTTTAGTATCTATAAAAAAATATACCCATTGACATTGGATTTAAAGGTATAGATAGATTAAAGAAAAAATAGACAGAAATTATCAGTGGAATGAACGCGTTTATTACCACTATTCAAATAGTGCATATGCACGGGAATCATTAAATAGAGTGACAAAAAAAGGAAAGCGACACCGACTAACAGACATTGTGAATCAGAAAAGAAGAAGGGGAAACAGAATGAGGATCCGGAAACATGGATTGAGATATTGCTTGAATAGAAAGAATGTGGATGAGATTTAACTGTAGGAAGTTAACATTTAAGTTCTTCAATTGAGTTGTCGAGAATTAAGAGCCATTAAAAATAAATTGGTGAAAAACTGCAACATGAATCGAAATGAAAAACGACAAAATCAACATCTAAATAAAAAAAATGAGATATTTTTGGTTTATTCAATATAAGAACATATTAATTAATGAACAAAATGATTTACGCTCTGAAATCTGGGGCTCAATTGAATTTTCCATTTGTATGTGTTGAATTCCATTCAGCCGACTGAACGTGACGCGATTGCAATTTGAATTAAGAGTTACTGAGACAAAGAGAGGGGATAGAGTACACTTGATATTTAATGTACGAAAATGACAGGAATTTAATTAACCATTTTATGCTACTGTGAATTCAAAAAAAAAAAAAAAAAAAAAATTCCACTCGATATGCACTGCTTTTAATTAATTCAATAATTGGGTTAAGTGCATAATTAATATACATATATGCCGATGACATTCCTTTACAATATTAAAATGGAGAGTCTTGCAAGAACTGCATTTGTATATTTATTTTCATTTTTCCCCCCGCTTTGTCATTGATTCAAAAACATATAAAGAGAGTGTATTTAACTAATCTTTTATTGATACCGAGATCAAAAGCTTTAAACGGAAATGGAAATAAAATCGCTTGACTCTATGACAATTGCGAAAACATAGATAAAAGAGAAACGTCTCTGATTCCTCGTCATCATCGTTTTTCCATCGTCTTTTTGATGGCTTAGCACGGTAATTGTTCTAATAGATTTTCGAACAACGAAAAATGGAACACAATTTGAAAGAGAAAAAAAAAATCGTTTTTTCTTCGTTCAATTCAATGCGGTAATAAAATCCGAGAGGGATAAACTTTTGCCGAAAATAAAAAAGAATTGACTATAGTGATGTTCGGTTTAATTGGTATGGAAACTGGATTTCATCTCTTTCTCTATTTTTCGGTGAGCTGAACACAGGAGTACAAAGCGTATTGGATCGTCATCGTTGTCGCTGCAATTTTTCAACACGTTTCCATCGTGAATAGATTGACCTTTGTTCTTTTCTCGATGTAGATTCGCGTGCGCCCTTTTCCATCTACTACACAAACAATTGTATACATTCTTATTTCTTCTTTCCCGGAGCTGATTCGTTTTGGTGCCTTTGCTCGCTCACACATTAGTTGAATCGAACGCCCAAGAGTGCAAAGAAAAAAACGAGTCAGTTAAAAAGACGAAAAAAAAGAGTGTGTGAGAAAGGGAAAGATAAATTCAGAAGCGATCTGACACAGTTCCCGACATGTAACTATTCAGGCACTTATTTTCACATCGGAAATGTATGTGAATCGTTTTACTATTCTAATAAATTGTTTTTCTCTTTGTCAGCCATCGTTGAATGCGCTACAGGTGAATTCCATATTAGAAAAAAAAGCAAGAGCAACAACGACTGACTGAAACAAAAACTTCAATAGGGAAAAAGAAATGAAAATTGCATTTGGTTTTTATGTATGTCGTCATTGTCTCTCTCTCATACATACTTTTGCAAAAAATCGAACTGTATTCGGGTTACAGTTGCAGGAAAAGCTCATACATAGAATAGGTAAAATTAAGGGAAGCGCAAGTCAATTCAGCCATTGTTATTTCGTATAGCCCTTTAATCAAGTTGATTTCTCATGTTTTCCAACAAAAGACTCACTACACAAATGCAAAAACAAAAGACTCATTTCAATTTATTCGCCAGACGAGATCCGTTCGGGAGTTGGGTTTTTTCTCTTGCCTCCCCCTTTTTCTTCTATCTCACGCTTTTTTTTTTTAAATGGCGGACAGAACATAAACTGTGGCTAGCTGCGGCAATTTACCATCGATTCTTAATGAACTTTTGTAATGGCAACAAAAATATACAGAAAAGAACCAGTAAAAGATAAAGATGAGCGCTACGTAGCGAAAATGGTTGAGGGAAATCCTGAACGAAAGATACGTTTGCACCTTTATATCTCTTTTATTTTTCGTATAAGTGAAATGCATGAGCGTTGCTGTTGTCTTTTCTCAAATCATATTTCCTTTGCAATTCATTTTCCGTTCCATGAGCTTTTTGCCACTCATTCAGTCATTCATTTTCTATTACAACAGTCCTTGTTCTGCTTCGTTAGGTTTTTTTTTTGCTCTACCATCTTCCTTTTAACTATAAAAAGATAGAAGTAGCTATGGCAAAGTGTGCTTGACTCAGTGAGTGTGTACATGGCAATGGGGGTGATCTTCTCTTTCTCATATCTGAGCGATTCTTTTGTTTCCGTTTGTTCAGTGGAGAGATTTTTTTTTTCATCCATGAAAAGAATAACGATTCCATTATATTGATACAGACACAAAGATATAGAGCAATGCTGCACCATTGGAAGTCCGTAATTGCTCGACTTTAGTTAACATACTCTTATTTGGTATGAAAAAGAGGAAAGAGAGAGAGAGAAAATGAAAAGAACCCAGCAAAGATATTTGCCAATTTTTATTCACTCCCATCTCAATGTATCTTTCGCCTGACTAAATGTAATTTACTGTCATTGATAGAGAGATAGAAATACACACAAACATTCACATAAACACATCTATCGCACACGCTAACCAAGCACAATGAATTAAACATCAATAAGCATTTGTTCATTTTATTTCCGCCAATGCTACCGTTTATTTTATCTATTTTCTTCTTTCTCATTTGCTCTATATCTACCAAAACGCTCTGTATCATTTTCTATCTCATCTTCCACCCAGTTTTGATTTTGTCACAAGTGCCACACGCGCTGCATTCACTTCAATACAAGAATTTATATTGTCTATTTGCACTGTCATTCATCCATTGATGCGAGAACCACTTCTCCTTACATACGTATATATTCGATACGTTGCAACTCATTTTATCGAAAAACATACATTGGCTATCGGCAAATATGCTGCACTATAAAATTGTCTGCTGGACAGATAACAGCTTCGGTTTGATTCGATGTAGACAACAACTATATTGTCGGTGCTAACAATGCTGATGAATCGCGATTGAAACACCATCGTTGAATCGCTCATTTTATCTTTTGATTTCGATTATTATGAACGAGGCGTGAACGAGCTTAAACACCATATTCGATGAACCACAATTAATGCTTCGAAACCGAATCAAGTGAAAATTGAACATCGATCAAAACATGCTGCAATCTATATTATAATGAGAGAATGACCGCTTAGGAAATAATAACCACATTTTTTATAGATTGATGTTTTAAAAAAACGCTTTGAATCAAACCTCTGACTCTTTATACTGCATATGCAAATATTTCAACAGCATATCATAGCATATATTTTAATTTTCTACTTCTTTTTGACCATTTGTTTTCGGTGAAAATGGATTTAATCAATTTATCGACAAAATTTAAACCGGAAACAATTTCATATAATACATAATTTAAATTATATGTTTTAAGCAAAAAAATGGTTTGTTTTTGTCGACTCGATTCATATCGAAAATTGCGCATTTATCGAATGAATGGAAAATTGAATGTTTTTGTTCCGACTAAAATTGGAGAGATTGATTTAAAAATTTAACCATACCTCGATAATGATGACAGCGAAGCTACCTGATGTTAAACAAGTAACAAAACATAAATTCAATATCGCTTCGGAATTCTGAAAAAAAAAAGAAACAAACCGAACAAGAACGATTCGAATTGATAAATGTGTACATGGCATTTGTTTATAGTTTCCAGTTGCTAAACAATTAATTTAACATGAAAATCTAGAGTCGACACGAACTCACTGAAATTGTATGTGCTCTAAATTCCGGGAGATGCATTTCAAACAAAGGCCAACAATATCATTCGAAAAGAGATAGTATCAGTTGTTAAGCGTGCAGTGTGTGTGTGTGTATACAATGGTGAGCGCATAGCTGCCATTTCGAAAAGGATGCATCATTTTAATTTAATTGGCCGTTTTTTTCAAATAAAAACAGTTAATTTATTGTTGTTCAAAGTGTGTGGGTATAAAATATCATTCGATCAATCGTGTTTGGGTCTCGAACAACATGTGCCAGGGCCGAAGAAGAATGAAAGAGAAGGTGAGCAAAGAGAATGAGTAGAAGATAGAATGGCGGCAACAAGTGGAAAATGAAATGGGAAAATTTCCAAGTTGACACATGACACATCGATACCTATGGAACAAGAATGAAGCACAAATGAACAATCAATGTCAATTTAAACACACAAACAAATAATTTATAACTGTATAATTATCATTTGGACTGGTTGTTCTCTTCCTCTCTCTCTTTCTCTTGTTTTGGCATTAGCTATCTCTTGGTTGTTGTCGTCATTCCTCGCTGCTTATGCTAATGACTTTCAGCGTAGTTCAGCTCTCAGGTTTTCGATTTTCGAACACACGTCAATCTATTTGTCTTGAGTTCTGATATTGATTTCATGCTCCACACCAAGTGCGTTGCTGCGCTACTGCTGTCGCCGTCACATCATAGCCCGATCACTTCCAAGTGATTGATTATACCATGCATAAACCCAAAGTGTATACAAAATAATGGTGGTTAAAGTTTTTGTTGGACCGCTCAAATTCAATGAGAGAGAAAAAAAATGATATATATTCCACGCATTTATGCCAGGCATAAATTCGAAATATGTTGAAGAAAAACATTTTTTTTAAATTTAATGTTAACGAGGAAAATCATGATTGCATATATATTTTCGTATCGAATGGTGTGCGCAAAGAGCACAAAGTTTGACACAACTCAAACAATACCAGCGAAAGTTGTGTGTTCGATGTATACTTTATCAATCCACACAAAATGAACGAAAGCCAACCGGAAAATTAATTGGCTTTTCGAAAATATGATGGAAATTCATTTTTTTGTCGTTATAAATTATTCGTATTCGCCCATATAAGAGTTCACAATAGTTTCGGTGTTGTTATTTTCGACACAGTTTTTCGTTTTGATTTTCGAGGAAGGAATATCATCGACAGAATTGTAACACGATTTACCTGTTTCCTTCGTCACATTGACATGCCACTTGCCGAGATTCGACTTCCGGATAAAATGAATTGAGTGTGTGTGTGTGTTTCAATTTTATGAATATAACCGATAATAATTTCCCTCGTTTCACACGCGCGCACACAATCCCAAATCATAATTACACATTGTTCTGAACAATTTATGTAATCGACACGCTTTTACTTTCATGGCTGACGATGATGATGACGACGATGACGACGACAATGAATTGAAGCTCGATATCTAAATGGTTTTGGGCATTGTTACTTTTCGATTTCCAGCTTTATTGTATGACTTTTCACATTTTCGGCATGCTTGCACGCACTTCAAAATGTTGAGAATACTCCTTTCGATTGTAATGTATTCGATTAATTGAAAAGTGTCAACACCATACCGTCATCGTCATGCTTTTCCATCATTCAACAACATTTTGTGTTGAAAGTCATTTTGAAACATTGAAAACGATATGATATCGCTTCGTTTATTTAAAGCGTTTATACCAAAAAAGAACGACAAGACGATTATTGTGACTGGAAAATGTTGAATTTAGAAAATTTTCGACAATTGACCAATACGAAAAAGTTCGTTTATATTTTATATTCATCGCCTCGAATTTCATTTACTTAACCATATCATCGTAAAATGTAAGCATCCAAAAAATTATTGGCCTTTTGTCGTTTTAGTGATGTGGTGCGCGCATTGGAATCTCTTTTATAACGTAGTTAATTTTATTGTTATTTTCATTGCCACCGAGTGCTGTTATTGCTGTGGCCGTTGTTGTTCTTGTTGCCACACAGTCGAATTTAGATCTGTGTTGATAATGTGTGCAACATTGTGAATGTGTGTATGTGTGTGTGTGGTTAGTCTTATATTAGATTTTGGATTGGCATCCAAATTAAAAATACAAACGTAAAGATAATCAAGCCAAGATTAAATCAAATGACAAAACTTCGGTCGATGCAAACGCTCACTCAATCTTTATCTCGTACACATACATATGGACATTTTCAATAATCAGCCATTTTCATATGATGATAATGCCTTTTTACTTACAAAACGGTATTCGGAAAATCGGGAACTCGTAATAGCCCCCCCTGAACTGTAATAACGTACGTCAATTCGGCTTATAGATATTAAAGGCAGATTAAGAGATTTCCTATGGTCGCTTGTCCCGCATTCATGTCTCCCGTGTTCGATTTGTGTGTGCCGTATTTTTTTTTTAAATAAGTGCTTTTAGTTTGCCAATATCCATCTCTCGTCTAGGTCAAACTGTCGATGTGTACAAGTGATGTTCATTGTTCAATACACAAAATTTTACCACACGTCAATATGAGATTGAAAGATAAAGCGAGAGAGAAAAAAAATAACTGGAGCATTGGCGAACTCGACAAATTTCTATTGATTATGGTTGTCACAATGTGTGATTGTTTTAATGTTGACATCGAAAGGCAGTCTGATTGATTGATCGATGGATTGGTTTACTAAGTTGCTGGTGCCGGTGATAAGTATGCCATTGAAATGAATTTTAATACTCTTTGGTTTGCCAATATTTTTTTCTTCTGACATTTTAACGTGGCCGGAGATTATAGTGAAACACACAAACACCCAGAAATTGTTTAGCAGAAGAGCAAAAAAAAAAACATGGAAATATGTTTGAAGGTATTAAATGATTGAATTAAAAGCACTCGATGTGCTAAATTCGATCTACAGCATTTATTGTACAATGTATTCACATATGTGGATAATAACACTTTTTGAACCTCATTTTTTTCTACTCTCTACTTATATTCATCTTCTTTGGCATAGCATTTAATATGCAAATGCATCAGAGAAGTTTTTGTTTTGTCTTTCGACCAGAATAAATACCTCTGTTCGCCTCTTTCTATTAGCCTTTCTGTCCATTTTTTGCTCTTCTGCCCTCACAGGCCTCACTGTACTATCTCTCATTCGGGCCATTCAAGGCTGAGAATGTTTGAGTCGACTCAACATATGAACAAATATGAATGATGAAGTAGTCGTGTTTTGCTGTTGCTGCTTTTTTTTCTCTCTCTCTCTCGAAAAAAATAAATAAATAAATGAAATGCGCTTATAGAGTAGCGCAAAATTCTGCAACAAAACACTTTTGAATTATTCGCATTCGGAGCTTATGTGATATTGATTTATGGCATGTGTGCATGGACTACGGTATAATACTCGTCGTAGTTTTTTTTTTACAGTTGTGATTGCCAAACAAGAGAGTGTGTAAAAGAGAGATAGAGGGCCAGTTACATGCAAGAAAAAGTCGGATGAAATCATATTTTGTAAAACGTGCAAATGCAGTAGTTTGTATAATGGCTCGTAATGTTCCAAATGAATAGAGTATAACAGCAAATGCGTCAGCGAATACCGAAAAGAAAAATGGGAAACATTTTTAACCGAAAGAATTTTGTTTCCCCTTTTGGCCTCCACCCGTCTTTCTTTTTCGTCGCTGTCTATCTTCCTCTCTCTCTCTGGCTTTCGCTCTAGAATTCCGGTCTACAGTTTAGTTTGCCTCTACATGGTATGTCTAGTACCTAGCGCTATCCTGCTCATTCTTGAATACCGACGTGATCGATGTTGTTGTTGTTGTTGGTGTTGCCTATTGTAGTGTGAACGTGATTTATATAAATTCGCATCTGATTTATGGGAAAGATGAAGAAGGAAAAGTATTTTACCGCAAAAACAAAAATGCATTTACCATATCGATGTAACACTCTCTTAATAGACTGAAGCTTTGGACCGTTGATAATAATAAAATTATGATTATCACTGTCACAACCTCCAATAAATAACGGTGTTCTCAACGTAAAACTAAATTATCGCAAATAAATAATAATAACAATGAAATCGAATATTTATTGGATTTTCGTTGTTTTTTTCGATCTCCTGTCGCTGCCTCTCTATGTCCACCACCACATAATAATAATTCGAAACGACGTCAAATATATGCATATTGGAAATTGGGAAAGAGAATGGTGTGTATCCCCCCGAATGTGCATTCGAATGAACATATTGAAAAACAATTATCAAATGCAAATGAGACCCGCTCAAGAAATTTGCACAAAATTTGTACACATGCAAAGTTTTCATCTCGTGCAAGAGCAGAGAAAGAGAGAGTGAGAGAAGTTGATTGTGTGTGTATGTGCAAATCGAGAATGGCGTGAAAACAGCTCCATTATAATATCATCTCCGCATGCACACACACTGTAATCAACCTAATGAATGCATTCGACTGTGATACGATGTATGTTTTTGCATTATGTTATTGTTTTTAGTTTTGTAATCTTGGCCTAAGGGTCCCCGAGGGGAAACCATTCGATGTTTGCATGAATATGCAATTTTAAAACTACGAAATGTGCGTATTACAGGAAAACCATAATCAATAATGAACACTAATACATATAAACACTAACACACATACTCACACACACACCAAATACAATACGCAATTAATTTTCGTTTGATTCTCTGTTCATAGATGAGTTGGGTGTGGGTTTGACAGTGGTCAATGGTATTTTCTCGATTTTCATTGCGTTGCAATGTGCGGATTCATTCGGCCTTGATAATGGGTTTGATTTGCATTACTCCGGCATCATTTATATATGTGTATAGTTCAGAAATGAATGCAAAATGATGCATTTATCAATATTTATTTATGCATTGAACATGTGCAAAAGTCGCTAAAGCAAACAATCAGTTTTCACATTTGGTCACACATATACACACACAAAACTCTATTCACCATAAAATGAAATGAAACGGACACACATTGCAATCCAATACAAAAATATTCTTGTATAATTATGATTATGAGCGGATTGGAAAAAGCATTTGCAGCAATACTCAACAAAAACTAACCAAAAACAACTTTTATATGTGAGACAGAGATCATCGATCCAAACCAGCTACGCTTGCCCCCAAATGGATAAATTCTATTCAGCCGGTGCGGCTATAGGATAGTGTTTGAACATTTTTTTAACACAACTCATATGTGACACGATAGCTGTGACATAAAAATGGTCAACATGCTTGTAATGTGTAACTATTTGTTGTGGCCGTCATCATCTAACTTATTTGGCAACGATTGCATTTTGAAAATACTCATTATATATCCTTTGTATTCCGATCCCATTGTATATTTATACTGTTAACCTACTCGCTGTGATGATTTCATAAGTCATTAGTGGAACGAACGATTATTGTTTTGCGACAACTCCTACAAAACGTGAATCGAATGAATTTCTTCTTGTAAATTAGAATTTAATTCAATTCAACTCAATTTTTCATCTTAAATAGACATTTAACCGAAGATTCCGTTTTGTTAAATGCAATTTCACGGATAATCATTATGATTTTAAAAAGTTTTACTTCGAGAATCATATTTATTTCTTTGTGTTTATTATTGAGAAATGAAAATTAAAAAAAGATTCTTTATTTATGAGGTGTTTCAGAAATATTGTTAAATTTCCGAATGAAATTGAAATTTCCGTCCGATAATTGATTGTTTTTGCAGCATTTCATTGAAATTTCTACGTTATGAAAAACGAGCTTCGGTGATACGTAGAAATTGAAAAATTAAAACGCTGCATAATTAATGTATGTTTATATAAATGATAGTTCTTCGATCGAAATACATGCACCAAAAATCTGTTCGATGCATAAAACATTAGATATATATGAATTAATACGAATGATTTTTTTCATTTATTCATGCTACAATCCATCCCTTTTTATATATATATTATATCCGGAATTGAGTCATGTTGATGGATTGCGTTTTGCATTGTTCGACATGTGACTTGATATAAAATGCACTGTCAAAAGAGGGAAAGCGTGAATATAATATTTCCTCGTCAATGGCCGTGTGTTATAACTTTGAAATATAAGCATATTTTATTGATATGATTTCCGATTTTAAACTCATAAATACTTGGTGTGTGTCTCTCTCTGTGTGAGTGAGTTGCATTTTACTTGTTTGTCATCGTCGTTCGTGTTGTCTACCCCACGCCAAAATGCAATAATGAAATAATTTTAAATGCAAATTTTGGACAAATTTCATCATGCGATGGATGGATATTTGCATCCCATGGCATTTTGATTAAATGGATATAATATAACATTCAGACTAGAATAGGTGCCTTAATACGAGGGAAAAAATCGTCGTCGACGTCATCATCATGTCGACCGGCATCAGACGAACGCCATCCAATTTACGCCATCAATATACGAATATGTCTACCACATCCACTGACTTGAGAGAGAGAGAGCGAGAGATAGATTCAACAAAATAATCCCATGGGGTGATTAAGTTTTGGTTGCTAGTTAAGATATTGAATGCCGTCTATGTATTCGTGTCACAAACGATGAATGTTTCGATTTTAATTCCATAATTGATTAATTAATTGCCGAAACGGTCATGTTAATCATGCTACGGTCCGTACATTTGGTTCGATCGTTTAGATTTCGGATATGCGGTGGTAACTTGCACCAATAAAACAACATCAAAAACAAGATATGTTTCGATGAATACACGCCATCGTATTGACATGAATAATAATGTACACATACGGAAATTCCGTCACGTTGAATCGGGCGACCGAAAGTGAGCTTTAATCGAAAATAATTTTGGTTGATTTGGCTGGCTTTGCTTCGAAACTATTTTGATGTTATGAATTGGCTGGAAAATTAGCCAATAAACATGTGAGCCAGACAAACGCACCGCATACAACATATATCCATGTATATACATAATACATACACACACATACTGATAATTCCCCACAAAATATTTAGATTAAGTTTTTGGCCATAAAGTCTTGAGTTTTATGATACGGGGTGCGTTTTAGGTAAATGAGTCAACATTTAGCTTATTCATTTTTGTTCGCTCGCACTCTGTTGAATCTTTTACCAAAGCGACGATGTTCATAAAAGCGTAAACGCACTTCGAACTCTCTTTCGCGCTCATTTCTTTCATATGATGTTCATTAGCGTTCAATGCGTAATGCACACATAAAACGTCTTTTACGAAAAAGCATACACAAACAATATTATATTTAACTTATAATTTAAACCGACACATCGTCCGTGCCCAGTGTTTCATCGATTCGATGTGTGTGTGTGTGTGTGTGTGTGTGTGTGTATGAGTGACTCTACTGTTGAGCAAAAACGATGTTAACATTTACTCTGATAATATGGTGGAAACATTCCAAAAGTCACCCCATGATAAGAGACGCGTCATATAACGCTAGGCCCCTGTTCAGCTATTTATTTTTCTACTTTATGTCTTTCTCTCATTCTACATCTCTCGCACATGAAGGAAGCCCGTCGCGTACTGTGTTCAAATTGAACCCGAACAAAAAAGGGAAAACAGCATAGAGGACGATGTTAAAGAATAAATGAATGATATGCATGCATTGCATACTATTTTCAAAATAAAATGGGGAGAAAAAGCACTGAAGACACTTTTATTGCCGCTGTTGTTGCGTATGTTTGCCGCTCGCACTTTAATACAAAATCTCCATCGTCTCGCTGTTTCAACGATAGAAAATTCCATTGTAGATAGTATACCGTCACGTTCATATCTACTACCACCGTCATTGCCAGCACCTTCTTCTCATTCTTTGCAGCAGATATGCAGCAAGCTTGAGAAAATAAGTTCGTTTTATTTTTTGCTCCATTCAATGTTGTTGTGTTTTCATTTAGCTACTACAAGCGTAGTTCCGTCGTTTTCCATTTTCATTCGACTTTCAGCCAACTGCTGTGCAAATGTCATACACAATTTTCTTCGACAATAATATATATTATAACAAAGTTAGACGAATTGTACGTATGCATCCAGCACTCTCTCTCTCTCTCTCTCTCTGTTGAATATGATGCAAAAGAAGAAGGTTGATTGCAGGCAGTGACGTGAACAAGAAGGTAACAACAGCCATGAATTGAGCAAATATAGAACAGGCGCGGGAATCGAATGAAGAAATGGCAAAAAGTATGGGAAAAAAGATAAAGAGACGGTAACCCTGTGAAAATAAATATATAAATTTTTTTGATGCAATTTCGTATTCATTCAGCGTAACGCCGGTACAAAATATCCACGATCAACGTTTATTATTTTATTTTCGTTCTTATGTGCGTCTATTTTTTTTTGTTCGACGATGCCAGTGTGCCGGGGTGCACGTGGTCATACATATTCCACACACTTTTTCTCTTTGTGTCTCATTTAAAAGACTGCGTGCAACTCATCGTGTTCATTTAAAACTAAACTAGCCGCTGACATACCGACCCACGATCTCTCTCTCTTTTCTTTTGCGAATCCAATATTGTGCTCTTTTTGTACCAAAGAACGAGGCTGACATAAAAAAAACGATTGCACACGTTCATTTCGATAGGAATAAAAGAAAGACTCACTTCAACATTTTGCCATTTCCTTTTTTTCCCGCATGCAAACATCTCTTATCGTAATGTTCTATTAAATAGATTTAAAATAAATATTTCATAAATACACAAACCATATGCACAAGTATTTTTATTTTCATTCGTTTTCTTTTTTGTGCCCTGATCACACAACAACAATACCGCTGAACTAAAAAAAAATTGGGAATTGGGTCCAAGCTTTGGAAAAACTAACAATGCTTTAAAATGTTTGACATGAGCTAGCGAGCAAAATGAATAAATATACGCACAAGCCATAGTAAAATGCCAAGTCAAATGGATGAATGCAAAACGAACAAAATATATATATATAATAGTCGGTCGGATATGCTTGCACGCTAAGTGAAAGAAACGGCGGCAGCAGTAATGGTAGTAGTAGAGGGCACAACAAAAAAATTATGAATAATATGCTATTTATGAAATGTAAAACACATCCGAATGAAAGCAAAAGAGGAAAACAAGAGAGTGTGGAAACGATGTGATGTGATGAGAATATAATATTTATGCAGTGGCAAATGAAAACACGAAAAGTCAACCCAAGGAAAATGGCAGAAAAAAAAGTGTTATTGTGAAACGAGGAAAAATGCGCTAAACAACAAAAAAACGCAAACCAAAATGGTTGCGAGCGAAAAATATTTTGTTCAATGAACGACGACAACGACGCCAAACCAAAAAATTACACAACAATATGAGTTATGCTAAACAACATTTTTCTGTGTTTTTTTTTTGCACAACACACAGCGACCGAAATGGGGTTGACTTTTGGTGAGAGATTGTTGGTGTGAAATTGTAGGTGACATAATAGTTAGCTGTGAAATGATATTACCATGCGATTATGCTTTAAAAGAAAAGAGAAAAAAACACGCTCGACGACATTTCATTTCTTTGAACGCCGAATCCTTTCACGTAAGACATCCACATTTCATTTTGCATTTAGCGTCGTTCTTCTTCTTCTTCTTCTTTAAATAAAATCCGGGTTGGAGCGATTCAAAGCCGTGCATTTAAGTATACAGAAAACATGTTTATTCACCATCGCATTTGAGCGCATTTGAGCCCAGGATTTTAAGCTCTTATCTCAAGTAATTGATAATACAAAATTGTTGAAGATTCGTGCGAAAATTGCTACGATTAATATTTTATGAAACGACATTTCTAAAATGTAAAGACGGTGGAATATTATAAAAGCGAAACGTCCATATTTAACTCTCTCTCTCTCTCTCTCTCTCTCTCTCAAAGCTATCATAAATTTGCTGGTAATGAATGCACTTAGTTTTTTTCACGGTGTTTATATGATATATAAATTATTATTTGAATCACTTTGACGCACTCGGTCAACCTGAATGTCATGAAGAACGTACGGGAAAAAATGGCAAACGACAAAATCCGTAAAGTGCTGTAAAATCGAGTTGAGGACGACGAAAAGTGGATTTCAACTCACTGAGTGTCTTACAAAATATGACGGGCGCTTCTTTTCCCCCGGAAATTAACTAATTCAAAACAATAAGCTACCATTTAATAGTTTCTTTATAGCACTTAGCCTTGCATATCATATTAACGTGAAAGTTTATTTATGTGGATACTACAGCAATTCCGTTTAATGTGATGGCGCGTATGTAACGCGTGGCTAATTATTTGAGTCAGACGAACACACACACAGTGTATGAGTGCAAGAAGAAAGCCAAACAAAAAGTCTAAAATTAAAAAGCACGAGCGAACGTCAAAGAACAAAAGATTATGAAGAACCAACAATGGCATTTGCTTACCGTTTCATTGTATTTCCTAGCTTTGCTGCACACACACACTTCAGACGAATGGGCGACATTCGTGAGTGACATTTAGAAGCAGCAGAAAAATATATGCTTTTGTTGTTCTATTTCATTACGGCTTTTAAAAAAAATCATTCTTTGATCTAAGAAGCATTTTGTGCTAAACGGTGGAGGAAAAAAAACGTTCGTTGCCGGTGATAAGTGGGTGCGGTTGCTCAATGACAATTTGATGGCGGAAATTCGAAAGGAAAGTGAGAGAGAGAGAGAAAATACAAAGCTTAAAAGATAGCGATCGAGAGAGTAAGGGAGATTAAGAGATAGAGTTTGTGTGTATCAAGTGAGTGTCAGTTGGGCGATTGTGATTCAAAGCGCACACACATGCACAATAAAAAAGCCATTTCACTGTGTATCTCTTGTCGGAGAAAACTGTTTACTTACGCTAAATTATTCATGTTTACCACATAATTAATGTGTAAGGGCGCATATAAAGCGTTGGCCTGTTTCTTCTTGCACATTCTGTACACAGGTGCAATATGCTGGCGGGCGCTTGTTGTTGCCGTGCATAAGAAACAACAACAACAACAACCAATGCCATAAAATTATTTTATTGCGCTTAGTTTCTGGTCTTTTGTTTCCCATGATGTCGCCAAAATAAAAAATAAAAACGACAGAGAGTGAAAGAAAACAAGAGCACATACTTTTTTCTTTAACTTTTACAGGCACATTCGTAAATAATGCAAGTACTGGGTAAAGAAGACCAACTTTGACACACGCCGCCGTGTGTATTAAAGAAGTCATATAATATTTTGTTTGGAAAATTTATCGCTCTTATGCTGAATCGGGTCACTAAAAGTGAAGAAGCTTCACTTTTATTGGTTGTATGTGTCATTCTGGACGGACGATCGTGACACCTTCAACTTTTTGGTTTAGCTATTATAATACACACAAAAAGCTCAGTGCAGAACTTGAACTAAATTTTTGTCAAACAAAAACTTGTAATGTCCCATCCCCATGTGGAAAACAAGCAAACAGACACAATTATTACATCGCCATTAAATTGTGATAGTTACAATAACATAATGTATACAAACATAGACGAAAATCGCACAAATTTTAGCATTTTAATTGAATAAGTCACAATATACATATTCAAGATGTACCATAAACATTCGGCTATAAATCGGTGGTTCTGTCTTTTTCTCTCATAGCTATTATAGCAGAGAGTAATAAATTAATTATTCAGCCATGCACCGCATGTAATTGCTCGAAAACTTTTATCGTGGCATGGAGTCAAAGGAATAAAAAGCGAATCTCGACCGCCGAACGGAGAATGCCGGAATAATGAAAAGCATTGCTGAAAATTTCGACGTGCGGTTTTTCTTTTATTCACGATATTCGCGCACAATGCATACCTAAACAAATGGGGAAAAAATGTGTACACAGGCGTACGCTATTTTTTGCACGCAATCAGATTTGCCGCGGTCGCCACCACTGTAATATTAGTTTATTTTGGTGGATTCATCGGTAGTGCTTGTCACCATGTATTATGTATGGAATCCATGGATTCCAGTACTGGCAAAACAAAAAAATGTCCGTGGAGTAAAATTCTTAACTTTTACAGAGAAAATAATCACCCTGCTTCGGTGCGGTGATGACAACCATTAATACACACGGAATTTTTTTTTTGCACAAGTCTTTTTTCCCATTCCTTTCCAGTCCTAAACTTGGTTCACCATCTAGACGCTCTCTCTCTCTCTCTCTCTCTCTCGTTTGCCGGTTTTCACTAGTGAGTCGTGTGTCTTTATTTTCATCGTCTAATAAAACTGTTGTATTATAATTGAACATTCTCCGTGGAAAATGAAAAAAAAAACAACAACAAGGAGAAGAAGACAATCAGCATTGTAAATATGCAGTGTAATGGGTATTTAATAGTTTTTATGTGATTTTCCGCATTTATTTACGAAAATTTATTCATTTATTTCGATGCTGTCGTTGTTTTTGCTGTCAGTTATTTTTCTCCTTTTTGTTTTGCCATAAAATTTTAGTTTTTCTCGTCGAAATTTTCGTGTATACTATGAATTTATGAGAAACACAATGAACAATACCAATTTACCAACGATATGGAGTATATCTCTAACTGATTTTCAAAAAGTTTACAATACGTAGGTTGCTCCATAATTTTTTTTAAAATGGTACTTATAGTGTTGCCCGATGTAAACCATTGTCATATTCGTAAAGTTTGATGTTTTGGTATGTATTCGTGCCCTGAACCTTTTGTCGTACGAACGCTATTTGTATTGTTTACAGTGACTGGTAAACTGCGACTCAACAAAAAAATGAATTTTACACGTGAAGATTTTCGTAAAATGATTTACTACGATTTTCGAAGTAAATTATCTCAACAACAGTGTTTCGATCGACTTCATTTGGCCTTTGGCAATGAAGCACCAACCCTTCAGACAATTTATAACTGGTACCGAGAATTCCGTTGCGGTCGTAGTTCGCTCAAAGACGAGTTTCATACAGGTCGTCCAAAATCGGCTGTTGTGCCACAAAACATCGATGCTGTCAGAAAACTGATTATGGAAGATCGTCATGTGACCTACCGTGAGATTGAGGCATCTTTGGGCATTTCATCCCACAGCATACATACAATTTTGCATGAACATTTAGCCGTAAAAAAGATTTGCTCTCGTTGGATCCCACATAAATTGACCGATGAACAAAAAATGGCTCGTGTGAGTTGGTGTAAAGAAATGCTCAAGAAATTCAATCGTGGTGCTTCAAAAGACGTTAATAAAATCGTCACTGGTGACGAATCGTGGATATATGCCTATGAGCCCGAAACGAAACAGCAGTCGACTGTATGGGTCTTCCAAAATGAAGATAACCCAACGAAAGTTGTTCGAGCAAGAAGCACTTCGAAGCGAATGGTCGCCTGTTTTTTCGGGAGAAGTGGTCATGTGGCAACCGTTCCACTAGAGGATCGTAAGACCGTCAATTCTGATTGGTATACCACCATTTGTTTGCCCGAAGTGTTTGGTGAAATAAGAAAAAACAACCACCGTCGCAAAATAATTCTTCATCACGATAATGCGAGCTCTCACACATCTTTTCAAACTACTCGATTTTTGACCGGTCAAAACATCGAACTGATGGGTCATCCACCGTACAGTCCTGACCTGGCACCCAATGACTTTTTTTTGTTCCCAAGCGTGAAGAAAAAACTACGTGGTCAACGATTTTCGACACCAGAAGAAGCAGTTGAAGCGTTCAAAACACACGTTTTGGAGATATCAGTTTCGGAGTGGCACGAATGCTATGACAAATGGTTTCATCGAATGCAAAAGTGTATCGATCATCTCGGGGAATATTTTGAAAAACAATAAAACCATTTTCGACAAAAAACAACTGTGTTATATATGTTTTTAAAAAAAATTATGGAGCAACCCTCGTATGTGTGTTGCTAGAGTCGCCATGTGCGCGAATTCACTTTCTCTCTCTCTCTCCTCTCTCTCTGTCTGTCTGTCTCGTTCAGTTTTATTTGCTTGACCCAGTCGCTTTTACACTCTCACCGTACAAATGAGGAAGTTTAAATGAAAAATGCCACGCAAAACAAAGTTTTGATCGTCCTCAAGCATATTAATTCAATATTCCCCACGATTCAATTTTTATGAACAAAAAAAAAAGTTTCTTTCATCGCCACGAACAACGGCTGTAGAAAATATACCACGTCGTCGTTACCGTCGACGTTGTTGCCGCTCACTTGTAACAATGTAATTAATTTATGAGAGTAAGCATACATGACGAAAAATTAATTTCATTTTGTTCGTTCGCCTCATTATTTATTCAACTTCATTTCGTTCGCCTTTAGAAACAAATGAAAACAGACAGAAACTGATAAAACAAATTAGCCTACGTGATACGTCTGCAGACGTCGGCGGCCACAGCAAAAACATACTGATCCAAAAAAAGATATATAATAGACGAGGTATACTTATTTTGTCGTCAAACAACGGAAAAAAGAATGAAACAAATTTCTTTATTTCGATTTTGAATTTCCAAAAAAAAACATTTAACACAATATCATCAAATCAAATTCATAATTGAATTTCAACTCTTTCATTTTTGTCCTATTGTATCAATAAATGATTCACGCTCTTTCAAAGGGAAAAGTCACATTTATCCTCTGAATGGTTCTTATTTTCATTTGACTGTGAAAAAGCGTGCGAGTTGAACGTATGTATTTTCTCCGGGTGTATGGATTAAAAAAAAATATCAAATGCATTGTCAATAATCATAATAACCGTATTAAAATGGATCAAACCAATTGTTAGTATGAACTGAATGACCTGAATCAAACTAAGCACACATACCCACTCGTTACGTTCATTCGGTCGCATTTACAACAATCGATTGATGATGGCACACATGGCCGTTTGCTGCAAGCGGGCACACAATTTTAGCCCATTCGTTCGAACAAAACAACAGCAACAACTTCAAAATAGAAACTCTCCAAAGTCGAAAAGTAAACAGTAGAAAATGCAATAAACGAAAACGAAATCATTGAATTAAGTCCAGTGAACAATAAAGTTTTATCGAAAAGTCGTAGTTGATTTGACAATGTGTGCACGAGTTTTTTTTTTTCTTCTCTTCTTCTTCTTGTATTTCTTCCTCTTCTATTTCACATCAACTAACCCATCTAGAGTGCTTCATGTTGGGTTTGAAGAATACAGGGGGGAAAAAAATTGGCATCGAAAGAAAAATGTCCATAGTTCGTTGTGCATTCGTTCAAATATTTGAGTTTCAATCGTTTTTGATGTGCCATTTGACTGCTTTTTTTCTCTTTTTCTCTCTTTCCATCTCAATCTGTTCCGTTTTTGCTGTTCACAGTCATCATTACGGCAGGCCACAACACAATTTATTCGCAATGCACAAATTCCACTTTGATGTTATGTGCCAAATGCAGCATACAAAGGTTGCACCCGTATCAACAGCAGTAGCACAATCAAACAAACGAATTCGACAGCAATAACAATTGTAATGATATTATAGACCGAACAAAAATGCAATTGAACAACACCAAAGCAATTTTGTTTTGATCGTCTATTTCGCATAAAAATCAATACATGTATGTGTGTGTGAATGCATCAAAGTTACTACCAAACTGTTTTTTTTTTCGAATGGAATCGATTTTTATTGCTTCAAATCTAATTATTTGTACAACAACAACACAAATTTGATATAGAATGGAATACACAAATTAAATTGTCCATTGTAATTACATCTCTCTTGTTAATTATATTTAAAAATGAAAATTAATATCGGCGGCTTTCGATATCATAATATTTTTAATGCTGTCTGTTACTTTTTCCGAGCACTTGGCTATTTTCAATGAAATAATATTGATTAATAATGCATTCGCATGAATAAAAATAAAATAACAAGAAAACGACAGAGAGGGGTCAACGGCAACAGTATCAAATATCGCTTATTTTCCATTTTCTGTAATATTTAATGTAGCGGATGTGTCATAAATATCTCTAGACACATACATGGTCATGTGTCAATAGATCAAATTGTTGTATGGATCTCAATGCGCGCAATATTTACTTAAAGCATCTCTCTCGTTCCTTTCATTTTTCGCGTTCTTCATCTCTCTTTCTGTTCATCTCATTTTCTCCCCCTTCACTTCAATTTCCCTTCGCGTTATTCGGTAAGATGATCGTTAATCAAGAGTGAAAAAAAATGTATGATGCAAACAAGAAATATGAAACTCATATTAAGAGAGGCTAGGCTGTACACGAATTTGATGAATGGCGGTGGCGACAAATGAGCCAAGTCTAAAAGAAACTTATGGCATTAATTAATTGAATCAATATCGTATCAGGTTACCATTAAACATGTAGTTTTACACATGTGAAACATCTTCTTTTCTCTCTGTTAACTATCACCCATGACATCAATAATAATGTTCTTATGCAAAGCCGCTCTCTGATTTTGGATGTTTTTTTTTTCGATTTATGATACGAAAATTCAATCGAAAACCTTTACTAAATTCCATAATGAGTTCATAATCATATAATAAAGAAAATTTCATGGAAAATTCGTTGTGTGTTGATCTTTTCATAGCTGTATCCGATGGGCCATTTGTTTTGTTTATTTCAAGGATTAATATTTTGCTCTCTTTCTCCTTCTCTCTTGATGTTGCATCAATAGGAGTTCATGGTTTCATGTGCGTGACAGTTATTGTTCTGTCGTGTTCTATGTTCGCTCTCACAATTTTGAGAGAAAAAAATAATAATAAATAATTCCGATTCACTCGCACACCGTACAAAATATATGTTCAACGAATGCATCACCACTGTCAACATCAATTTATATGTAGTTAGGTCCCTATCTTAATGACCCATCAATGCGAACAATGACAGCTGAAATAAAGCCGAAAAATCAAAGAATTAATGCGCATCTCTGAGGGAGAACAGACACACACACACACAGAGAGAAAAACATAACAAAAAATTAATTTGTCCAACCGGAGAGTTTCATTGAGATCATAAGATTAATGACAAAATACTTTGATGCATCAGTTAAAATTACGCACATAAAATGCATCATCAACATACACAAATGTGATTCAATTTGTTCGCTTTTATTTACCACAAGACGTTTGAATATAGGAGAAAAAGAACGTTACGAAAGGCTCACCTTGCCATTCAAAAGCAATCATCATAAACTGTAATCAGAACGAAGAACAATGGAATAAAATGAAAATAAAAAATATTCGGGAAAATTAGGGTAAAGTTAAATAAACCGAATATATATATTTTAAAATGAATTTGGATGATTCGTCAAGAAGAAACCCCCGATTCCACTTGAGCATCTAATGTAATGAAATGTTTTTCAATATTTCATGGCATATTAGGCCGTCGATGGCACTCTATGTTCCATATTTTATTCACGTGTCTGAACTCGAGTAATGCGGTCACAGGACAAAAGAGAAATACACACACATGCACGGCGAAAGAGAGATGCGATGAGAAAATGAAAACGAAATCAGTATATGTGTGCATTTGGGGAATATTTATGAACTTATCGAATCGTAAAAAAATATTTTTTTTTTTTTCATTTTTCATCGCTCCCTTTCGGCAAAACCGACTCCAGCACATAGAGATATACAAGCTCAATGTATTAAGAATCTATTGCCTATTGCTTTTTTACGATTGTATTTTTTTTCTCTTTGACGAAAACATAGAAATGATATATACAGTATTTTGTTGTCATCGTTTTCAGGTCAATAAAAATGAAAAGAAGATGGGTCAATAATTTGTGCCGCTTCAAAGCGGTTTTGATGATAACCATATTTATTTTCTATTTTTTTTGGTTATTGTTGTTGTTGAATGTTTCAATGTATTTAGCATTTGTAGGACATTTTTCTCCCATCATTTGCTTTCACATGAATTGTTCAACGGCATTTGTATGGTTCGTCCGTCTGCCCTCTCTCTCTCTCGAACACATACAACCTTTGCATCTAATTTGACTGCTGACGATGGAATCAAAGAGTTTCGGTTGCATTTGGGCACCAATTCTAGCAAAGACATAAAACAGGGATCTGAAATGGGTTTTCGGTTACATAAGTTGAATATCAATCGATTAAGTTTTGAGTTGGAATCGATTGTATTTGACATTTGATTCGTTTCGATTTGTTCACTCAATCGTTCTTCCTTTTCTACCGCCTGATCGTCATCGACATGAAAAATCAGCTTGAAAAACCAACTCATTTTACGTATGGCTTATGACCGTTCCCATTTCAATGCAACGGGGGTCATAAAATGTGGTGAAAACTTATCACCAAAACCAATCGCTTTCATCCACTCTTTTCTTTAAGGCTTTAATATGTATGAGACTGAACACACCGGCAATAAACACAAAACAAAATCGTTTTCATATTTATTCGTTCGTTCTTTCTACATTTATTCGGTGTTATTGGTTCGACAGTCTCATCTATCAACCGTATGACTCTAGAAAGAGAATATTTGTGTACACACACACAGGGAAAGAGAGAAATAGAGAGCAGAAAACCTATGATTATGCTTTATAAGATTTATTGTATTACATGAATGATTTTCAGTGATTTTCGTTTTCTATTTTTACGTGAATTTATCCTAGAACATAAGCGCCCATCATCTGATTAATAAATCTATATCTAGATAAATATGTGATTTTCATATTCAATTTCTAAATTTTTTTTCTTCTTTTCTTATTACAGAGACTTGCAAGGCAACAATATCACGGTTATCTTTGAAATGGACTTTCAGCATCTATCGAAATTGCGCATTTTGTAAGTATCAAATAAGACACATTCCAACACACATCATCAAAATCCAAAAAGAATTTAACATCAAATCAAAACATCCACAGACGAATTGAATTCATTTCAGAAAGATATAAGCCATGCCGTTTCAAAATAAAAGAAATAATACAAAAGAATCACATTATTAAAAGTAATCATGTTACTGTTATGGTTAAAATGTTAAATCTTTTTCTCTCTTCATTTTATTTGATATTTGGATTAAGTTAAGTGAGCAATGTGAGCAGGTGTGCTCGCGATCGAGAAATTGATTTTACAAAAAAAATAGCGAAAAGAAAAATGAAAATGACAAAAGATCCAAAACATTAGCATTCCGTGCACTAATGTGGAAATTGCTTTCAAACAAAGCGAATGTGGATCATACACTCAAAAAAAATGAAGCAATAAATTACATCGCACCACAACCGCATATTAGCAATTCGATTTGCACTCTCGAACCAACCAACATTTTTTCACTCTTTCTCTCTGTTGTTTCTGTCTTCCGCCTTTTGTTATATTGAAATCCGATTATTTTGTGCAAACGACATACAAACATGGACATAAACAAAAATTTAAAATAGAGAGAAATTCATTGAAATGAAGCGAAAAACAGAAAAAAAAAAGAAATCATAAATTTTCAATACAAAAAAAAATTGGAGAGAGAGAGAAAAAAAATGAGATAGAAAAGTAATACGAAAAGAAACAGAAATAAACGATGATATTCGAATCGCCGTCTTCTTTATGTTTTGAAAATGATATTTTCTTTTGTCAGAATTATATCCACATTAAATTGAATTATGTTTTTTTGAATGTTACTCTTCGTTGTATTCGTCTTCTTTTACGGAAGACAATTTATTGGCATTCGCGCCTACTAGCATGCAGAGCAATCAAAGCAACAGCGTGCACAACATACAGACTCAGTGTGTCCCCACGATCGAACAATGAAAATGAGTGTGTTTCCGTTTCGACATTTCAACCTGTTCGCCACGTTGTTCAGCCAAAACACAGCGTTATTCTCTCAATGTGAATGCAAACCTTTGGCGTACATCTCTCTCTCTCTCTCTCTCTCTCTCTCTCTCTCTCTCTCTCTCTTGATAGTAGATGTGAAATGCCATCTCTTTCGAAACAAAAATTCCAAGTGAATTTAGAATTTCTTGAAGCAATGCATCATTATGTGTGTTTGTTTATTTCCCCCCCATTCATCGGCTATCATAGCTATTATCTGAAGAATTCATTCGTAATAATATCATGAATATTTTAGCGTTTTTCTTAAATTGTATATTCTTCCGTTATCGCATTTGTCATGTCTTCATCATCGTCTGCCGTCCAATTCATTATATTCTAAAATTTGGTTATTTTTGTTTTTTTTTTCTTTCTTCGTCGATGATTTTCCACATTTTCGAATTTGTAAAACTTACAATAACAACAACAACAAAAAATTGCGTCCATTTAAATGCACAGAAGACGAAAATTGAATAAATCATTCAAAACGATGCGAGTGGAATCGATTCAATTTAATGAATTTTAAATGATATGAGGATTGAGAAAGCAAAATTAGATGTATCGAATCGTAGCAACAATTAACACACATGTGACAAACGATGCATAGCGACGCAATGGCCCAATCTTGTGGTGGTCGAAAACGAAATGACAATTCGACCATAGAATAAATAAATAAATAAAACATTATTGAGAAATTAGAGAATTGATCGAATCAATTAAGGGCCTACGAACGACCAAATAATCCATTATGTGTTATGTCGCATGGATTAGACTTTTTGAAATTCATTTAAATACGGCTTAGTTCGATTTAAATGAGTCTCTCCAAATTGACGACGAAAAAAAAAATACACCGATTTTTGTGTATATTTTGAAAGTTTTACGATTGATGAAATTTTTATTTGTTTCATCTTGTCGAACGAAATGGTTACTGATTTATCTGAATAGGGTTTTAATTACTTTGATCAAGCATACAAATTAAATGGTCATTTCTCGAGTGAGCCAGAGGGCAAGAGTGCCAACAATTGGCTATATTTGTTCACATTGAACTTTGTTCTTGGTTCGTTTTCGGTTTGATTCGGTGATAACTGTTAATGTAACCCATTTGATTAGAACGTGCTCCGATCGAAGTATCGGCAGACACACAATATCCGGCCAACGGAAATAAGCAAGTCTTTGTTATTTGTGGTTTTGATTGGACACCATTTAAGCTGGCCAGTTTACCTTTTCAAAGAAATACAACGGTGCGCTCGATCAAATGCAGAAATGCTGACCATTCCATAATATACACAATTTGTATTTTATCATGGTTCCACCCTTCGTACATATTTAATGTTATCTATGCTAATTACATTATGAGCAGCAGCAACAACAACAAGGCAAAAGGAGATAGAGAGAGAGAGAGAGAGAAAATATTGATGTGTTGATATCAGTGAACATGACATGTTACAAATGTTTCACGTGTGTTTGTCGGTTGCCTAATAGCAGCAGGTTTTAACTAAAAGTACATTGTGACCGATGCGTTCAACTTAATGAAGACGTATATGTATGACCGAATGAATGAAGTGCGACGATAAACTTTTGCGATTGATGATATACTGAATAGAGAGAAAAAGTTTTTCAACTGTACCATCAACAGCAAATTTTTTGATTGGGGCAATTCTCAAATGTTTTTGATGTGTGGCTTTTTTTGTGTATCAATAAAATTCGCTTAGGTTCGATAAAGTAACAATAAAGTAATTCATCAAATTTCGGATGTAAACACGTTAGAATTTTGGTGTATGGGTATTCAAATTCTTAAAATTGATTTTATCAATGAATTGAGAGCGAACAAGTTACAAATCCAAATGAGTTTTGATACAATTTCTCTCCCACTCGTGGCTGTCACACGTGCAAAAGTATTCGATCACAATTTGTGTCTTTGCAAGCGCATTCCTTCTATTTCAATATGATGATGAATGGCCATCATGATTATTTATTGATTAAATTTTCAAGAATGTGAATGCAAACAGACCGAATTGAAGAGGAAAGAATGAGCGCCACGGTCAAATCATTTAGAAAATTTATTGCAGCTTGTCTCATAATTTCCGTTCGAATCATTGAATTAATCACATAGTTTGGTGCAGCAAATTCAGGCGATAAAATCAGGCGGGCGAGATAATACCTTAAATGTAATTTCGAGTGGTCGTTGATGTTCTATTTTTCGTCGTCGTCGTCGTCGTTGTTGTTGTTGTCTACATCATCGATTGCATGAAAACATAAATGGTTTGGTTGTACTCCGCATCGAAATGAATTTTTCGAAAAGCTAAAATACTCTACACACATGCAATTGAAATGCGTAAATAAATAATTTCGAATGTAATCAATTGGAAAAATACGTTGCTGTGGTACGTGTAATTCCATTGGTTCAGCCATTGCATGTTAACATTTAGTTTGAATACATCAGAATATGCACAAAATTGAATAAATCGAAATGGAAATTGCGAAAAATTCAACGCATTATCATTTGCTTTTCCGTCTCAACCTCCCCCCACACCCCACATGCATATCATGTTTGTTCTGAGTGAATCAATTATATCCCGATTCGAAGTATATGATAGACAGCAATGCTAGCATAAAATCCAATGCCATTAGTTTCAAACTAATTATCGTTTGGAGTTCGGGCTCCAAATTCTTCCACATCGTTGCCAAAAGTATATCGTTTCGATGTTTTTGTATGCTTGAAGAATGCATATATTAATGTTATCGCATTTCATGCCAGAGAGAAGAAGAAGAAAAAAAAAGATCCCAGACGGAAGCTGCACCACATTCAATACTCAATTAATTGCTATATAGATTTGTTTTTATATTTGTATATTTTATTTCGTACAAAGTTTTTCGTTTTCTTCATCCGTTTATGTTTCTGGGGGCTTTTATTCATTCGATAAAACACATTGCTCACTTCATTTGCCAAGCACCATAGATTCACACAACAGAAACAGAGAAAAAAACCCGTTAGACTCTGAGCAGCAGAAAAACGCCAAATGTCGAATCAATTAATTGACTGTAATTGATTGTAAAATTGAATAATATGTCTGCTTAATGTATCGGCAATCCCAAAAATGGGAACTACAACAAAATCAATTTTTGTGAATTAATTCAGCTATATAAATATTGCTTGTTGTTTTTACCAACATTTGGAAATGCACAGAGCACCACTACAACTAATGCCATTATTTTCCACTTGTATGGATTGTGAATTAAGAAGAAAAAGGTCAATTCACAACTTGCTCTTTCGGTGTGTCGTTTCATTTCAATTTCGAATTTTCTTTCTTCGCCTATAAAAAAAGCACTCTCAATGATGATATATATTCAAACTTAATTCGGATCAATTTGTTTTTTCTTCACTTCGAATATAGAAAGTTTTGACAAGAAATGGGCTGTACTGTTCCACAGAGTTTAAATTTAGTTATACAAAGTGTGAGGTTTAATCGAGGATATTTTTATTGGAATATCTCACGATTATCGCTTTTAAAACACAATACTCATTTATAAATTATTCTATCGATTTAATGACCCAAATTTCTATTTTTTTCCACATACGTCGAATAACCTGATGAAAAAAAAACACTCACCGGAAAAAAAACAGAACTTGACAAGAGAGAAGAGTAGATTTTCATGTGTTTTTGCATTATTAAATGCAATTTTATGCTTTAACCTTCCGAAAAAAGCACTCTACTGCAATTGGGTTTGTGTGTGAAAACTAAAATGAAAATACCAAAGACATGATTTGGCCAGAGGCATACATGAACTGATTGATATATGCATATACGTCACACGTGTTACTGTAAAATCGAATTTTCATCTCATCGCAAAATAACATGGATCGCAAAACCAAGAACCAAAACAAAAAACTAATTTGACGATAGAAAATTACAACGATTTAAATATAGTAATGCAGTTCGCGAATAAATTTGTGAAAATCTGAATAACACTATGTTGTGATTCCTTACGGCACAATATTTTCTTCTTCGCTTATTCTTATTGCTCCCTTTCTCTCTTTCGCTATCTTCACATTGTATTGTCAACATAAAAAAAATGCGCTTGTATCGCTTTCTTGCCAATAATTACATGGGAGTTTTGATTTTTACTTGCAGGCAATTGACTGACAACGAAATTCACACCATTGAAAAGGACGCCTTTCAAGATCTCATCTCGTTGGAACGACTGTAAGTATTCGATCGTATTTGGAGCTCTCTTTTTTTTTGTCTCTATGTTATTTAATTTTACACAATTTATTGGTGGCTGATGCGATGATTTTGAATCGGTGCCAGAATCACTTTGGAAATTCGATTAAACGAATTAGCATGACGCAAGAGACGAATGAAAAAGCACACGCACCAAAAATTGTCCACAGCTTTCTTAGTCTTCTTTAAATAAGTTTTTTAATTATCATTTTCGGTTTATTTTTTATTGCGAAAATTTTTTTTTTCTTCTCGCAAACACACTAAATTAATGTTTGAGAAAATTACTTTTTATTTTGTTTTGTAATTTGTGTGCGTAGTTTGTCATTTTTCTTCTTTTTTTTTGTGTGTGTAAGTGTATTCGGTTGACATTTTGCTCGATCAATAATAAAAAATCGCGCTGAAAAAAAAATAATTGAATGCGAACGAAATAAAATGGCGAAAACGATTTTTTGGCAACCACAAAAGATGTTTATCACTAAAGTTTGTTAATTTGATTTGTAAGAATATACACACGCCTCTCGTATTTTCTCGGCCAATTTGTGCTTGGCACTGATGCATGAAAAACATTCACAATTCACCGATGATAAACATCTTGCAAATGACAACCGAATTCACTATATTTTACATGATTTGGCATCAATCCGACCAAATTGAATTCCAAGAATAAAAGAAAAACTTTTTCACATTTAAAAAAATAATAATAATACTTATTTTAGGTAATCGACATTTTGCAATTAATTTATTTTTCTCTCTTTCTCTTTTTTTTTGATTTGCCGTGCATTTCTGCCGTTTGTTTGCATTGTTGATTGCACTTGAAATCTATAATTATGTCGTATAAATATCACAATTTTCTTTGCTGACTGAATTAAAATGCTATCTTTCGTTTGTGTTGCTGGGCCACTTTTTAAAGGCGTCTCAATAACAATCGCTTGAAGGCAATTCCAGATAATTTTCTCGCAAATTCAGCAAATCTATTGCGATTGTAAGTGTGTGTTGGTTTTTTAGTTTGGCATTTAAGTTTTGAAATAAATTTAGTTTTTGATTTAGATTTTATTAGTTAAGTAATTAATTGAATTGATTTTCGAGATATATTTTTTAAATTAAGATTCTAAAATCTATCATTGGTTTTTTTGCATTATCTTTTTAGTCTTAGGTTAAGTTTTCTGCACGATCGAAATTCGATAAGATGCATGCTTATCGAAGCGGTCTCCTTTTGCATGTGTTTTTTTTTTAATAAATTTTACCACGGTGATTAATTGGAAAATCTTTGTAAAATCAATTTAATTTAAAAGTCTTTTTTGAAAATTGATTTTATTTTTAATATATTAAAATAAAATTTGAATGAAAAATATCGAAAAACTATTATATTAACATCGAGAGTACTGAACTCAAATTCGTGCCTCTATTTAATATCGTATCAATGCTTTTAACAGGGATTTGTCGCATAATTCGATGCAAATAATCGGTCGAAAGACATTCAAAGGTGCCACATCATTACGAAGTTTGCAAGTCGATAACAATGAAATTACATGTTTGGACGAACAAGCCTTCCGAGGTTTAGGAGAATTGGAGATTTTGTAAGTATTTTATCATTAATCGAATGGAAAAGGAGAAAAGTGTCTATAAGATCGTTGTGCAAATGGATAATGAACCGAATACGATTTAAAATTCATTTATTATCTCGAACAAACAAGCTTATTTCTGCGATAATAAGTGACATCTGATTGACGTTTCATTTTCATTATCTGCTTAAGCTTGGACAGACCATTTTCATTTTACTTGTCATTGTCTCTATCGAAATGATTACAAAACAACTTGTATTCATTGAGAGAGAAAAATACGTTGCTTGGATCTTATTAGAAATCCAGTCAGAGTTTGATTCAATAGACAAATAAATTTGAATGAACTGTAAAAAGGGCTTATATGCAATAACAGTTAACATTATTGGACACCATTGAAATCTATAATTTATTCTTATCTCGTTCACAGGACTCTGAATAATAATAATATCACAGCGTTGCCACGTGAAATTTTCAGTGGAATGCCAAGAATTCGTGCGCTACGTTTATCGGATAATCCATTTACATGTGATTGTCATTTGTCGTGGTTGTCGCGATACTTGCGTAATTCACCGCGCTTGGCTCCATACACCCGATGCCATTCGCCTAGTCAATTGAAAGGGCAAAGTTTGGCCGAACTACACGAGCATGACTTCAAATGTTCAGGTAAGTGACAAAATATACACTATTCACTCCCTTATTATATGAAAATCATCACGGCGTTTTTTTTCTTCAAACAAATGTCAATTAACGTATAAATTTAATAAAAACACTCCAGATTGACAAACATTGATCTCAAGTCAATGAACCAATATGAAAAACAGTGACATTCTTTTCATTTGCGCTGAAAGGTCAATTGACAGAGAATTAATTTCAATGAATTGTGATGTGGATTTGATTATTGGATTCGATCATCACAGTGATTGTTAAAAGGTTCCGTTCAAAAAAATAAAATACCCATTACATGCATTGCAACTCGTTAAAAACTGATGAATGAGTGGTTTTTTTCTGATTTTAATTAAATTTTATGATGACAGCCGTTCGGCTGTAATAAAAAGCCCAATTTTGAAACAATGAACAAATGTTTATTGTGATGCATGAGTGTTTGATTTTCTGTGTATGCTCAAACTTATATTGACAATTGAAAAATAATTAATTTTCACAAATCAATTTTGTTCAATTTAGCGTAAATTTCATCTCTTGTTCGACGCATTCAATTCGATATTTAAGAACCATAGATGAATTTCTATAGGATGACATTAAGTTTAAAACATGGGCTTCGCGCAATGTTTTATTAAAAAATTTGACCATGAAGGGACGTTTTTTTTTTTTTTTGAAATATGTTTTTATTTGACAGGTTTAACAGAGAATGCACCATTGGAATGTGGTGCCACAAGCAGTTGCCCATATCCATGCCGTTGTGCCGATGGAATCGTCGATTGTCGTGAGAAAAGTCTAACAAGTGTACCATCCGAATTGCCGGAAGAAACAACTGAACTGTAAGTTCCATTCGAACAAATTTTTGTCCCTCTTCAAAAAAAAAAATCTTTAAATAATAATAATAAAAAAAATTTTTAATAAAAAAAATTGAAATCCTAAACTCAGATTCATAAGCACTTTTAATATGTTTGCATTTAAAATTGACCATTCTTGTTTTCTTTGTCATTTGTTTTCGTGTCAACAGACGTTTAGAACAGAATTTCATTACGGAAATTACACCAAAAGCGTTCGCCAATTTCAAACGTTTGCGACGCATCGATTTATCGAATAATAATATCTCACGAATTGCACACGATGCATTCAGTGGACTTAAATCGTTGACCACACTGTAAGTATAAGTGGTGTTTTTATTCTTTTTTACTATGTAGTCATCATCATTCGGAATCGAATTTTTCTGTGCTCAATCCATTTATTTTGGTGCATTTGAAACTTTTCTGAGCGCACAGAAAATCCAATCCGAATTTTGTGTATTTTTTTTTTTTTTTCATCTTTTGAGCATTAAAATAATTCTCTGTCCGTTTTTTTCGTTCTGCTTAAATTCATATGGTAAAATTTTTGTATTTGATTGTTGTTGTTTTCGATTTCTTCCAAACACAGCGTTTTATATGGTAATAAAATAAAAAATCTGCCAACAAACGTGTTCCGTGGATTAACATCCTTGCAATTGCTGTTGCTGAATGCAAACGAAATCTCATGCATTCGCAAAGATTCGTTCAAAGATTTAACCAGTTTGAGTTTATTGTCGTTGTACGATAATAATATTCAATCGCTCGCAAATGGAACATTCGATTCAATGAAGAGCATACAAACGCTGTAAGTACACTTTAACCAAATCTAGAATTTAAAAAAAATACAAGAGTTGAATAACGAAAAAAAAAAAAAAATAAATCTATAATCGTCGTTGCATAAAAGTGAGAGCATAATCTGCCCCATTGCAATATTTGCAATTATATTGAGCGTGCGCGCATTCGATTCGCATCCAAACCGTCGAAGACATTCATTTTTGTACATTTCGTTTCGATTGCATATCGCACGAATAAAAAGGATTGGATTTTGCCACGCAATGAATTTTAAAACGACTTATAGACACAAAGAGCGGCGAACATTTCGTTCAATATTTGACTTACCGTCGATTGCAAATCGTGCAAAAATGCGAATATAATCACAAAATAATTCTTTCGTTGTTTTTTACTTGTGCTGTTATTGCTGCCGCTGATGCTGCTGCTGCGCTTTAATGCAAATTGTTCAAAGTTTTTAATATTTGTCTGGCTGTTCGCTTTTCCATTTTTTTTTTTGAGAATGAAAGATAAAAAAGAAAAACTTCGTAGCCGTATGTCTTTTCACTTTTTTGCACACGATGGAGCGCATCGAGCGGATGGATCTTGACATCGATGCATTTCAACGAATACTTATATTTGTTATTATAATTGTGATAATAAATTCTTTTACCTTCGTTTCATTTTGCTCACCGTTTTTTTCTCTTTTTTTTCTTTTTCTTCTTTTTCTTCCTTGAACATGATTGCGCGTAGACACTTGGCACGGAATCCATTTATATGCGATTGTAATTTACGCTGGTTGGCTGATTATTTGCATAAAAATCCAATCGAAACAAGCGGAGCACGCTGCGATGCACCCAAACGTATGCACCGAAGACGCATCGAAGCATTGAGGGATGAAAAGTTCAAATGTAAGTTTTTTTTTGTCATTGCTTTTGTATGACATTATAACACAAATTGAATTCAAGCAATCAAATCATGACACATCGTTTCACTCCACAAATCGATCCATCGACCCAGAAATGGTACGATGATTTTAAATGTACTTTTCGAACAAATGCTGTGACAAGTGTGTGATTAACATTGATTCACTTTGTGCTTCGTTTTATTTCTGTTGAAAAATTCAAATGAGGGTTTATTCTTTATTTTGGCATGTTTTATTTTGCAGGTAACAATGATTATCGAACACGTGACGTATCTTGTCGTGTCGATACTGAATGCCCGGCTGCATGCCATTGCGAACGTACCACTGTTGATTGTTCGGCACGTGGTCTCAAGGAAATCCCACGGGATATACCACTTTACACGACCGAATTGTAAGTACCCGCACAAACACACACGTATATATATCACAGTTATCATATTCGAACAAAATTTACGAAAATTCCAAATTTCAATTTCATTGAATAAACATTTCATTTTCGTTGAATACCATTTTCAGATTATTGAATGATAATGAATTGGGCCGTATTAAATCGGATGGTTTGTTTGGTCGTTTGCCAAATTTGGTGAAATTGGATTTGCGTCGTAATCAAATTACCGGCATCGAACCCAATGCATTTGAAGGTGCATCGAAAATTCAAGATTTGCTCATTGCCGAAAATAAAATCACCGAAATTCATAATAAAATGTTCTTAGGACTGCACAATCTTAAATCATTGTAAGTAGAGAGGAAAAAAAAGGCGCCCAACAAAGATTGCAAATTCATTTTCAGGCTCGAAAAAGGAATTCCATTTAATATGCTATATGTTGTTCTCTTTCAAAACAGATCATTGTACGATAACAGCGTTTCATGCGTCATGCCCGGCTCCTTTGACTACTTATCATCGCTTCACACATTGTGAGTATAATATGCATTTCAATGAGAATTAATCTATTTTAAAGCGTCTTTCATTTCAATTTTGAATTGCGAAATGTACAACACAATATGCATTCAACATAATTGCATACAATGTCATTCGCAATCGTTCACAACACTACAATCTAATATGCATTATAATAATAAATTGACGGAAATACTAAATAATAAATGAATACATACATTTTATATAAATTTAGGAATCTCGCATCGAATCCATTCAATTGCAATTGTCATTTGGCATGGTTTTCGGATTGGTTACGTAAACGTGGATTCTCCGGAGCAAATTGTGCTGCACCGGCTAAAGTTCGTGATATTCCAATTCGTGATTTACCGCCGCATGAATTTAAATGCTTAAGCGATGCAGATGAAGGTTGTTTGGGCGAAGGTTATTGCCCACCATCATGTACATGCACCGGAACGGTTGTACGCTGCTCACGTAATAAATTGAAGGAAATTCCACGTGGCATTCCAGCCGAAACATCGGAATTATATTTGGAATCGAACGAAATTTCAATGATCCATCAAGATCGAATCAGCCATTTGAAATCATTGACCAGATTGTAAGTGTCTTTCTTTAAAAAACATAAACTTTCGAAAAATTAAAATTAAACACGAATTTATTCTCATTTGTAGGGACTTGAGCAATAATCAAATCTCCGTTTTATCAAATTACACATTCGGCAATTTAACGAAGCTTTCAACATTGTAAGTATCACATTAATTCACAAAAAAAAGAAAAGAAAAAAGAAATGTAAAAATGCTGAGCAAACGTTCTTAATTGAATTTTCCAGGATCATAAGTTACAATAAGTTGCAGTGTGTTCAACGATATGCTTTGACTGGTTTGAAATATTTGCGTGTATTATCGTTGCATGGTAATCAAATTTCGATGATACCAGAGGGAACATTTTCGGATTTGCAAGCCATCACCCACATTGCGCTTGGCAGCAATCCATTGTATTGTGATTGTTCGTTGCGTTGGTTATCGGATTGGGTGAAATTGGACTATGTTGAGCCTGGAATTGCACGATGCCAAGAGCCCGAATCGATGCGCGATAAATTGCTACTATCAACGCCATCAAATCAATTCCAATGCAAAACAAAAGTCAGCGATGAAATCTTATCGAAATGTGATGCTTGCTTTACATTCCCATGCCAAAATGAGGCCGTATGCCAAGCACAAGCTGAACGACAATATGAATGCGTTTGCAGACCAGGCTATCATGGTAAACATTGTGAATTCATGATTGATGCTTGCTACGGTAATCCATGCCGAAATGGCACTTGTACTGTACTTGAAGAGGGACGTTTCAGTTGCAACTGTGTGGCCGGTTACACTGGTTCACGATGCGAAATGAACATTGACGATTGCAGTGAAAACAAATGCGAAAACAACAGTACATGCATTGATGGCGTTGAATCGTATACGTGCCAATGTCCATCTGGATATTCTGGCCAATATTGCGAAACAAAAATACCATTCTGTACGGAATTCAATCCATGTAAAAATGGCGCCAAATGCATTGATCATTTTACACATTATACATGCGAGTGTGCACCGGGCTATCGTGGTGCCAATTGTACAGAGGACATCGACGATTGTCAAAATCATATGTGCCAAAATGGTAAGCATAACAAATTTTAACTTTTCGTCGTTTTTACTGAAATTTGTCGGCACTTTTATGCATTTCTTTTAGGTGGAATTTGTGTCGATGGAATCAATGATTATGTTTGCAAGTGTCCAGATGAATATACTGGTAAATTCTGCGAAGGAACACCACTGGTTGCCATGATGTATCCACAAACATCACCATGTCAACATCATGAATGTAAACATGGTGTATGCTTTGTACCGAATCCATTATCGTCGGAATACGTGTGCAAATGTGTACCGGGCTATTCGGGTAAACGTTGTGAATATTTGACAAGTATCAGTTTCGTGCAAAATAATTCATTCGTTGAAATGGAACCGCTTCGAACAAAACCAGAGGCAAATGTTACGATTATATTTAGTAGCTCACAACAGAATGGGGTAAGTTCTTATTTTTATTATTTAAATTTCAAATAACGTTCCATATTTCGATACCTTTACTTGACTAATTTGTTAAATCTTTATATGGATTTAAATCAGGTGCTATTATATGATGGTCAAAACGAGCACTTGGCAGTTGAACTCTTCAATGGAAGAGTCCGTGTCAGCTATGACGTTGGAAATCATCCAGTCTCAACAATGTATTCGTTTGAGGTACGTGTTCTATTGCTTTTTTTGCAAATTTTTTGTTATAAAAATGTTTTCCTTGTGTTTTTTTTGTAGATGGTGGCTGATGGAAAATATCACATGGTTGAATTGCTTGCGATTAAAAAGAACTTTACACTACGTGTTGATCGTGGATTGGCTCGGTCCATCATCAATGAGGGTAGCAAAGAGTATTTGAAATTGACAAAACCACTATTTCTGGGTGGTTTACCAGTCGAATCCGGTCAACAAGCGTATAAAAATTGGCACTTGCGCAATTTGACCAGTTTCAAAGGATGTATGAAGGAGGTTTGGATCAATCACAAACAAGTTGATTTTGGTAATGCGGCCAGACAACAGAAGGTAACACCGGGCTGTGCACTGCTCGATTCTGATTCCGAAAGCAATGAACAAGAAGAAATCGATGTTATGCAAGAGACCCAACATGTGCTCAGAGAAGAGGTTTGTTATTTAAAATGAAAAAAAAAAAATGCATAAAGAAATTGAGCAATTTTTAATTCCAATCGAATTGTCATCGACAGGTGGATCCATGCAGCGAGCACAAATGTCGTCGTGGTAGCATTTGCGTTGCAAATAGCAATGCAAAAGAAGGCTATTCATGTCGTTGTAAGATCGGAACGCGTGGAAAATATTGCGAGCAAGGTGAGGGATCCGCACCGAGCAATCCCATAACTGGTACATTTCATTCTTACTAATATACATTTCATTCATTGCGCGCAAAATAAAAATTGTGAAGAAAAAAAAATAACTCAAAAAGAAATAAACGTTGCTTTGGTGATGGTAGTTGCAAAAACGTTCATGCTCTGCTTGGCATTTCATTTCTGATTCTTTTCACAAATTATCAGCGAACAATGTGTTTTCAATTTCCTCTCAAATGATTCGGCTTGGAACTGAAAATAAGACACGATGAAAAGAACACGGAACGGAAATTGTTTTTCCGGTATATGAGCAGTCTTTTTGTGCATTGTGTACTTCGGTTCTAATTTAATCAAATGAGAGCATCAATTTATCAAAATAATAATGTTTTTCCAAGAAACAAAACAAAAAATGCTTTAATTTTTTTTTCTCCATTCAATTTCAGCAACTTCAACGTGTCGTAAAGAGCAGGTTCGCGAATATTATAGCGAAAATAATTGCCGTTCGCGTCAACCATTGAAATATGCAAAATGTGTTGGCGGATGCGGTAATCAATGTTGTACAGCGAATATAACACGTCGCCGAAAGGTTCGAATGGTTTGCAGTAATAATGCAAAATATGTTAAGACATTAAACATAGTACGTAAATGCAGTTGCAGTAAGAAATGCAACTGACTGCACGATGCGGCTACCCAAAATGAAAAGAGTGAGTCGAACACCGACTCGATCTCAGTGCGAAATGAACACAAACAAATAGAAGATACAGATACAGACAATGAAGAAGAAGAAGAAACAAACACTGATTCAATGAAACAACAACAAACAACATACAAAACAAATAGTTATACATATAATAGTTTTAGTAGTAGTGGTAACATAAACATCGATTATGAAACTGAATCGCAAACGAATGCCGATTCAAAAATGAAAACAATTAGTAATGGTAATGCTAATAACGAAGAGACAAGAAAACAATTCGAAAATGATGATAAAATAAAACCAATGGAAAGTACCATTGTCGAACACCATACAGAACCCATTGATCATATCGAAGTTGATCAATTGTATATGGATGATGGTGCGGCGACCGAAGAGAAAACTTCACCAAGTACCGAAGATTTTCATGATGATGATGATGAGGTGGCGAACGATGGTTCGATACAATTGGGAATGTTACGAAGTCGAACATTTTTCCCAGATGACGAAGATGATGACGATGATGATGATGATCGAAAGGGCGGCGATCGTGCCGAACATAGTGGCGCCGGTGGAATTGATAAATATGGCGATTATGAAAATGATAATGTGCAAAATCGTGGCACTGATCGACAATATAAACATAAAAATAGCTTTAGTTCATTAGATGACAAAGGGAAAGCACATGAAAACGATGATTTCGATCGACATCCATATCAATCGAGTAAAGCCGATTCAAAGGATGCGATTAAAATTATTTCCACACCATTGGGCAAAGTGTCAATAATTTATCAATCGAATACAAACAATAACAACAATAGCACCACTGCCAATAATAGCAATGATAGTAAAACGAAATTGTTTGATAATTCGAATCAAAATAGCATGAATAAATTTAAGAATTTCTTTAGTCACAATATAAACGCCGGCGCTAAACAGAATTCAACCAATTCGTATCGAATGAATAAAAATCAACATCATCGACACAATCATCATCAACATTATCATCAACAACAACAGGCGGCGTCGTCGTCGTCAACATCGTCGTTGCCAGTGGCAAACGGTGCTGACACCACATCAAAGAGTCGTCCAAACTCAATGAATGACAAAACGAAATTACTCCAAAAACAAATAACACCAGTATTGACGGCCGATGGTAAAGTAGCTCTACTTTATCGCGGTGCACAAGATACAAATAATCAACACAAAGTTGAAGTGGGCAAAAATCTAACCGATTTCACACAAAGTGTAAACAGTCAAGAAAGTGTTATTAATGGTAAAATGAATTACAATGTGGTTAGCGAAAGCGAACCAAAACTTCCCGATGGCATTCCGATTGAAACAGTTGTCGCAGCAGCAGCAAATGCAAATAATCAAACGGAAAAAATTGCGATAAAAAATACGGAAAAATTGGCAGTGATTGTAGCGGCTGAAACAACAACAACTACAACACGAACGAAACTTACAACATTTGCGCCCGTCGCAAATACCGAACGACCCGTTCTAAAACTCTTCAAATCGGACGAAAACACCAGCCGAAATACAAACGAAGAGGAAAATTCAATTTTACCAAATATAAATCGGCCACCGTCGGAAGTGTTGGGCATTAAAAAGAATCAATTTACACAATTCCGTATTACGGATATGATTGCAACCGCAACACCAACCCTAACAAGTCAAGATGTCACCGAAAAAACGCCACTTCTATACGGCAATGAGGTTCCAAAAGCTATCGATTCATTAAATAATGAACACGATCCACATGGACAAGATGGTTTCGGTTCATCGATTGATTATGATTATAATGCAAATCGAGAGAATGGCTATCATCATCATAATCCAAATCATATGGAAACACCGTCGGTTGATGTGCCAGCAAATCATGGTTTCGATGATTCAACCACAATATCCGAGCTATCAAAAGCTGAAGTTGTCAATTTGGCCATTATACCGGCATTTGAAGGTGATTTACATCGTTTCCATGAACAACAACAGAACGATGTGTCCAATGACAATAATCCATACTTTAATATGGAAGATGATGAAAATGGCAATGATGTGGCGGTGGCTGGTAAACAGCACAAGCATCGACATCATAAAATTAAAGATTTATCGGCCTTACATTGTGCGATGCAAGCATTGGTTGCAATTGCTGCGCTGGCCACCGTATTTGGTATGCTTGGCGCATATTTTAAGCAACGAATCTTGGATCAGCTAACTATAATGCATTGGTGAGAATTAATGGGTATTCGATTTTGGATTGCACTCAATAGACGGAGTGGCATGTTTGTTTAAATTGTTACAATACAAATATTGCAACATTTTAAACACGATCACAGGCGAAACGAACATTTTATCGAAACCGTTTCTTTTTGAGAAATTCACATAATCGAATTGATCACAAACGAAACATTCGACTAGATAATTTCGGTATTTGCATGATGATCGTAAATGAACATGCGAAATGCGACACTTTTTTCTCCACAATCAATGGCTCAATTCGTGTGTATTTGATTCGATGAAATTGAGTCATCTCGATTCGAAAATTTGCCAATGAATAGAATTGATACAGTCACTGGTTGTTGGGGGGGTGCCATTTCCGGAAAATCCAGTTACATGAATCGAGTACCCAGTCAAATAAACAATAAATCATAATTTATTTAAGATGTTTTAAAAATGCAAATTACTTGAACGTATATATTTAAAATTCATTTTAAATGTGCAAAACAAAAACAAATCCTATTCGAAATCTATGAAAACTACAAAAGAAAAACCACTCACCCAGATGCATAGTGGATGTGGGAAAAAGAAATTGAAATTATTATTAACTGCTAATTATGGAGCGAACAAAGTGTTTTCGACAAGTGCTGGCAAGAAACGAAAAACTGAACTCTCAACCGCCTACAAATTTTCGAATGAAATCTAAAGTAGCAGTACGAAAAAATGCCAATGGAATATATATGTATCGAATAAACTGCCTCAAATATATGTTATGCACACTCTCCTCCGAAAATAAATTAGTCAGAAAAGAAAGCCATACGATTACAAACAAGAACTAACCCCGAATTGACAAAATGTTTAAATAAATGTATAAATATATAGTTTGCGTTTCATACAAGAGGAAATTGACGTACTATAATAGAAAACGAAAGAAAGATTAGGAAAAAAATACCCGAACTGTGACCAAAAAAAAAAAAGAACAAACAATTATTGACCATATTAATCTATCTATATTTATGAAAGCAAAAAAAACCTATATGTGTTTGAAGATAAAACTATTATCGTAACTTCTAAAGTAACTAAAGAAAAACGAGACAAAAACTGATCATCATAAAACAAGAAGAAAAAACTATCGAACGAACGAATTGATTGCCACTTATCGTATTTACCAAAAAAAAACCATTACTACTAAAACTATTACGTACCAACTACTAACTTATTAATTATGACCAAATCAACCCAACTAAAAGAAGTGTCTTTTAGAATGTGACAAAGAAAATTCTCTTTAATTTTCCCGATTAGAAATCGAAAGACAAAAATTGAATCATTGTGTAATTACGTAGATAAACAAAACAAACAAACAAAATCACACTGAGATGGGTAGCCGCATGAGCCGATTTTTTTTAATTAAAAATATCAACTAAAAAAACCAACGTTTGTTTCCCCCAAAAAAGAAAAAACAATTGCATTCCGTGCAAAACAAACAACAACAAAGAAACGCAAACCATACAGCAAACGCTGAATTTACCGTGTTCTAAATTCCAATTGGTTAGCGAACAAAAACTAAACACTTTTTAACAAAGAAAAATGACAAGGCAAAAGAAAATGCATTTGTTTCGCCATTTTTAATATAGGATAGTATATTTTTTCTATTTTCGTTATATTTTATTCCACAATCCCAATCCTCCCCCCCCAAAAAAATCCAATTCACACAATTTTAGCATTGGAATAAATATATTATTTAATTGTATTGCGTTTAAGTTGTCAATATATTTGCCACACAGTCTACAAAATGAATCTATCAGCTCCTATGTGTTTATATTGGATTTAGTTTCATTTACTTTGGATCGAACATTTGTTCAAATTTATCCGACACACATGGACGTTTGGGCATTCATTTTGAAACCATCAGTCATATTCGGCGATTGTGACAAATGTTCATTCCAAAGTAAATATCCAATCGATTATATATGTATTTAAGAAAACAGAAGAAGAAAAAGAAAAACAATATGAAGTAATTTATTTTTAAAAAATAAAAAAAAAGTATCAAACGATCGAAATCTCTCATTGAAATGAGAAAAAGATAAGCATACCCGAAAAAGAAAAAAACATTAATTCCCATATAAATCAAAATCAGCAAACGGTTCTCATTTCCGAAATGAAGCATAAACCCTGACAAACAAAAAATAGTTATGAATATTCACACACACACACACAAAAAAACACGTCGCTAGCATTTTATTTAAACGAATTTAGTTTACGGGTTCCAATCATCGTCAACAACATCATCATAAAGAAAGTATACTGCAAATAAATATTAGTGTTCCGTAATCTGCATCAGTAAAAATAAGCGATATCAACATCGGATAATCCTCGGTTAGATAAAATACACACAATCTATAATCACTTCACTTTACATACAAAAACAACAACAACAAAAACAAAAATCAACCTTTTTATTGTACTTCTGCAAAAAAACAATATTCATTTTAACACATTGCAACAAACTACAAAAATAGGATAACTAAACACATTATTTTAATGGATTTTATTGATGTTTTCTTTTGTACTCTGTTTCACATTCATTTTCGATTTGCTTTTCGAGAGCTTGCAACTATTTGCAACATTTTCGATTTCATGGAATTTTTCATTTAAAACTTTTTTTTCGTTCCATCTTTTTTTTCCTTTCGACAATAGATAATATTACTAATTTATTTATATACACAATGTAAAATTGGAATTTATGCAACTAAAAATATAAAGATTTTATATTAGATGTAAACAAAGAAAAAAAACAAATTCGAATTAAAATAAATAAAATTTACAAACAACAAAAAAGCCGGATTTTGTTTCGTCGATAAAATTGATTTTTTTGTTTCAACTAGATTCCTTGAATTTCTATCAACAAAGTCCAATTGAAGAAAAAAGAGACATTCAAATTTGGAAAAATCTAGAAAGGTTTGTAAAACTCTTAATTATAGGAAAAGTCTATCATCCCACTTTATTTTTCGACTGCGTCCATGTACGTCTAGAGGTAACTTTCAAAAAAAAAAAATCACATATGCTGACAAAATTAAACCCGAATCCATCGTCATTAAGTCTTATGATAATTTTGTGTGTATTAAAACACATTTCTATGAGTTTAATATTGTTTTTATTGATGTAATTTTTTGTTACATTCAAATTGTTTAAATCAAAAAAAAAATATTGTTCAAATATTGTGAAATAAATCAATATTGAAGAAAGTAGAATTATTTTTCACCTTTTGGAATTTTGAGTGGTGGAAATTTTCCGAATTGAATGGTTTTTTCATATTTTGCAGCTTCGACGACACTGCTGCTAAGAATAAATTTTGACCACATAGTTCGAGAATCATTATAAAAACTTAGTGTTCTTTGAAGTTGATCAAGTCTCGTTTCGAATCCTGTTTGGTATTTTCTATATTCCTCCATTTTTTCAATGACTTTCTTTACAAGTTCCTTTTGCTCTTTGGCTTTGGTAGAAATAAGAAGTTTGTCATATAATTCTCCAGCGGCAGTAATAACTTTATCAATTTTTTTTCTCAAGATAACTGTTGAATTTACATAAAAATTGAATTCATAATCATAATTTGCGAATGGTGGAAGCATACTCGGCACGATTTTTGCAATATTTTCGATATGCGCTTTTTCAACATTTTTTTGCCATCGTTGGAACCATTCATCATATTCAGCAGCGGGCAGCTTATGTTGAATTTGTGCGGAAATTGTCAAAACATGTTGTCCAATCTTTGTATTTTCAGCATCAATTTGTTCGAGAAGTGTTTGGTATGTGACAGTTTTTGTCTTAAAACTGTTGGGGATTCTTCTTGAAACCTCTTGTTTTTTGGCAGCGGTGATGAATATGGGCATTGGTTTGTTGAGTGTGGTCATAGCTTTATTGATGTCGTTGGTTACTTTGACGAGGAAATTCAGTTTTGGCATCTTAACTTTATATCCTGATGCTTTTTGGTTCAACGCATCTATTAAAGTCGAGAATTCTACATCGCCATTGACACTGATTACCTTAATAAAGGAAAAGTAGAATTAAAACAAGGATTAGAGTCTTCAACTGCTGATTTTCAATTGAATTTCGAATCAAAAATAAATTTTAAATAAGACAACACGTGGAAATATGTATAATCATTCGCAAAAACCTAGCAAATTTGATTTTTATTTTTTAAATTCTATCAAAACATTTACGAAAATTGTGAAAACGATTTCAAGGCTTGATACCTTGCCCTTATTGTAGCCTTTCTTTTTATTTGCTTAAAATAATAATTCATACCTGAGCGAACAGAGCCACTGCCAATAGTGTCAGAAATAAAAAGGATTTCATTGTTCTTCACTTAAGTCTTATACTTCAAGTTTACAATTGAATTGAAAATTAGTTGGTAACAAAACTCTTTAAATACCCAATTTTTTGAAACCAAACTTTTGAAAAATGTGATCGCATTTTTGTCTCAGATGCGTGGATAAAGTCATACACGAACCTTTCCATCACAATTTCCGAGAGGAATTTCACGAATAAATAAAGTTTCAGAGTTTATTGACACAGAAATAAAATTGAGGTTGTTTCTAGCCACGTAAATGTTCTAGCAAAAGAGAACAAAAAATTGAACGCGTGTTAAGCGCTTTAAAATCCATGATAGTAAAATAACGAATTAAGCCACGGGATTAAGCCAAGTGGATACAATATTTTTTATGGAGATATTTTCGATGGACTTAAATCTATGGGCAGCGAACTTTTCTCTATTCTTCTCAAGACATATTCCATTATACAACTTCTACTTTCTTTCATTAAATTCAACATAAAAAAGCCAAAATACGTTTTGTACTTGGCCTAAAAGGCTGTTAAATGTATTAGTTTACAAGCCACATTTTTTAATAAAGAATAAAGAAAGATCCATTTCGAACAGCTAATTAAAGGCACTATAGAAGAAAATGGAAAAAAATTATTACAAAATACATTTGATAATTAACACGTAGAAATCTTCTATCATTATTTCATCATTTTTGGTGTAAATACACATTTGCAACAGCTGTATTCATTGGAAAAGAAATTTTTTAAATTTTTTTATGTCGGTGCGGATAATAATTAAGTTTTTCTGCGTCACTGTGAACTATATGAGAAGCCCACCCCAGAATAAAATTAAAATAGCAAAATATCTGTATGAAAGACGACCTTTTTTGTTAATAAATCTTCAGTCTATCAAAAATGTTCAAAAAGGAGAAACGTTGTAAATACAAACTATAAAACTTTCGGAATTGATTTCAAACTTTTTTAAAGCTTCTTTTACTTTAAATTATTGTAAATCGACCCATTTAAACATTTCATTACAGCAAATTGCTGCCAGCAATTTTAATCATTTTACAAATATGTTCCATGAAGAGTGTCCGAACGTTAAATTGAATTAAAAGTTCGGATAATTCGACTTCGACGAACCAATCTCTTCACCGAAAACGGTAGGTCTACACTGTGAAAAATCTCCCCCCGAAACTCCGAAGAGCCAAAAATGTCCTCGATTTTGAGTGAGAATTGTCCTCGAAACCCCCCACCCCCCAAAAAAATTTCTAGTTACGCTACTGCACGTGATATTTCAAAATTAAACTGTGAAGAAGCTTTTCATGTATATCACTATATTTAAAAAAAAATGTTTCTGGGATTCAAATGAAAATTTATTTGTCCTTTCTTATAAATAAAAATAGGTCAATAAAAATCACTCAAAAGAAAATATTCATATTTTAATATTTAATGTTGACCATCAACGTGAAAAGCAATGGGTGGTTATTCACCTTTTGAGCTCTTCAACCAGCAAATATTTGTGTGAATATCGATGCAAATTCTCTGGATCATTTCCATTGAAGCATTTGGGGTTTCTCTGTAATAATGTATACATTAGATTCAATACTGCATATTAAAGGGCAAATCTGCAATTTATCTGCATTTTCTTCTAATTCAGCAACATCACTAAAACATTAATTTTTGATGTTATAAATTTCAACTTGAAAATTTAAAGATTTATTTTATACAACGCTTAGTTACTTTGCAAGCCAGTCCGATAGATATCCATTTTGCTGATCTGAAGTGTAAACAATTTAGAAGTACCGAAATGTGCTGTTTACAATTGATAAAATATGATCAAGACCACTGAAAAAAGTCAATTACATTTTTATGGGTATACATAAAATGCTCAGTTATTTTTTATTTTGCTCAGGTAAATATATTGAACATATATGGTTTGCGACAACAATACCACAGCATCTGTAAACGATAAAAACATATAGATTTACATTAACACTCTGAAGCCACCAAGATAGATTCCATTTCTGTATCAACTCGTCCTGCAGATCATACGTACCTTTTCATCCATACGTCGCTTTTATATTCTGCTGCAGCTTTTTCACATTTTCAGGGTTAATATTCGCATTGATGATGCGAACTTGTTGACTTAGGGAGTACATTGGAAGTAATGAGGACAAAGATGTTGGCATTGGAACAGTTTTTAAATGGCCGCCCAAATTGATTTGAAATTTTTTTAACGACTTTCTTGAAAATAAATTTGAAAAAATAGCTCTCACTCGATTGTTTGTCACTTGCAAAAATATTACCCATTTTTGAGCCCTTGCTAAGGAAATATGTTTGTTAGAATACTTATATATATTGGAAGGGTTCAAGTTTCATTTATTATGAATATAATTACCACAATCAAAATAACAATTGTCAAAGTCAAAACAAAATTCATTTTTTTTTTTGTTTTTGATGAACTTTAATTCAAACTCTTTTTCTAAGTCCAAATACAAGTTTCAAACAAGAAAATGAAAATGTTGAATATTAAATTGATTGCTTTAACACTTGTTTCATATAATACATTTAAAATATTTGATTTAATAAATGTTTTTCACATTAAGTGTGTTAATTATTCTAAATTCTGAATAAAAACATGTAGATGTATTTAACGAGTATACAGCAATAAGTTCTTGTCCCGATTTGAGATCTGATGACAACCGCTGTTACAAGTCATTATTAAATAAAATAAAAGAAGGAAATTACCGCAATTTTCAAATTATCATTTAATTTAATGAATTCATTTTAATTAATTTTACCGGACATTCACAAAGAGATACATCAATACACAACATCGAATGGTGCTTGCATCATTTGATGCGCATTGCTAGTGCTGTGTCGCCGAACGCACAACGACAGCACTAGCAATGTGAATCAAATGATGCAAGCACCATTCGATGTTGTGTATTGATGTATCTCTTCATGAATGCTTGAATTTTACACTTTTGAAATTAAGTGTACAATAGGTGTGCAAGCATATTTTGGCAAAAAAAAATCTTTACTAAACGATTTTATTCATCATGAAGTAAATGAAGAATCTAGGTAAGATAGAAATTGCGAAAAGTATTTGGTTATGTTTCTGTGTTCTTCAAATGTTACATTTAAACTTGGCCGTGGAAAATGACTGGTGGATGTTTGCCCTTCGAACCTTTCATCGAGGAAATATTTGTGTGAATATCAATGCAAACTCTCTGAATCATTTTCTTTGTGCTGTCGGGAGTTTCACTGTAATAATTTGTTAATTTTAATAAATTTTTCCTAGTATAATGATTGAAAATAAAGAAAACAATGTCTTACATATCATCATAAAGGTCATACAATTTATCTGCAAATTCTTCTAATTGATTGAAATCACCAAAATATGAAAACAGAGTCCATAAATATATGATAAATATCATGTGCTTTTCCAGAAATCCATCTTCATATCCATTTTCACGGTCAGAATTAAAATCGATTTAAAATATGCTGAATATGCTATTTACAATAATTAAAATGAAAAGGTATATAAGTAGGAATCTGAACAATTCCGACAAGAAATAAAGAGTATTACTTATTTTGAGGATCGGGTGCCATTTTTTAACTGAATGAACTTTTCCACTTAAACTGTACATTGATAGAACTGAGAATAGAAATGAAGATGATTTTGGAACTGTTATCAAAGTCTTCTTATCTAAGAAATGGAAATTTACTTTTAAATATAAAAGGTTTTCTTGAAATTAAACATTATTTTACTTGGTTTTTTATTAGCCGAAGGACCACTGCCCATAGCTAAAGCCTTCTGCCATGGGTAGAATTAGGTATTTTCATTAAATGAATTCGAACCATTTGACTCTAAATCTTATAAAACATTTTTTTTTAAGATTATATTCTTAGAGAAAATTATATTCATATCTATTTTCGTTTCGAAGATGTTCCATAAGTGCCACATCCAGACAATATATTTGGATTTTGTCATCTGGATATTTCAGCTCATCTGGATGACGTCAGGCGATGATACGGAGTGAAAACAATAGAAATGATTGTTATAGTTATAGTAGTATACCTATAACAATCACTTCTATTGTTGTCGCTCTATTTCAACGCCTGAAATCAGCCAGATGAGCTGAAATATCCAAAGATATTGTTTGGCATGTTGTTTAGCCACACACACACACACACATAGTGATGAAATGCGGTATATTAATTCAATTTTGGTAGATCAATTAACAACGAATTTGAGTTACCATTTTTGAGTTTTATGAGGCATGTGTTTCAGAAGATTCTATTTGCTGAATAAATTTTACCAACTGCTTCATTACATTCACCAAATTCATCTATTTTGAAGAAAATGCCCTAGAACATGCCTCATAGATCTCAAAAGTGGTAAATCTAAATCATTGTTGGTTTAATTTAATTAAAAATACCACTTTTTTTCTCTCTGTGCATCTATTACCAGCTAACATCTGTTGGTTTTTTGTTCACTTACCAAACTCAAAACAACAAAGCTCAAAATAACGAGTATATTCATTTTATTTGATGTGAACACTTTCCATTTCTAACACAATATAAATCGTTTCTTCGCATTTTTTTTTGTTAGAGCTGTTAGTTTAATCAACCATAATTTAATATCGTTCGATATATCATTAAGTATCGTTCGATATAATTTTTCGAAATACGTAATGAATTCCATGCATTCAAAGCTATATGTTTCGATTACTTCTCTTCAATTTAGTGTGCTAAATACTGTAAAAACAAATTTTTTCTTCGTTTTATAACTGAGCAGTTTTCCAATTCAAATAATCTACATTCCTTTTTAATTTACATGTGAATATGCATTTAATTACAACCTAAATTGTGTGTGAACAAAAAAAACAAGTTGCCAACAAAAATGTACAACGAAATAAAATCCTTTATAAAAGATCTATTCGTCCTAATATTTTATCATCTCTTCAAATAACAACTGAACACAATTGGTCTAGGCAGCCGATGCAGCCTGTTAATTAGAAAAAAATAAATAAACAATTAAATGAAGTCTTAAGTTACTCTTCTGGTGGTTATTTACCATTGGAGGTTTAAGCGTATATCCCTTCAAATAGCACATATTCGTGTGGAGATCAACGCAAACTTTTTCAATCACTCGTTTTGTATCGAGAAGAGTTGACCTATAAATTGTAAATAATTAGACATTTTCAAGTGATGATTGAGAAAATTATCTTGCATTTTGTCATGTTCGGCTTTGAGTTGGACTGCTGCTGTGTCAAACAATTTTACAGCACTGAAAACAATAAAATATATATTTCGTGAATGTATTGTTAATTTAAAAAAATACTCACGCTTTATATTGTGAATTGGAATATACATAATCGGGTGCTATTTTATGTCCTAAAACAAATCCCTTAAACACATCATTCAATGGTCCAAGAATATCATACAAAGCACTGTAAAGAATTAAATTGATTATTATTAAAGTCTTCATTTGCGAAGATCTTACTGATTTGTTACAATTGTTCCTGATGAGCAGCAAAATTGTCTGCAATTGATCTCACTGATTTTGAATAGTCGGAGCCTTTCATTCCACAGCATCTATACGAAACGAAATTATTATTTGGTTTGTTTCACAAAATTTATTCATACATACTTTTCCAGCCAAAGTGAGCCCTTAATAACTCTACGTGCTCCTGCATAGGCCTGTGCTTGAGGAAAACCCTTATTGTTCAGCATGAACACTTTTTCTCCTCCACTTAATGTATCCAAATTTGGTAATAGCTTTTTTGGATCTTCGGCCAATATGTCAGAGTCAGAAACTAGAACACAACAAATCCATATTTTTATAAAGCCAATAATCTATTCAGTCATTTTCATTATAAGCGCTAGTTTCTATAATGGAAGCTGATTAAGAAATATTTGTAGGATGCAACTCATAACGAAAATGAAAAAAATGGTTCAATGACATACGTAATAGTGAACTGCTTGCAATGCCACCCATAGCAGGAGTCTATATAAGGAAAAAACATTGGAAAATCCAATCAAATTGATCTTTTTGAATGAACACTCAAATTCATGTTGAAATTTTGATTTTCATTTTTTATTCAAAAAATGGTTTTAAAAAAATAGAAAAGGAAACGCTTACCAAAGCCACAGCGAAAACGCACGTAATCAGAAATAAATTCATATTTTTCACCAGGTACCTAGATATCAGTAAAGAATATCTCACAACTCTTTGAATTATAGTCGTTTCTAGTTGATTGTAGAACTACAATTTATACTTGTTTTCGCTTGCGGTAATTAGATAGCTTGTTGGCTCATATATGTAAATATTATTATGAATTATCAATTAAATTCCAATTTGATATGGTTCGATTTTTGTTATCGGTTGGTGACACAGTTGGAATGCATATATAATTTTGTATCTTATTGATTTGAAACATGTTTTTTTGGTTTGAAGAACAGGGTAAGGTGTATTCAAAATATTTAACAGATATTTCGTTATCGTTTATTTACAAAAAAAAATAGAAAAAAACTACCAATATAAATATTATAACATGATGATATCTTTTCTGGTACCAAAGTGTATACGAATTATAACACAAAAAATTCTATTGACGTTTTGCTGTGTAATGACCTATATAGTGATCTTCGAGCTACATTTAATATAATACATTTCGTGCGGTTGTTACTACGTACATGGAGGCTGGTTTTTTTATCGAGTTACAAAAACTCAACGACCACACGCAATTCTCATGAAAAATTCAATTCTATGTATATTGGATTATAATTTGATTAATTTTAAATAAATTCATGTGTATAGTACAGTAATGCGAAGAGGAGGGAAAGAGGGTGTGACTTCAAAATTCTTTCGATTTGCTAGGGATTTTCGTCCGAAACGAAATTTTTCTCGATTTCCTAGGGTTCCCCCTGGAAAATTTTGCTCGCACATTACTGACCTAGTATATAGAACAAAAAATGTTCAAAATATTTCTGATCCAAAACTATAAACAGAAATTTACAGGATTTTTGGAGGAAAACGATCCGGTTTACGCGACGGTTACGCTACTTTTACGCGAAGTTTCCGCGACAAAATATTGATGTAAACTTAACCTACACTTAACTATAAGTCTGTACACTTTCATAAAATCATCCATAGGACAAGTATAGTTGTCAGACATTGAATGGCGCTGTATCTATCCTATAAACATCGAACTAATGAAAATGTGTGGTGGTTCATGTCTTATTTAATATACAATAACAAACCATTTCTTCTAGTTCCTCTTACATTAGTGTAGGGGGATTCTTCTAAAGTTCGGAGAATGACGTTTGCATATAAATACATATAAAAGACACTTTTAGGCTCGTCCTATGAAATCATCCTACACTTAATTTTAAAATGTCAGTATAGGCCAAATCACTTAATTTCTTAGCTATATTGTATATGAATGCAAAATTGTTACCTACACTTAATGTACACTTTTTTAAGACCATAATAAGTTACATAAAATGTTGGATTTAGAAAATCGCTACCCCGGGCAAAATTTGAGGACCCCCCAAAAAGAGGTCGACTTTTTGAGAAATTCACAGCCTGTTTATTGCATATAGCACAATGATGATTATGAATCAACTCAATGTTTTTCATGTCAATTCAAACTTTATTCTCTCTTTCTTTCATTTCATTGCTGACGTTGTATATGACTGAAACTACACACAAATCCAGGTCCAAATTCGACCTGTACCTAATATTGATGATTTGACGTAAAAATGTGTTTCTTGGGAAGTAAAAAAAGCAAAATTGAAAAAGAAATAAATGTGTCTTCAATTTGTTTGTTTGAATGTCAGAATCATTTTGCATATTTTTAAATTTATTTCGTGGCTTCAAAACTTGTTTAAGTGATTCATGTGTTTACAGAAGTATGATAGGTATTTGAAGTCAAAGTGCAGGTTAAATTCAAATTAAGTTTTGGTACATTGTGATTGTGGTTAATTTTTAACGAACCAAAACACAGCCAATTCGTCCTTCATATAATGTGGTGATATTTTTAAAATTAATGAGATGATGATAAATTGCCTTTTTGTGCGTCGTTCTATTTTGTTTATATTATACATTGATTATTATTAAATTCATATTTTTGTACTACACAACTTGTATGTATCGATGAGTATAAATACATCAATATAATATTGGGATTAGTTTAGTAAGATTGAATATCTCGGTAAAGATAAGTGGTTCTCAAAATACAAACGATGTCTATATACATTTTTGTTGCTTTTTTTGTAAAATACTTCATTTTAAATCACTTTGATATTGCAAGTGCAGATTTATCTACAAACAGTTTGTTATCAAAACAAGTTGGTTTAGCAACATTGTTTCCAACCAATAATAATGGCTTGAAATTGAATCCATCTGTTGAGCAATTATGTGATATGACTACAGTAAGTTTTCGAATCTTAAGTTCTTAAAATAGGAACTATAGTGACAACTGTTATTATATACAATAAGGACCAACTGATTAAATATTATGGATACGAAGTTGATTCGTATAATGTAACAACAGAGGATGGCTACATCTTAACAATATTCCGCTGTTATTCGAGTAAATTTCCAATGGACGAATTGGAACCAATAATATTACAGCATGGAATGATAAGTACATCGGACGTATTTTGTATGAATCCAGGCGTACAATCGTTGGGTAAGTATTCAAATGAGATAAAATCGTAAATAGATGTGTATCTACCTGAGCGACTTTTTCAGCATATTTCTTTGCATCGAAAAAGTATATTGTTTACATGCCAAATTCGCGTGGAAATCGGTACTCACGTACCCATCAAACACTGGATCCAAACCAAAATCCTGGAAAATTTTGGAATTTTTCATGGACCGAGATGGGAGTGTTTGATTTGCCAGCCGTTATTGACTCAGTGATAGAAAAATCAAAAAGAAGCCAAATACCGTGCATTGGACACTCACAGGGTACACATTTTTATTTTACTAAATATTCCTGCGGACATCAAGCACTCAATTCTTTTGTTTTTTTCTTAAGGTGCAACAATGTTCTTGGTTCTTCTTTCGATGCGTCCTGAATACAATTCAAAGATCAAGCACGTTGGATTGATGGCACCATTCTCATACGTGTCAAATACGGGCTTTCCGCTAAATATGATTTTGAAATTTTTTCAAACGATAGTGCCCTACACAGATTGGGAATTCTGGCCGAACACTGTACAACAACGAATATTAGCGAAGGCAATGTGTCAAATGAACAATGGTTTGTTTTGTAATCAATTTATCAATATGTTTCATGGTACCAGTATTGATCAAAGAAACGATGTAAGTGTTTTTGTATTTAAAATTTTGCGAATCAATCAAACATTCCAATGCCAAACTTAATTTATTTTAGACAATGTTACCTGTATATTTATGCCATTATCCATCGAGCTGTTCGGCAAATCAATTGATTCACTTCGGACAAGAAATGGAGTTGAATTATTTTGGGCCAATGATGCATTCTATCGGTAGCAAAACACCAAAAGAGTTTCCAATCGACAAAGTTACCGCCCCAATATCAATTCATTACTCGACAGCAGATCCACACACCCACTCACTGGACATTAAAAAATTACAGTTGAATCTGCCAAATGTAGTTGATGTACAAGAAATTAAAGGATTCAATCACTTAGACTTTTTGTGGGGTATTCATACGCATGAAATTGTTTACTCTAGAATTTATCAGCTTTTAAAAAATCACACAACTTGAATAAATACACAATTTTTCCACATATGATTCCTGTTTACTTTAAATACATCTAATTTTCGATAAAATAATAAAGAGAGGGGAAAATCATGTCCATTCATAACAGCAGTTTATTATAAAATCATTGAGTTTCAAAATGTTCAAATTAAATTAATTTTTAATAAAAAATGAACTCTCTATTGAATTGATTTCTAGTTGTTATTTACTCTTTTCAATTGAATTATTAATATATTTGAAATGTGTTTTTGTGGATAAATGGAGTTTTTTCTTATTGAGATTGTAGATGGCGCTTGTACATGTCTTTTGCACTACTACAATCGAACAGACAGAGTATGTGACACTTCTCTTACTTACAGTGACAAACGCATCGTAAACGTTCTGTATTAAACTTTTGTCAAACTTACATGAATGAATTCTCGTGTGTATTATTATATCTTCTTTTAAAAAAAAGTCAATTTTTTAGAAATAAATAATAATGGCAAATATATCCGCTGCTGCTTTGGCGAATAGAAATAAAAAACATTTTCTCGGTGTGCCAGCACCGTTGGGATATGTAGCCGGTGTTGGTAGAGGGTAAGAATGTTGATTTTATTTTACATTCATTTTTTTTTATTTCAAATGGATTTTATTTGATTTGTTTTTGTTTTGATTAGTGCCACTGGTTTCACAACTCGTTCTGATATTGGTCCAGCCCGTGATGCAAATGATGTATCGTAAGTACAAACAAAAAATGATTTTCAATTGTAATTGCTTTTGTTAATCGCATCGACACATTTGATTTATTTTAGTGATGATCGTCATGCACCGCCCGCGGCCAAACGTAAAAAGAAAGAAGAGGAAGAAGAAGACGATGAAGATTTGAATGATTCAAATTATGATGAATTCAGTGGTTATAGTGGTTCATTGTTTTCCAAAGATCCATACGATAAAGATGATGCCGAAGCGGATGCCATTTACGAGGCGATTGACAAACGAATGGATGAAAAGCGAAAAGAGTATCGTGAAAAACGGTTGAAAGAGGATTTGGAACGATATCGTCAGGAACGGCCAAAGATCCAACAACAATTCTCCGATTTAAAGCGTAACTTGGGCGAAGTGACATTGGAAGAATGGTCAACAATACCTGAAGTTGGCGACAGTCGCAATCGTAAACAACGTAATCCACGTGCAGAAAAATTTACACCATTGCCCGACAGTGTGTTGTCACGAAATTTAGGTGGTGAAACTAGTACAAATATTGATACACGATCGGGATTGATGACACCCGGAGTGGCAACGCCCGGAATGCTTACACCAACTGGCGATTTGGATTTAAGAAAAATTGGTCAAGCACGAAATACGTTGATGAATGTAAAATTATCGCAAGTATCTGATTCGGTGACCGGACAGACAGTCGTCGATCCAAAAGGTTATTTAACTGATTTACAATCGATGATACCCACCTATGGTGGTGATATTAATGATATCAAAAAGGCTCGACTGCTTTTGAAAAGTGTTCGTGAAACGAATCCAAATCATCCACCTGCCTGGATTGCTTCAGCTCGTCTGGAAGAAGTAACGGGAAAAGTGCAAATGGCACGAAATTTAATAATGCAAGGCTGTGAAATAAATCCAAAAAGTGAAGATTTATGGTTGGAAGCGGCACGATTGCAACCACTTGATACGGCAAAAGCAGCCATTGCACAAGCTGCACGACATATACCAACATCCGTTCGAATTTGGATCAAAGCAGCCGACTTAGAAACCGAAATGAAGGCCAAACGTCGTGTGTTTCGTAAAGCTCTTGAGCATATACCGAATTCAGTACGTTTATGGAAGGCGGCCGTTGAACTTGAAAATCCAGATGATGCACGTATCCTTTTATCACGTGCGGTCGAATGTTGTAATACAAGCGTCGAATTATGGTTGGCATTGGCACGTTTAGAGACCTATGAAAATGCTCGTAAAGTACTGAACAAAGCACGTGAAAATATACCAACCGACAAACAAATTTGGATGACTGCCGCCAAATTGGAAGAAGCCAATGGTAAGTAGATGGTTTTTTGTTTGTTTTCGATTCGCCTTTAATTGTAATAATATTGAAATTAATTTTCATTCTAAAGGAAACATTCACATGGTGGAAAAGATTGTGGATCGTGCATTATCATCGTTGTCAGCCAATGGAGTTGAAATCAATCGAGAGAATTGGTTCCAAGAAGCCATTGAAGCGGAAAAATCAGGTGCTGTCCATTGTTGTCAGGCTATCATCAAATCAATCATCGAAAGTGGCGTCGAAGAAGAGGATCGCAAGCAAACCTGGATCGACGATGCCGAATTCGTAAGTTTTTTTTCTTCCTCTTTTGTTTGTCATTTTATCTGACTTTATATTCAATTCTATTTCAGTGTGCATCAAAAGGTGCGTATGATTGTGCACGTGCTGTATACGCTCATGCCTTGCAAGTGTTTCCATCGAAGAAAAGTATTTGGTTGCGAGCTGCCTATTTTGAAAAAAATCATGGAACACGTGAAAGTTTGGAAACACTTTTACAACGTGCTGTTGCACATTGCCCAAAGTCGGAAGTGCTGTGGCTGATGGGTGCCAAATCGAAATGGTTGGCTGGCGATGTGCCGGCTGCTCGTGGTATTTTATCGTATGCATTCCAGGCAAATCCAAATTCGGAAGATATTTGGTTGGCTGCCGTTAAATTGGAATCGGAAAATACTGAATATGAACGAGCTCGTCGTTTGCTTGCAAAAGCAAGAGCATCGGCTCCAACACCGCGCGTCATGATGAAATCATCCAAGCTCGAATGGGCATTGGACGATTTGCCAAAAGCATTAAAATTACTGGACGAGGCTGTTGATGTATTTCCGGACTATGCCAAACTGTGGATGATGAAGGGGCAAATTGAAGAACAACAAAATCAACTTGAAGCAGCTGCCAATACATACTCGACTGGCGTGAAAAAGAATCCAAATTCAATTCCATTGTGGCTATTGATGTCGAATTTAGAGGAAAAACGTGGTGCTTTGACAAAAGCTCGGTCCGTATTGGAACGGGCGCGTTTGAAAAATCCAAAAACACCATTGCTCTGGCTGGAAGGCGTACGCATTGAATTACGTGCTGGACTCAGTGAAATGGCACAAACCATAATGGCAAGAGCGCTTCAAGAATGTCCACAGTCCGGTGAACTGTGGTCCGAAGCAATCTTTATGGAATCAAGACCACAACGCAAAACAAAATCGTTTGATGCATTAAAAAAGTGCGAACATAATCCGCATGTTTTACTTGCGGTTTCGAAACTATTTTGGTCCGAGCAAAAAACACAGAAGGCACGAGATTGGTTCAATCGAACGGTTAAAATTGATCCGGATTTGGGTGATGCTTGGGCATATTTCTACAAATTTGAATTAAACTATGGAACAGAAGCGCAACAGAAAGAGATTATTGAACGATGTAACGCAGCTGAACCAAAGCACGGCGAAGAATGGTGTAAAGTAAGCAAAAATATCAGCAATTGGTGTTTCAAAACGGAGGACATTCTTAAAGCAGTCATTAGAAATTTACCCATACCAACATAGGCATGTTTTTTTTATACATTTATTTTGCATTTAGATTTTATTTTGGAACAATGATTCGATGAAATAAATAAATTTAATTCAAATAAAAGAAAACGAATTTTACTCAATTTGAGGTTATGATTGGTTTGAGTGACAGTAAAATGTATGTGTACACACTTGATTAAAGTGACAGCCGACTGTCTGAGTGTGTATTGCTTCGAATGAATCAACGAATTCGGTATCGGCCATATTGCTAAAGTCTAATGTCAACAACAATTCATTCGTGTTGAAATTGTCATAAACAGCACATACAAAAAAGGATTAACTACTTTTGTTTTAAAGTTAAAGCGAGTTTTTACCGAGTCATTTGCATTAAGTCAAATTATTTGATTGGTGGGAAGAGAAAAAGATCGAAATGTCGTCGTTAAAACATATAGCCACGGTTTTTGCTAACGGTAGAATTCCTGTGCATAAATACAAGTCCGAATTGACCGGATTAACAGTTGTAATTGGTGAAGTAGAAGGGCCTCTAGTCAATGGATTTTTCACATTAGGTAAAGTCAATAAACACCATAACATTTCAAAATACTTTTCAATTGATTGACACCATATTGTATTTGCATTTGGAATGAATAGCAACTGAAGCTCACGACGATGACGGTTTGCCGCATACACTCGAGCATTTAATATTTCTTGGTTCCGAGCTGTATCCATATAAGGGAGTACTCGATTTGCTTGCAAATAGATGTTTGGCTAGTGGAACAAATGCATGGACCGACACCGATCATACTTGCTACACCATTAAAACTGTTGGCAAAGCCGGCTTCCTTGAATTATTACCGATTTATCTCGATCATATTCTGTTTCCAACTTTATCCGATGCTGGTTACATCACAGAAGTCCACCATATTGCACCAAATGGTGAAGATAGCGGTGTTGTTTACTGTGAAATGCAAGGTAGAGAAAATTCGGGCGAGTCGCGTGCAATTTTGGCACTTTTAAGAAATCTTTATCCAAATTGTGGATACAGTGCCGAAACTGGAGGCATCATGGAAAATTTACGAACAAGCACGTCAAACGAAAAAGTACGAAATTATCATGCCCAATTCTATCGGCCGGAGAATTTAACACTGATCATCACTGGCCAGGTGAAAGTTGAAGATGTTGCCATTGCATTGGAATCGGTTGAAAATCGAATTTTGAGCAAGGATAAAAAGCCGGAATTCGTACGGCCATGGTTAACACCGATCGAACCACTTGCTGACACAACTGACAAACGTATCGTTTATCCATCCGATTGTGAAGATTGTGGCATCGTTCATGTTGGATGGCGTGGACCAAAATGCACCAAAGAAAATCTTAAACTAACGGCAACTTCAGTTCTTCTTCGATACTTGTCCGAAACGTCAGTTTCACCACTGCAACGTGAAATGGTTGAAATCAACGATCCATATGCTAGCACCGTTTCGTATAACATCATTGAAAACTATGAGTCAGCCATTTATTTTTCGTTTGAAAATGTGCCAGTTGATAAAATCGACAATGTTTATGAGAAAATGCAAACCATTCTTGGCAACATTTCAAAAGGAATTGAAAAAATTGATATGAATCGTATGCAAAACATTCTGGAGCGTTCGATTCTCGAGTATTTCAGCAATTTGGAAAGTAATCCACATGAGGCGCTCGCTTTTGCCTCTATTGCCGATTCACTTTATGGCGAACGCAATGAAGATGTAAGTATTGATATTGTACGTTTGAAAGTCTCAGATCCAAAACAAGTTAAAAATTATTTTCGAAAAAACAACAAAAGAAATTATTGAGCGCCAAAAAGGAACATATAGAATTTAGAACTAAATCAACATAGAATACTTAGAGCAAAAATTTTCTGCCAAAAACGGTATATATCGCTTTGGTTTTTTAACTTCATGATTTTATTTACCTCACTTTAGCACTGAAAGTGCATATGGAACATTTATGTATATACTGTGTGCAGTGTAAAGCAAAGGACAATTTACCGTTATTTGTTAACATACCGAACGTATACAAATATGTATTCGCACAGAATTAAGAAAAAAAAATGTGACACATTGTTTATGCTGTCGTTACTGTTTTGATTCTGAGTTAGCTATAAGTTTTTTTGTCACTTTTTCATAAAAAAATCTTTTGCCTCTTTTGCGAAAACTTTTTTTAAAACTTATTTTGGCTCTACAGAGCCCTCATTTGATCTTTTTTTTAAAACAATTTCGTCTCTTTTAAATAGTTTGAAACAAGACTAAACATTGATCGTCAAATGCGATTGTTGTTGGAGAAAACTGAAGATTTCTGGGTGGAACTGTTGAATGAATATTTAATCAACGTAAGTTTAATAATTTTTAAATTTTTGAACATAAAATTGATAGTAATTTTTCATTAGTCGAAGCGTATCGTCATCCGGGCTGTACCCAGTATTGAAGAACAAAAACGAATGACAAAAGAGGAAGCGGCAAGAGTAGAACAGCAGCGTAAATCGTTGGGCGAAGATGGATTGGCAAAGAAAGGTGAAGAATTGACCCAAGCAATAGCCCATAACGAAATTGCACCCCCACCCGAAATGTTGACCAAAGTGCCCATACCAAATGTGGAAAATATAAATTCGTTGCCATCAACTGTTCAAGAGCGTGACGGTGATGTGTTTGGCGATGCATCAAAATTGGCCGGTTTAAATTTGAGTGAATTTCCATCGCCAATCAATGTTACTTGTTGTGGCATTGATTCAAACTTTGGCTATATCATGGCTTATTTCAATACCAGCAAAATTGCACCCGAATTACGGTCATATTTACTATTGTTCCTTGATTTGATTGTCGAATCGCCAATTCGTCGTGAGGACGGTACTTTAATACCTTACGAAGAAGTCGTGTCGGCGCTTGAATCGGACACAGTATCACTGCAAACGACCATTGGCTTAGAAGCAACTAATCAATTTAGCTGCGGCTCATACTCTCAAACGGTCGTTCTAATGCTCAAAGCCGATCATAAAAAATATATTCGTGGCATTCAATGGGTTATTGATCTGTTGAATCGTACTGAGTTCACTGTAGAACGTATTCGAGTTATTGCGGCGAAAATTTCGAATGCCGTATCACAAGCCAAACGAAATGGAAACTCAGTTTCGAAAGATCTTCTCAAAGCCGTTTACTACCAAGGCAATTCGAACGTTCGAAAATGTTCCATGATATATCAACAACGTTTCTTGACTTCACTTCTGGAGAAGCTGGACAAGCCAGATGAAGCCACAAAAATTATTGACAACTTGAACAAAATTCGCAAAGAGATTTTGACACCTAGCTGTCTTAGTTTGTACATTGCCGCCGATTGGTCCAAAATAATCACGGCAAATTCAAATGAATTCTTTGAAAATTGGAAAAAGCTTGTGCAAACCGATGAAGTCACATTCAGGTAAAATGACATCCTTGAACATCTACCGAAGCTTAATATTAATTACCTATAAATAAAAATTCAATTTCTCGTTCGTATAGCAAAGGAAAGTACGAACGTCCTCAGGTTGATTACCAGATCCGTAAGAAGGTCATTACCGAAGGTCAAACACTTGGTTTGGGATGTGTTGAAGGTGCGTTTTTCAATCATGCTGTACCATGCCCAATTACAATCAACGATCCCGACTACATACCATTGATGCTCTTCATGCAGTATCTTACTCAACTTGAAGGTCCATTCTGGCGTCAACTACGAGGCCAAGGTAAAATCACCCTTTATCATATTTCTAAGTTTTGTTTACTAATTTAAATGTTGGACTGATTGACCACAGGTCTAACTTATGGCTACAATATGTTTATACGTTTGAATGAGCAATTGCTGTACTTTACACTGTATCGAGCAACCAATGTTACCGCTGCATTTAAGCAATTCAAAATAATTACGGTATGTTTGAATTTTGATTATATTTTTGAAAATTTATGCGGATAAATCTAATGTATGTCATAATTAGGAAGCGCAATTATCGCCTGATGCCACATGGGATGCTGCCTTGCTCGAATCGGCTCGAAGTTCTCTTATTTTCGAATTTGTTGAACGTGAAAAATCGATCGATGCGGTAGTTTTACAGAATTTCATTTCGACCTGTTTCCGTGGAACCAAACGTATAACTGATTTGAATCAAGCCAATGTTCGACAAGTGAACAACGTTACCATTGACGATATGGTGTCGGTTGGCAAAAAATACATTAGTCAATTGTTCACACCAAATTCCCGTACAACGATTGTCTGTCATCCCGATAAAGCCAATGAAATTCGCGATGAGTTCACCACTTATGGTTTTAAGATGACCGTTTCTACCAACATTGAAAGCAGCATTCTCAGCAACATTGAAGATGAATAAATTAACACGATATAATTTTCAATTTGAAAATACATTATGTATGATATTCTATGAGAAACACACGAAATAAAAAATTTTAATACATTTTTCACTGGAACAGCTTATTATTGTTATTCAATTTTTTAGTCAATATTTCTTACCTTTGCAGCAGCTTGTAAAATCAATACGTGTGTCTCTCTTATTCACACGGAAATTAATATTTGAGTTTAACAGACGACTACTTTGTTCGTTACTAATAGGTAAATCAAAACAACAGAAATGGATTTCAATTAAATACATTTGATTTGAAATTTATTGCATTGCAATTTATGTTTTCAATTAATTAACAAGCATGGACATCATCTACAATCTGGTATTTTTGTTTTTGTTTACGTTTACAAATGAATTTGTGTCGTTAAATGAAGATGTACACGAAATCGTTCGATAACACCCTAAATATGGATCAGTCTTTTTTTTATTTGTGATAAATATAAAATAGTCTATTTAAAAGCATAGATATAAAATGTTACAACACATATAGTTTATTCAGTTTATTTAATTCGTTTTATTTTTCTCAATAAGATAATAATTCCGCAAAGCTCAATTTTATGTAGCGACATTTTTCTGTTTTTTATTCTGCAATTTTTTCTTTCTTTTCTCAGCGTAGCTCAAATGGAATGGTGACCTTTGTCATCGTATCATTGAATTTTCTTTTTTTGGTCATTTGATGCGATGACATTTGGTTGATTTTTATATCTGCCTTTGAACTCGTTTTCTTAAGATGCCAGCCAATTCACTTTTTATCGCCGTTCTTCGTTGGGCGCCTGGTTTCTGGTTTTTTCGCATTAATTTGCGCGAATGTAATCCGCACGTTTGAACGCATTAAAGAGGGATGCGCAAACGATTTGAACAATAATAGTGTCGATGAAACGACAACAACACCAGGCAACCAAAAAAAACGGATTTTAAGTAAACGAAAGAAAAAAAGGCACACAAAATGAAAAGAAGTTCAAACCATCAATTTATATGCAAATGAAATACAAAAATTATGAGTTACGGAGTAGGTGAATAAGAATATTCAGAAGATAAGAAAGAGAGGCACAGAGACCGCACAGAATTAAAGAAAACTCAAATGACGAAGTGCGAAATGTAGAATGAAAAGAAATGAACGATGGTCGAGATAAAAACAGCATCAAATTAACAATCACATTAGTTAATTGCCACTGTTTTCAAGCCATATGGACATGGTGAACCAGTCGAAACCGTTACAACGATGTTTTCTCTCTCTTTCTCTCTCTCTTTTTTGATCGTTATGGATTCTCAGAAGAACAAAAATTGAGAGAAACCGACAAAAAAATGCGTACGATGTTTCACACCTTTGATGCGACGATCAACAAAAAAAAACATATATACAAAAATAATAATGACTAATAAAGAAAATATATTAGCCGCGACGAAGTATTTCAGATCATTATCGTTTTTTTTTTTGTTAGCTTCTTGTATTATGTTTTTTTTTTGTATACGCAGAATTAAAATTAATAATCGAACTTTTGTGTATAGAACTTGTTTTATCATTTGGGTTTTTTTTTTTGCATAATGTATAAAATGTAAGCGATATGTATGACATGAGTTAGAAATTCCTTGTCTTCCATCTCCATTTGAGCCCTTTATATGTATATAAAAACTAACCTCATGTGCATTTACACAGTACAAGTGCGTGTATGTGTGAAGAAATAGGAATCTTCATATACTGTTTTTCTTTCATTTCATTCTATATCTCATGGAAATATATTCCTGTCGATTATTTTGCTTGTTCAATGTTATTAATCCGATGAAATTAAAATAAAAAAAATAAATGCTTTCATCAACATGAAATTTTAAATTATCGTATTCGCGACTGAGCCGTGAATATTTATTTAAGCAATAAAATTCTCTGATTGATACAAAAACTGTTGTTATTGTCTGCCATTTTTTTTCTCTTTTTTTTTAAATCGTTTTACATGTGTGAGTATGTGTTTCGTTTTATTTTTCTTCAACAATAACATTGATATCAATCGCAAAATACCCTGTGTTCTTTGTTCCGCAAAATTGTATCTATTTTTATTTTATTTATCCTGTTATTTCTTTTTTGTTTTTCAAAAAAAAAAATTAAAAAAATGTGAAAGATCGATTTCGTTTCGTCACGTTTCGTCTCAAACGAAATCCCATATATATTAAATGTATACTTTAAAAAAAATCTTTGTTTCATTTTCTTGGTTTTACGTGTTAATCAAAGAGCGCTTTAATAATTTCATAATTTTCTAAATGCAATTCAATAATAATCCGACAATAAATACTAACTTTGATTCGAATACGAAATATATGCTAATAAAATATCAAGCCTAATCATATAAAACAACTTAGTTCTCTTTTTTTTCTATATATAAAACAATGCAATCGAAGCAATCAAATATATATTTTTGATGAGGGAAGTCCAATTTTCAATGGAGTATACAAAATAAAATAAAAATAAAATTAGTGATGATAGTAGTGGTGATGAATGTGTACATATCGATGGATTGTTGTTAGTGATGCGTTGTCAGTCATTCCAATTTGGCTGCTATCATCCGAACTGGCGCGCAATAAATTCTCACACTCACTTTGGCTAGGATCAACGATCGGAATGGAAGCGTATTCGACGATATTTTCTTTTTGTTCGGGCACCGTTGTATTAACACCAGTTGTTACATTTGTCGTACCCTTTCCGTGTGAATCGGAATTTGATGAATTCCGTTGTGATGATGACAATGATGATTTTGGTGTTTTTCGTGTAAGCAAAATCTCTTTGTTGAATGTTTTTTTCGACGGTGAGCCCACATCGTTGAGTTTCTTTGCCAATTTTTCATTTTCTTTGAACTTATCGGTTGCTCCAATTGCATTCACATTATTCAAACATTCAGCATCTTTATACAAATTATTTTCTTTACAATTTACATTTTTTGATATATCAAGTAGATTGTTTGATGTTAAAATATTGGATGTTGCTGCGGCGGTCATTGTCTGATCATCGGCCAACCATTTTTCCACATGGCTAATGGTACGCGTTAATTTTTGTTCTTGTGTCAATTGTGGATTCAATTGACTGAGTAGGGCAGTGTTTAATTTACTATTTTGCATTGACATCAATTTCGTATAGCCTTGCACTTGTGGCGATGCCGATATGGGAAATTCGTTGGTGTGATGACGATGACGCGATCGTGAATTTCGAACATTATTTATGTTATTATTATTACTATTATTACAATTTGGCGTTGAGTTATTATGATTAGAATTATAGTTGAGTAAGAGTTTTGAGGTGTGTGCCGCTAGCACTGGATTCGAAATAATGTTATTTGTGGAACAGATTTTTGCATGCAACATCGAATCGTATCCACACCAATTTGCTTTCGATGCATTGTGTGTATGAATGGCGGTTGTCTCATTGGAATGCGGATCAATAGGTGTCATTTTCGATGAAATCGTATAAGAACGATGCCGGTGATGTTTCGATGGACTTACATTTGTTTTCCTAAATAAATAACAAAACAATTTTTTTTTAAATTGCTATTTAACGTTTGGAAAAAGAAAAAAAAAAATATGTGAGACTTACCCATTCGATTGAAAACATAGCCGACTTTTTTCCATACTCTCACGAATGATATCAATAAGATCATTGCGTCGTAAATTGTTCAGACATTCGTCATTTCGATCTTTACCGCTTGCACCGCTGCTCGCATCGCCATTGCTGTTTCGAAAGCTATTTTCGTTGCCAACCGAAAGTGACCGAATCCTTGTGGCTGGATGTGAATCTTGTGAATTTTTCTGCTTACGCGATCTTGATTTTCGGCCAATTCGTCGTGCACACGGTTTCGATATGGGTACCGTTTCAATTTGATACAATTGATTTGTTACCCGACAATCTTGACAACATGAATTATTATTATTCAATGTGACTTTATCGCATTTTGATTTTGACGTTGGAGCTGAATTTTCATTTGAAATCGGTGCACTTTCGTAAATATTTTCGGTTGTTTGGCTGGACTTTTGTTGTCGATGATGATTTTTTGCACTTTCATTTGCACAACAATTTCCAATTCGACCGTCAACTGTATCTTTTTGCGGTCGATTATCCTTTTGCTCTGGTTGATTTTTCTCGGTAACAATTCCATCGGATTTTTCAGTTCCAATTATCGGTGTTGATTGTATGCCAACACTTTGAGTATGTTGCAATAGTTCGTCGGCTAATTGTGTAGTTTTATTTGTTTCTTGATTGGTATCAAAGCAACCACTGCCACTACCCTCCTCATCATCATCACATTTAAATAAGCGACGCGATTTAATTCGTTGTCTTTTCGTACTTTTCTTAACCGAATGTTGGGAGTCGGCCGATTTTGATTTTGAGTCTGGTGACACCGTCAAACGAACGTTTATCGTCTTACTACCACAATGTGGAACCACCACTGACTTTCCAATCGATTCATATATAGTATATACAATGCCAGCAATATCCTGTGAACAATCATTATTCATTATTATTTTGAAAAAAAAGAGAAGAAAAACAGACTTCAACATTTGGAAGAGAAATCACCACTTACGTCTTTGGTAATTTTTCCATGATGCCCATCTAAATCATAAAATGTGAAAGAGAACTGTAATGGCTGTGTCGATTTTCCGCCACCTTCTACCGAAACATCACATGTAAATTCCTGTCAAATTCAAAATTAAACAAAATAGTTTTAATAAGTTGAGAGATGAAATGGTTTGTATTGTTGTTGTTGTTTTTTTGTTCTCGAATATTACCTCTAACAACACTCTATCAGACGAAATGGCATCGTTACGTGGTGTGGATGTTTGTACTTTGGCATCTTTATTACGATCGCCTGTTAGTAGTAGATCGGGTGGTGCACTGCAAGAAGACGGCGCTCGTATCGGATAAATCAGCTCTTCTGAATCTGTTGCACATTCTTGAAGCACTGTAGTAAAGAAGAAGAAAAATAAATAGTTAGCCTTGAAAGCTTAAGCTTAAGCTGTGTATCATAAATAAATAGTATTTTCTGCGAAATACACCAACAAATTTTGTGACATTCATGATAAATTTGAAGAATTCAAGTTAATAATAAAATGTTGAACATGATTCTCAAGCGGCAACTATTAAAAGATATTCAGATGGTTTAAATAATCAACAATGTATGTATGTGTGTATTTTTATTTCACTTTAAAACGCATTAATTTAAATTCAGTGTGTGGAGCGTTGAATCTCCAACTGAAGAGAGAGAACGAGAGAGAGAGAGAGAAAAAAAACTGGCCCGTGCGGGATAAAAGTTAAAAGAATCGCTTTCAAATTACCGATATCGATCATAAACACGAAGGTATAGTGGAGTAATCTCTCTGTAGATTTGTCTCGTTAATTTCCATTTTTTGTTCTCTCTCTCTCTCGATGGTGTGTGAGCGCGGCTTTTTTATGTTTCGATTCATTTATATACTACATACTATATCATATATATATATTATAAAACGTTTCAGAAAAGATCTAAGATGCATGCATTAAATCAAAGTTAAATCGACACACCGAGAGCGGTATAAATGGTCAAACAAGGAGTGTATTTCTCACAAAACAAAAAAAAAAGAAAATGAATTTGAAAAAGAGAAGAAAAAAAACCGTAAAGAATCAAAGAGCATATGACAGAAACTGAAGAGGAAAAAATACATCCACACATAAAACAATTATGCCGAAAAAAATATCAAACTAAAACATAAAAAGAGAGAAGTTCAAAAGGAAAAAAAAAACACAGAGTTCTCTATAGGTTCTGAAGGTAAGAAGTTTCATGAATAACAACGCACAATCGTTCGTAAACGAAACGAATCGATGTGTATGCGTGCGCGTACGATGCCTGTGAACGTGATGTGATCGGACATAAGTATGGAGAAATATCCATCTCACATGAGAGATGCTCAAAAGAACGAATGTTTTTTTTTCATTCTATCGAAAGAAAAGAAAAAAAAATATAAAAGAATCAAGTGAATGAAACGAAGAACGAAAAGAAATAAGGAAAGAAAGTGCATGGCATTGAGATGAAATCTAGCCGAATTCACTCAATGTTTTTATTCTTTTACTTTCTTTTTTTTCGGGATTAAATGCAACTGTGAAGTCGAACAGAATAATATAGAATAGAACGAACCGAATCGAAGCGATCCGAAATAGTCAAGAGCAAAAAATCAACGTACCATAATATCTGACATACAACAACTCTAATTTCGGTTCATAAACTTCTCATCACAGGGCATTTTGTAAAACTTCACATGAATTATGCCTCATATCTCTTATATGAGCATGTGTTTGTAATTATGTGTTGCTCGCCTTGCTTTTTATACGCTATGACCCGAAAGACGAACAAAGTATGCTATTATATATATATTTTTTGTTGTTACAAGTATAAACGAAAAAAAGAAGCATTTCTGCCGAAGACGAATGTAACAATTTAAGGAAAAATTCAAATTGAAAAGAGAGAGAGAGAGAAAGAATGGCATATTGTTAAGGGGCAAGCTAATTATGAAAATTGACACGAATCAAAAGGTTCATCTGATTGCTTTGTCAAAAATAAAAATAACAATAATCAAATTAAAGCATTTATTTACTCTCAGCGATATGAATAATTTATGCATATTCTTGAGAATGGTTTGCCCCTTGATTTCTACACTTATACCCACTTAACCAGCTCGAATAGCAAAGAAAAAACAACGAGCGGCATACTGAATTTATTTTCAACTTTTTAACTCTGTTTATATGTGAAACTTTCTTTGGCTCTTTTTGTAACTGACAAGCTCGGTTTGTTTGTCGAGCATTGTTTTTTTTTCTCTCGAACGTTTCGTTCTTTTCGTCAAACAATTTTTTTTTGCTTTGGTGCAGCACAACTTTTGCCAACTTTTTGCAGTTGTGTGTGTGTGTGTGTGAATCTTCGTTTTGGAAAATTCATGTGATATTGCATTACCGTTCAGGTTCGATTTATTTGGCACTTGAATGCTCTGGTCCTGTTCATATTGGGTTTCGAATAGCACTGATGCGGCTTTGGACTTTTTTTTTCTCAATCAATTTATTTCGCCGACTCGCCCAACGAGTCACGATGCTCCGATGAAGAAGAAAAAAAAATCAATCCCATATTCTCAATTTCAAATGATTTCGAAATATTCGAAACTAGAATTGTATGATTCAAGCGGGTTTTCATCTCACCAATGATTTGGCATCGCAATATGCTCCATTGAGTTCGATCTTTTTCTTTCCTAACTACATGTAAATAAATGAAGTTGGATGTTCGCCATGCAATGGGCTTTAATAATGAAGATGTAAATGCAAACATGTTTTCCAAACAACATTCAAACATTCAAATGTAATGGTTGTATTTGATGTTCGTCTGTTCTTTTTATATTATCATCATTGAATGCCATTCACGTTGTCTGGTTTTGACAATGATTTTGATTGAAATTCAATTGAATTCAACAAAAGTGCTGCGGATTATGTAACAACACTGGCAATGTTACTGCATAGTGCGAACATACGAAGCATTCAATGTTCTCTATCATTCAACATACAACAATAAAAGCCATGAAATGCGTATGAAATGGGGTTTTAAGTGACATCGGAATTATGTGTCGAACGCAGAAATTGAATCGGTCGAACACACATATATTTTGGCATTTCTATAACAAAATTCTACGCATTCATTCACACAATAACCAAAATGTCCGAAGTATTTTGATAACAACTGAACACACAAACCCCCAAATTATGGCAAGAAAATCACTGAAATAAACACAAGCATATGGCTAAACAGGAAACAATAAATAATATCGTATAATTGGTATATGGTATTGAGAAAATATATATATTTTCCACGAGGCTCAGAAATAGAGAGAGAGAGAGAGATAAATCCAGGAAAATAAGACCAAACTTTAGATATTCCGTTTAAAGAATCGCAAGCGCATCATAAAAAACAGTTCTACAGGCGTGGCATTGCCAAACTCATAACACGTAATCCAAATCATCATCCATTTTGTTAATTTGAAAATTGTCGACTAAACGGCGTAAATGAGTTTTACAGAGTTTTTCTATGAAAACGAGCGAGTAAATGAGAGAAAGAAGAAAAAAACCCAGTAAAATGTTTTCCAATCATCGGGAAAACAAATATTTGGTGGTGGTATGAGATATCGATCCTATTTGCTCTCATAAGACGCATTTAATTTTAGCACCACTTTTCATTTCCATTGAGATAGGTGGTTTCGGGTTTCATTTGTACATGAACTGTGCATGCCGTTTTATAGAAGATTATACACGGAGATGATTGGTCGACCAAAATTGTTGATTGTTCAATACAACAAAACGAAAATGTTTGCTAAAAACATTAATGTCGATTCGAAACTCTGTCCAGAATACATGCCATTTCATTTGAAAGAAATTTGGTTTGTGTTAAATTCGTTTGCCAAATGTACACGACTTGGAATTACAGTGCATACGTTGTTTATTCGTGTACATTGAATTTGTGGATATTCAATCGGATGAAGATTTTACACGTAACGAGATAGCAAAACCAATGATGATCGCTGTAATCTTCAGCGCTGTTGAACAGAAAATACGATAAAGTTTTTTTTACAAATAACAACAACAACACCACCACCATTTCGGTGTGAATATGGCACGTTTTAGCGTTGAAGGGAGAACGAATGAAATGAATTAATTTCGTTCGTAAAATGTAATCCGAGAGATGACTGTAGTATACCGATGAAATTTATGATTAAAGCACATAGCACACCAACCACAAAGATAAATTCGAAGAAACTTTACTATGTATATTTTTTTGTTTCGTTTTGGAATTGCCAAGTTCAACGCTGTGATTAAACAGATGAAACTATTTCGTTGCTGCAACAATAAAAAAAATATATATCACACTCAACGGAATATAAATTTATGAAGTATGAAGTTGGAGTGACGTGTTACACTGTGTGCACCGGGTGGCCCGACATCAATTCAACTTAATTTTGAATTGTCATCTTGTTACGTGCACTCTATCAATGGCATTTCGTATTCAGCATTATTTTATTTGCACTCATAAATGTCATTCACATTACAAATGAAGTATAATTACTGTTGTGCTTCTGAAATCGAAATATCGCCTTTAATTTCAAGGATTTTATTAGAATTATGTAAATATTTTCAACATAAAAGAAACTAAATAGGGAGAACAGCAACTTTTCTGGAATATATCGAGACATATGTGGCGGTTTTTTATCCTTGTTTCTCATTCCAATTAAATTTGACTAATGGTCTGGGTTTTATTTCATAAATAAACAAAATGACCAAACAAAACACAATGCCACTTTTATATGGCAGCATTGCATGCGATTAGTGATACTATCGGTAAAATGTCATTTTTTTTACTATGGTTAGATGCATACATTTAAAAGCCATGAATCTCTACAAAAGATTTCATTTGGACATACGAGTGTGTCGCTGCTATTACACATTCATTCATTTTTACGATAATCGGGAGAATATGGCGTAAGCCGCCCCCAATTTTCTGTGATTGTGTTCTCATTTTCTGTGTGGCTCAATATAAAATTATGAGCACATCAATGCGTTGAAAAGTTTCCGTTGAGTTCGTGTTTTCCAATGCCAGTGCCATTTTGGAAAGTAAGCAGTGAATCAATATTTTTTTCTTTCTTCTTTCGTTCTTTGTTATTCTTATTCTTCTTCTCTATTTTAAAGTCAAATTGAGTGCACACACAAAACAAATAAGTTTGACATTTTCACGTTGGAAGCATACAAACGAATTAAATAGATTCGTGTTTTTCGTTCGTCTTTTTCCATGACACGAACATTGGATGCTCTGTATACAGAGCATCGAAGTAGCATTGCGACTATAGAATACATCATAAGCTTAGTCATTTCGTGCCATGGTGTAGTGCATTTTAAATACATTCAACTTCTGATTGATAATGAATGGAAAACGAAAGACATCACATTGTTAAAGTGGCATCACGCTTTCGTCACGTACGAATGACAAAGTCAGTAACAGGAAAACACATACACACGTTGTTCCTTTCATACATATTTTTTATTCTTTCTCTCACCCTCAACAGTTTCCGAACAGGAACCGAGTTAGATCCCAGATATATGTGTATGCATAACATACAATGGCACATTCGTTTAAAGCAACTATACTACACCATTGCACAGCATGTCGAAGATGATAAGAGAGTGAAGATTATGCTTCGTTCATTACATTACATCTCGCATAAAATTTTGCACGTTCACACAAAAACGTCGAATGTTTTTCGAAATGTTGCGGCCGTGTGTATGTAATCGAAACGAAAGTTAAATACTGATGATTATATGCAGATAATATCAAACTGATGATGATTGGATTTGAGAATGAGATGCGAAATATGTTCATTCATTTCAAATCCATTCCATTTACCAAACGGGTATACATGTGCGCGGGGTGGGCAAACAAACAACCGAAACATACTCAAAAAATAGATGAACAAACAACGAGACACCCATATTTAAAGAATTCTTTTCCCGTTTTCTTAGATGATTGTGTTGACGTTGGTATGTGCGACAAGAAGAAAGTGCTTAGCTCGTTTGGACGTGCTCGATTTTCATTTAACACCCGACACAAAATGCCCACGGATGGCACAACAGTATGTATTCATTAACGCTTATTTTGTATCTAATTTGGATCCAAAGCCGTTTATCCGTCGTTATAGTCTTGGCTTTGATTAATGTTTTGAGCGTGACTCATTCACACTGCGTGAATGTTTTAATTTCATTTTCCGTTTGCGAAAAGAAAGAATGAAAAAAAAAACTTAATAAACAACACCAAGCAATATGAAAACCTTAACGCAAATTCATTTGCAACATCTTCGCTCAACAAATGCCACAGTTAATTGAAATTATTTGTTTGTCAGTCGGTTCGATTTGGGAAATAATTCAAGTATATTCATTTGTTTTCGTTCGAGATTATTATATTTACAGCATACTTGGCAATATATGAAACAGTTATTATTGAAACAAATATTCACACTACAGTATAGGCTGTACTGGACGAATGGTTAGATAGCAGAATAGTAATTTCCCATGACAGAATACGATATATTCACACTCATGTTGATTCCCTAATGAGATTTTTTTTTGCCAACAGTGAATTTATTCAATTAATGTGTAAGTCAATTTTGTCAGAGAATCTCATCAAAATTATGACGACAGAAAATGAAATTAAATGACTCGATATTGTTCGTGGCATCCATTAAAATGGAACAAACTTTTAGAAATAAAAGCATAAATGTCTTGAACTCTTACGCTATATGAAAAATTGAGGGTGCAGAGTTTTTCTCTATTTAGCTATTTCAGACATTGTAACCTTACGCCGATTTCGTCTTATGTGCATAGTTTTAATTTACATTCACGCCACTTCAAATGAGCAAACCAATTTGAAGTGATTGACTGTAACTGGAACAGCATCGGCATGTTTCGATGTAAGGATACAAGAATTAAGCAACTTCAAATCTAATGGTATATTAGAAATAGTAAATTCTTAGTCTCACAACAAAATGATCGAACAGATAAAATGAAATGATTTAAAAGTCTGCCCGAGGATGTGAAACCATTAGTTGTTACTTTGTAATAGCATTGCTACAAATGATATGGCCATGCGTGCATGCATGAGAATTTCATTCGATCATCATTATTATCATCAGTGCTTGAATCATTAGTCATTCTTTTATTTTTAGCCGCCGTAAATTGAAATGAACACTAATCTTTGTATTAATTGATTTGAGTGTCTTTGAGTGCGTATCCTCGGTTCACAAATGCTTATAATCAAGACGATGTTAATTCGTTTTCAAAATATTTGCCAATCAATGTTGGTTCATATTGCAAATTGGCGTTGTTTCATGCATTCTGTGTCAATCGATTTTGATTCCACAATTTCCAAAGCAATGTGGCAAGTTGAGCGATGCAACCAATAATGATTTTCCACTGAATTCGTATAGATTCAATTAAATTAAAAAAAAATTAGTTTTGCCGGTCTTGAGTAGTGGGCTCAATGTTCCGAATTCACACTTTTAATAGTTTGGCCACGCTTTGCGTGCGAGATGCATCAGTAGCCCGTAACACAAACATTAATCGTCCTAGTCGTCTGTCTTTAACATTTTTTTTATTTATTTTGATTAATTTTTTTCTTCTCATTTTTGATATTTTTTTCTTTTCGCCTCCAAAGTGTTCGTTTTTTTCTACATATTATTCTTCTTTGCCACCATCATCTTCATATGTTAATTTTGGTTGCTTACACACATATATATATATATGCATATGCATAGCTAGTTACATTGGTGTGATGATGTAGTGTGGCCACGTTGAGAAATATATTGCGCGCGATGGATGTTATAACATGCCCAACGGCAAACAAATGATGAATGCAAAACACCGAAGAAAGGCACATAATCATTCAACAGCGTGCCATAACAGCATACAAAAAATGATGCTGCTGGCGGGAGATACAAGACCAACCAAAATGGATGGTAAAAAGAACAACAAAGAAAGAGAGAGAAAGACAGAGAAAAAACAGAAAATGTGCACACACACACACACACACACACACAGCGGCAACAAAAACTATAAGCCAAACAAAACACAGTGTAGACAGAGATCCACCAAAAGGTGTTACTATTCACTAATTACGATATCTATACTTGAAAATACCGACCAAATCGACTGACTGAACGATCAAAATTCTATGTATGCTCGGTATAAATGCAATGAAAGAAAAACAACAATAATAATAACATTGATGATGGAAGATGGCTATAAGTAGAGCTTTAGACACGGTCTCGAATCGAAATCAAAACATCTTCAGACCGCAAGAAAAAAAAAATGAAAAAGAAAAAAAGAATCGAATCATCAGGCTGGAATTCTCCAGAAAGAAAAGAAAGTACGATGGCAACGAACCAAACAAAATCGAACCAAAAACGCCGAACGGAAGACAGAGAGAAAATACAGCAGAATGAAACATATTCAGAAATCACTGTAATGCACTACACACGGAACTCTTTCTTCCTTTCATTCAGCAGTCGCGTTGTTTCTTCCGATGATTCTTTTATGGTTCGAACATTACGGATTCGATTTGAGGGACATTTTTCAACAACAACAAAAAAACACACAGAAACGAATTACAAACGATGACGATGATGACAAAAAAAGAGACAAAAGAACACCAAAGAAATAGCAGCAAAGAGTACAAGTGATAAATGCGGTATGAACCATTGAACTTCCAACATCCACGACGGCCATTAAAAATCAAACGAGAGTGTTCGGTGTTTGCGATCATATAATTTTTATGCTGTTTCTTTTCTGGACATTCTTGATTTTGGTCGTATATTTCAAAGTGGCGAGACCGATAGCGGCAAATCAATCGGTCATCACCGCTAGTTTCCATTTTAAAAAAGAAAACTTAACGATGTACACGAAAAAAAAAGTGCAGAGAAAATAATAGAGAGAGAGCATCGTGAAGCGGCAGATGCAATAGCAAGTTGCGGTATTCTTAAACAACAAAATAAAGCAAAAAAAAGGTCAAATCAGCCAAATCCAAAGAAAAAGAAGAAATAAATAGTTTACATCACATCTTCATTTTAAAATCATGAAAATATTTGCGATATCATAAATTGTGCGTAAATTAGAAAATTACACATAATGGTGGTAAATTCTCATGGAAAAATCAAATAAATTCTTGTTTTTTATTCAATTTTCATTTTTTCAAATGCAATTTAACGATGACGGGATAACAAAAAATAGCTAAACTGCATTTGATGAGCTCGTGAGAGAAGATGCGTGGTTGCGTTGTAGCAACAACAAAAACAACAACAAAAAAACACAAAGAAATTGGTCAGCTTCTAAAATATTGGTGAACGATCGTCTGCATTGAAATCTATTAAATTCCGAAACGAAACGCGAGAAACGCAGAAAAGAAAGAATGAAAACAACAGCAACATCGAGAATAACCACAACTTTAACCACAGAAACTCACTCTCGCACCGATGCCTTGATACGTGTAATTGCCAATGCCGTCATAACATGCACATATCGGCCATTTAGTTTGGTGGCTTTTGATTTTATGCGTTGCTCTTTGCATGAGATTGATTTGAAGATTCACACCATAGCCCGCTATCTCTTTCTTTCTCTCTCTCTCTCTCCTCTCTCGTTTTATTACAACTATATACGAGTTGGCGCAATATTTGCTTCTCTTTGAAACCGAATTTTGCATACACACAAATAATTCTTTTTTCCTTCGTTTGATTTCGTTCACTGTTTCACTGTTTCGACATATCAATTCGAGGAAATCATACTTTGGAACATTGTAATTTATTTGTTAATTGCAGTGATTTGATATGTCAAGTGATCTTATTTTATAGGCGATTGGTCCATACAACGACGTGTATTGATTAAAAAAAACACTTCGTGGAAATGGCCACACCATAAAAAAATCATTCAACTTTGAATATTGGTGAATCAATTAACCACTCAATTCGATTTAAATTCAGTGTTGAGATTTATTGCCCATTGCTTTTCAATAATAACGTCCATTTGAGCGCAATCAAGAATAGAAAGAGCCACATTTCCGAGACACTGACACGATAAGAATAAAAAAGAAATAGAAAAAAAAAGCAAAATGAATATAGATCATCTCAGTTTGTTTTCATATTTGATTTACATAAACAGTTTAAAATGATGTTATATTTTTCGAATATGAATGCACGTGTTAAATGAACGGTCTCCATTGGAAAAATGTTTTTTTTTTTGAATACTTGTAAATGGCTAATGTAAATATTGAGCGCCAGTTATACATTGAATACATCAATTACACTATTCGATTCATCGAAGTGTGATTGTGAGGCCGTTGTGGTGCCATATCTTTGTGGTTTTAAAATTCGTCTTCATTTGTTTAGGTATTACACTACCAAATATAAGTTTTACGACGTTTCATCCTATGCTCTTATATTTCTGCTTCTTTTTTTCCTGCTTCGTATTCGTTTTAATGAAACGTCGCTTCGTCTTGGTCTTTTTGTCGCTTTGTCGAATGATATGATTCGATCATCGTGATCTTTTTTTTTCATGCTTTACTTTTTCGTTTCATTTCACTTCATACAATATTTGTGTGTAAGGACTTTGTATTAGGGTAGATCAATTTTGGTATAAAACAATTAGTTATTCTTCGAATAAAAGAAAAACGACGATTTCATACACCTCTACTCTTGCGAGTGTATCTCTTTTAATTATTGAACTATTTTTAGCGCTGAGAGAGAAAAAAAAAGTGTCGCTTGGAATTTTTGATAGGCGCCATAACTACATGTCCGAAAGATTGAATAGAATTGATATTATCGTTATTGTATAGATTTCGGTGACATTAGACTATCAATAATGTACGATACGGAATAATTGTCCGTCTCTCGTGCACTCCTAATATATTGTACGTGTACGATCATCAACATTTAGGCATACCGCACACTCATACACAGCAAAACATTTTTATTTTCCTGTTTGTAAGCATTCGATACAGATAGAGACTGCAGTCATACATTTACAGTCCAAGCTCGAATATGTCCACATTTCTTCTTACATTGAATGCCTTGCAGCGATCAGAATGTCTTTGTTTGTGCTGGTCTTTCTTTCGTTCAACGCATTTAACTGCATACTTATTATGTTGTTGTTGCTCTTTTTTTTCTCTCTCTCTTTTTTCGTTATTTGTATTTTTTTTTACTTCACTTACTTCACTTCTATCTATTTTTCGTTCGTTTTTTTATCTTTGGCGGTGTCTCTTTTGTTAATGGTTTAAATATGCCGACATAAGAACGATATTGTGTGTATACTTATATAGCCATTCGAAAATTCGAATGTGTTTGTTAAATGGAAGACGTATATAAAAGACAAACCATGCCGGTATACGGCGATGTATGAGCGCACGAAACGTTTACGCGCCTATTTGTATGTATATATATATATGATATATATACGAATATATGTTCATTGCACACGATAGAAACAAAGGAGCGAGAAAAAAATGAAAGAAAAAAGAGAAAGAAACAAACACACAGTGAGTGTGTCGGCAGCGAAAATTCAATGCAGACAAATTCTAAACGTGGAATGAAGAATGAGGCTAGAAATGAATCCAAATTCTGCGATTTTCAATGTATTGAATATGTGGTTAATGTTATTCTTCTTTTTTTTTTTCGTCCGAAAATCGAATTAATCGTAAGTGAATCGAACACCGATTAATGCTTTTAATGTGTTGAACACGATTAATCACTTGTGATTATTACAAAATTCAATTTATATTGAATTTTTCGATCACAAATTGCTTACCAAAATACATTTGGAATGGAAAAAAGAATGATGAAATTACTTAATTCACTGTGAACTGATTCATTTCATGGTTGCAATGGTGTGTGCCAACCGAAATTCGAAGCTCTTTTGTTTTTAACATTTTAAGTTTCACATTATGCAATAAATAATCCAAAGATAAGAACCTGTATTTAGCATAAGTATATTGATTTTTCGTATGAATTGAGTAGAATCATTAACATTTTGCAGTTACAGACAATGTCAAAAACTGTAAATGACCGTTATTTGGAATGAAATCGGGTCTTAAAATGTATTGCTCATCAAAATTGTCCAAGATACACTAGCGAATTATAATTCGAATATGAAGGGAATGATCGAGACCCAAATTCATATAAATGCACCCATGCAACGGTAGAATGTTGTTGTTTTCTTGCATTGTGTTCAAAATCAATTGAAATATATACACAGAAAAAATTATTCAGGTAACTTACGACTTTTCACCTATCAACGTAGGTAGTAGCCGGTTTTACGTATGAAATCTAGTAATTTTCATGTAACTGGGTAACATGTAGTATAAGAAAAATTAAAATGAAAGACAAGAACCGCGTACTGTTGTTTTATTCATATTTTTATCATGATTATTTCTTTAAATATTTTAATTATTTTTATTTTGGTATTTTATATCAAATTAAAAGTTCCAAAGTTAGAATGATGAGTGAATATGTGGTTGGTTTTTCAGAGTTATTGATGGATATACGCTTGATTTGACGCCATTGCCCGATGTCAGAGTAAACATTACAACTATTCGTTTCCTTAATCCAACGAATGCTGACATTTACGAATATGAAATCAAACCATATTTCGTACGAAATCGCAATTACAAACCAATGCTCAATCCGTATTCAATGACAGTAAGTAAACTTTTGGTGAATGAAATTGAATGAAAAAGGGCTATTTATTTGTGCAAATCGTATTTCAGACAGAAACTGCTTTGATACAAAATGTTGTGACGGTGGAAAAAGCTGATCCAAGCGTGTTCGTAAATAACAATGAAGAAATTCATCGTGAATGTGATTTAACGCAAGTCGGAGGTTTATTGGATTCCAAGGTATTTGAATCTTATTTACATTTTCGAACATTTTTGAATTTATCACCCCTTGAACAGGAATATAGTATTGGTATGCCGTTAAGTGAGTTTTTTTACATTACTTTATTATTTTGATTATTATTTTTGGTATTCAATTGAATGTTCTTTTCTCAAGATTCGCCATATAGAACGTCAATTAGTAAGGCACTTTTGCGCCTACAAGAGTCGGGGAAGATTCAGGGTAAAATAATACTATGGCTTACATTTTAGTTTATTAACCGATTTATGTTGTTTTTTTTTTTCATAGAATTAATCGATAATTGGTGGGAGAGTAAAAATGTTGATTGTGAAGCCGGCGACAAAGAACGAAGCGACACTCCTGAATTGGACATGGAGAATTTGGGTGGTGTATTTTTGGTTTTGGCTGTTGGCTTACTGTTGTCAATTTTCATTGGAAACCACGAGTTCATTTGGTCTGTTCGGTGAACATCAATCGATGAAAGGGTAATGGGTCCCAAAGTCCAAAGCAGTCTTCTATAGCTTTGATAAATTTCCATATTGTTCTTTTCAGATAACACCCTATGAAGCCTTCAAAAAGGAGTTAGAGTTTGCAGTGTCTGTGTGGAAGGTTCGCTAACCAGTTGCACGTATGACAAGTGCTGGAAGCTCGGTGCGGTCAAGTATATCGAATGACATCCAAATGGATTCGATTCGAAATATTAAACGAACAGGATTGAATGGAATTAATTGAAATATTGACATTAACTCGTGAAGATTTTACCGGACACACGGGTTTAAGGTTAATGACTCATTTTTTAAATATTTATTTAGTGCTAAAATTTTCAAACCACGAAAACATGCAATGTAGCACCGGTGCCACATTTCAAAACTAAGCACTTTAAATCAAATTTCAATTCTTTTCTATAATGTGATGTACAGTGAATCTAATTTTTTTGATAGACAAAATAACAAGCAAAGTAAGCAGAGAAACTCTCCACTAACATAGGATTCATATACGAATGGCAAAATAAAAATAATTAAAATATTTAAAGAAATAATCATGATAAAAATATGTATAAAACAACAGTACGCGGTTCTTGTCTTTCATTTTAATTTTTCTTATACTACATGTTACCCAGTTACATGAAAATTAGTAGATTTCATACGTAAAACCGGCTACTACCTACGTTGATAGGTGAAAAGTCGTAAGTTACCTAAATAATTTTTTGTGTGTACGATGAAGAAAAATTAATAAATCGATATGAGCACACTTCAATCTATACACTTGCCGTCATGCTTAATTAATATCTTATGTAGTACTAATATCATCATTTCATTGATTCTCTTTCATTTCGTTCGTCTTTGATTGGAAATAAATTATCTTCTCAGTTGAGCCGAAAACAAAATGCCAAAATTCATTTTGAATAGACAAAGAAAATTGGTTGTGATTTCGAATGAAAGAAGAAAACATAACTGAAGAACTGATTATTGATTGCTGATTTTTCAGCAAATTAAATCACAATGCCAACGATATTGTTTTAAAAGTGTTTCAGTCAATGTTTTTTTTTGTTTTGCTTCTTATTTTCGATTTGTTGATATGATATGCAAATCGAAAGCAACAAAAGAGAGAGATTGTGCAAGTTTTATGGAATTTCAGAACAAAGGAATACCAAACATTCGCAAGCCAACCAGCTATTGTTTTGTGTGTTTTTTGTTGTTGTTAGACATTTGCATACGATACAAAGTGCATGTGTTTGTGTATGTGTGCCCATTTTCTATGCAACTTGGTTGGTACCAATAAATGCGATGATCATTTAATGCTTTTCCAATTTTCTGTTGTACCATCCAAATGGGCGAAAGCAGTACATGCATTGCAATGCGTGTAACGTTCAACCGTGTAATTGTAATATGGCCTGCACTTTTGTGCCAACCGATGTAAAATAGCTTTGATTATTAAATGATTGAACAAGTTGTCAGTTTTAAGACAAGATGTATTAGATTCGAGCTTGTTGAGACATACTGCCAACCACAAATGAATGCATATCAAATTGAATATACAGTGTGTTGAACCATAAATTCTCAATTACTGCTTATCTACTTGTAATAATGATTATCCTTTCTTCTTCTCAATCTTCGCATAAAGAAAAATATTTTGGCCAAAATGATTGCTCAGAAAAATCACTCTAAATGATTGCATTGTCTTTGCATGCACCAAAACATTTCGCCCTTGGAGCCGAACTTTTTTCCTTTGCAAAACCACAGAAGAAGAAGAAAAACCGAACGATCGATCCATTTGCCATCATCTTATTTGGCAACGAAAAAAAAACTGTATGTAATTGCACTATGCTGGTAATTTATATCACATTGTTTCATATATTTATTGTGCTTTCCCCTGCCGATTTGCAAGATATGGGCAAACTGGTTTTTTTTTTAAAAAGATTTCTCATAGAGTAAGTGTATCGATCTTAAGTTTGAGCACATTTCTAATCCATCAATTGACTATTTGGGTTGGTTTGGGTACCCATTCAAAATGGAAGAGAATGTGTCTATATTTGTGATGAATGACTCTAGCAATAATCAATTCGTTTTTTGTTGTTGTTGTTGTTGTTGAAGCTGCTGTTGCTTTCGTCGATGACCATTCTCTCTTTTAGTATACAGATATTTGTTCGGAGTGCAATTTCTGGTCTGCATGAAGGCTTCTTTCTTGTGCATATATTAATACATCATGTCATATGTACACATTTGTCTGACAAGAGAGGCCAATTCGATTATACTTATTCATTTTAGCCGTCATATGCTGCGAACGCTCACAGATAATCGACTATTTCGCGGTTTAATCAAAGCGTTTGTTGCTTCTTTATCCTTACATCTTTCGCATATGTTTCTGCCGATGCCGCAGTTGCTGATTTTTTTTCTTTTTTTCTTTTTTCTTTTTCATCGTCGTCTTCTGCTTCTCCTTATATATTTTTTTCGTTCATTCTTCTTCTTCATCGTCATTTGTGTGTACATCTTTTTCTGTCTCTCTTCGTTCGAAATAATGAAATAAAATGAAAAATAAAATTTTGTTTACTACATTCTTGACTCTCTTTAGTGCTTTTGTTGTGTACAACTGTGTGGTTGAGCTATTTGCGTTTTTTTCTTCATTATTTTCGTTCTTCACATCGATTCGCACATGGCGTGCGCAAATATTTGCTTTGAAGTTGTAATTTTTCATTGGTGAACCGTCATGTTCAAAAGCCCGCACGCGCATTTTCATTTCATTTTATCTGTTTGCGTAAGAAAAAAAATATTAAAAAGGCATGGCATAGAAGTGTTACATGCAAAAAAAAGTCGCTGATATACAGAGTGCATAAAGTAAATGTACTGCAGAAAGCAAAAAAATAACGCGCGAGACAAGACGAAAAAATAAAACAGAAACAAAAAATCAAACGAACGGCGAGCCTCACATAAAAACGATCAAAACGAAACACTATCGGCAGATACAGATAAAAGGTAAATACATCTGTCTCACTCCCTTCTAACATCGTCATCATCATTAACATTTCTGATTCATAGTACTCTTTGCACACACACACACACACACACACACAAACAGCGATGTACAAATTATTTTAAACGCAAAATAAAAAGAATTTCAAAAGAATAGACAGCAACAAAATAAAAGAGTAAATTTAAAACTAAAATAAAACTCATCTGTTTCATTGATAACTGGGTACAAATCATCTTGAGTGCAACAAGAGGTTTTGGTATGTTGGGAACCAAAATCTCCAAAGTGTCATGCTACAAATTCACCACAAAGTCAACGATTATTAATAGCATATTTATGTTGTGTGCACATTGTACACGTACAAGCACATTTCAAAGAAACTTTCTTTGCCAAATGTAAATGAAGTCTTTAGTGAATGTATGTACTTTATGATGGGGCTTTTAAAATCTAATTGAAACGTATGTCGAAGAGCTAGATAGTTATTTCCTTTGTGTTGTGCACATCGTTGCCCCAAGTGAAAAATCATATCTTTTGCTGACACAGAAATAAGATGGATGGCCTTTTCGATTTATGAAGAGAAAGTTTCGTTTGCAATGATCATTTTGCATACGGGATTGTGATTCATGTATATGTGCACCTCTTGAAAACAAATGTCCCGTCATAATAGACTAATAAGCATCTCTTTTTTCTACACAGTAAACTCAGGCCAGCGTTTTTTTTTATATGATGCAAATCATATAATGCGCAAACACTTGGTATATTCAATGGAGATACTAAATATCAAGGACATTACAAGTCGCTTTTTTGCACAGATATTCAATTCACTTTTATGTTGTTGTTAATATTCTTCTTTCGTTTGTATTTATTAATTAAATGTTTTAAAATATGCAAAAAAAAACACACACATGAAGGGATAATTTTCATTCACATGTTCCGTGTGTGTTGCCATGAATGTGGTTTATAGTATACAAATTAAGCATCAAAAATGAGCCACGTTTTGTGATACACACTCAATGCAATCATTTTCAAACGTATTGATGAAAGACGGTGAATTCAACGATCTGTTCACGAAGTAATGAGTACGATGGAGCCAAAGTGAAGTTCACATTCATTTAATTCATGTTGTGGTGTTGAGAAATGCTGAAAATTGTTTTGGCTTTGATCTCATCTTAAGGCTTGGTAAGTTTTTTTTTTCAAATTTTCCATGTCGGTTTATAATTTGTTCCAAGAGGCAGACCCATTTCATATTCTTTCATCAGTTCATTTATACATCAAAAGAAATTACAAACAAAAATATAATAAACAACGAAAACGTTTGTTTTTTTCATCATTTCTTTGTAAAATAAACATTGACAGGTATTGTCCTGTTAGTTTTCATTAAAGTTGCACAAATAATGGTACACAAATTAGCAGCAACCATTTTTCCCATACACAATAACTTGTTTTTTTTTTCTTCCCTTCCGCTGTGATGAGCAACAATGGTGTCAACAAGTTGGCTTCAGTAGATGAAGAAAGAGGCACGTATTTTTAAGCAGTTAACATTGATGAGAGAACTCACACTTTTACTCTCAATTAATCTCATGCAGGAGAAAAAAACCAACTAAACTAAAGCGAGCGCTTGCATTACACAAAATCGTCCACAAGATGAAGAAAATGAATGCGAATATGAATTCAGGACCATTAACATAATTACGATTTTCAAGTGGCTACAAGTGCAATCCATAATAATTTGTCGCCATTGCAGTTACAACATGCAATTTACGTTGGCTCGTAATGACTTCAATTTAAAGTTCCTTGGGCATGATTTAATAACCACAGAAATAATATATTTTAGTTGGATGATTGCGGAAGGACGAACGCATTACCAACGCGAGCGTGCGTCCGCGCTCACACACACACACACACACACTCACATTTGACAGACACAAATAGATGCCTTGAAACACCTCGATTACATCGCCAAGTATGTATGCTGTCAAGCCACAGTCTCGGGGCAATCTGTTCCTTTTGTTTCAATGCGTTCATTTCTTTTGTCGTCTATGGTTTTTATGGATGAAGAAGAAGAAAAACATACGCAATTGAGTGATTATAATCTGTCATTTTTCTCTGGAAATGTCGCCCATTGTTTCCTAAATAATTATGCCTACCATTTCACATACTTCATTTTGTTGTATATTTTGTGCCGTATCCTCGGCAACACAAAGAGAATCAAAGCAATTCTAAGTATTTTAATTGTTCATAGGCATTGTACATTTATGCTTTTGAATTTGTTCAATGGATAGATTTCTCTTGTTGTTGTTGTTTTTTTTTATTTCATTTCAAACCTTTTGTCAGTACTGTGTTATCAGCATTACACACGGCACATTCTTGGGTGGAACTGTACCGTATGGTGTTGAACAAAAAATAGACTAAGAAAGTTGGCCAATCACCGAAATTTTGTCAGAATGTCATGGAACTTCGTTGGGGGTCGCAACTTTTGATAAACATCTTGATACGATAGTTTGTCTGAATGTCCCTGTGGTGTGTAACTTGGAAACATGTATGTTTTGTTATTGATCATCCACGCATATTGGAAATAGTTTGGATTTTTTAAACATTGAGCGGTTCATATCCGAACTTCGGATATATTTTCGGATTATTATTTTTTTTTGTGCTTCATTTAGAAAGGTGAACAGTGATATGATTTTGCAAATCAATCAAAAAAAGATGATGAGATTATTTCATGAACATGTGTCATTTCATAATGTATTAAAAAAAATTTGTTTGATAATAAGGATTCTTCATGTATTCAACATATATTTATAACTGTTATTAATTTATACGTAATGTAAGCGATAAAATGCAGAGTAAACACGTAGAAGTATCATTCTGACGATTTCAAACAATGGCATTTACAACCACAAACAGTCATTTGATGTAAGGCACTGAATTCTTCTTTTTTTGTTATTTGTCGATGCACTTCGAATTAGCCGCTTTGACAGATTCGAATGTAACAAAAGAACAGTTTACTGTTTTCACTATTGATATCAATCGTGTTGCTTAGCTGTACTATTCTATTGTCGGTTATTTCTTCAATCACAGTGAAAGGACTTTTTTTTCTTCAAAAGAAAAAAAAAACAACGAATCATAATTTATATTTTTTCCTCTTCTCTTTGCCTCTTCGTCCATTTCTTTAGTTTCATTATATTGTTTGGACAAAGTGATTCCGTTCCATGTTGAAATGTATTGAAAGGTTTATGTTCTTTGATTGCATGCCGTGTAAACTGGCCGCTACAAAGGATAGGCGGAAAAGCTTCGAAGAGAAAATATACACACAAAAAATGAAGATAAAGAATATATATTTCGACATACGCGCTTCAAGTCTTTTGCTTTTCTCTCTCTCTCTCTCTCTCCCGTTAAAACCGATGTACTGTTTCACATATACACAACACAGATCATGTGAACATAATGTTCCGTATAATACGATGTCGGTGAATTTCTAAGAAGAAAAAAAACACACACACACACACATACGCACACACACATTTCAATGCCTTGGGTTGAGGCGAAAAGAAAAAAAAACATGGCGCAAAGAAAAGGAGTTAAAGCCAAAAGCCGAATGGAATAAAAATACGAGAGAAAAAAAACAGAACGTAAAAAAAGAAGAAGAATACAAAATGAATAAAGAAACGTCTTTTGAAATGATTTCGGGTATCTTTCTCTCTTTCTCTGATCAAACGGCAACAAATCGGTGGAAGTTCGTTCGTACGTTTCTTTTTTTATGTTACAACATAAATTCTTTTGAAACGGATGCATTTTTGATCTCATCCATCGTTAATGTGTTGCCATTTGATTTAGTCTTTTCTTTGATTCTTCGACTGCTTTTCATTTCCTTCTTCGTTCGTATGCATCTTTGGACATTGAAGAGCCATTACTTCAAAGGGATAATTTCTGTGCTGCTGATTTGCGTATTTCAAAACAAATCAGATGAAAACAATTGATAAACAACAAGAAAATAAGATGAGGAAAAAAAGAAGAAGAATCGCTGCCTCTGTTTTGCGAAACAATTTAAATGCATATTTTGAAAATGTCACAAATGCGGTTGCTTCGAGTTAATGTATTTTTTTTTATTGGAATGTACGTTTCAAATTAAAGTTGAACGATGTCATTCTGACCACATTTTCAACATTTCCAACTGAGATTATGAAAAAAACAACAAACGTCACGGGTTTTATCTGTTTTTTTGGCCTGTTCATTTTTGTCAAACTTTTATCTTGTTTTGTAAAAACATCGTAAAATCAAGTATTCGTAAACAACAATTCTCAATAGTTTTTTTGGGACTATTTTCAGACCATTATTTTATTGATCGAATAGAGAGCAAGAGAGAGAGAGAGAGAGAGAAACTCTTTGCAAATGTCACAACAGTATGCGAGTGTGTTGTCCAATGAAATATTACATAAAACATAGGATTAAGAAGACTGAAATTAAAGAATGGAATCATAAACAGATCTTTGAACTTATGCGCTTTCAGTTGTCACCGAAAGAACCTTTTAACGAAAGACCGATCATACCAGGAAACATGGTCATAGTTATGTAAACTGTGTAGATAAACAAAAAAAAATGGTGTCTATGTGTTTGTGATGTTTTTCATGTGCCTTTTCTTACCTGAGAATTGTTTATATCCGCCCAATATTTTATGCTTCCACCATTTGACTATGTTTCCAGCCATAGTGAATTCGCTTCCTTGTCCAAAGTTTTATAATTTTTTTTTTATTTCACTTTCAGTCGATTTACAACCTTATTTAGCTTTCGAATTGCTAATGTTCTGTTGACAACTTAAATTGTACAACTCTTTTGCTATGTGCTATTGCTGCACTTTATCCAACTTCATTTTCTGTATGTCTCCGGGTATCATTTGATCTCGAACTCCTATTCAAAAATGATACATTGAAGAAGAAAAAAACCGAAAATATTAGATAGTTCCTCTTTTTGTCATTTCATTATGAAAGGAATATCACATGTTCATAATCAATAGTTAACAATACTGTGACATTTATGTTTCGTTATTATTTAAGTAGTTGTCATTGCATACACTTCAATTGTTTTAGTATGATTCATTCGAAAATAGGTATGCATTGACTTTGAAAGTGAAAATTGTGTATGTCTGTGAATTGTATAGTATATAATCACCTTAGTTGCACATTTGGATAATCGCAACGTACTTGCACAAACACATGAACACATAAAAAAATTTGTTTTGTATGGAATGTGCTGCTCCGATAATTATGATTGAGTTCGTTTTACCGTTAATCGAATATTTTTCAACACTACCGATTAAAGTTGAAAAAGAAATGTTTATTAAACAGTCATTGATTGAAACACTTCTATCACAATATACAAACAACATAAATTTCAACCGTACTTGGACAACGAACGAATTGCCGATCAGTAAAATAAGTGTACCGAATATGGAATGATTGAATTGTGATGAACTTTTTAAATATCTAAAACGATTTGTATATATTTATATATGTGTGTGTATATCGTTAATTGCACACCCCGTTATTAAAATGACATTTTTTACGCGCGCCACAAAAATACTATAGCACGATTTCGACACATTGCCAGTCGTCAAAAACGCCAAATGCGTCCGCTTAAACACAGTTCAACACCCATTCATTTCCACTTTTGAAAATAATTTTACACATGTTTTTGTGAATATTGGTATTGATGCTGCTGTTGCTGTTGCTGATGCTTTTGCTTTTGCTACTACGGCCGCTGGATATGTAGCCTGTAATGTTGATGTTTGTTGTTGTTACTTTTCTTTTTTTGTATATGTTAATATGGTGATAGTATTATTTTTGTCACTGTGCCTTTTCTCCCATTCAAATCTATGTTTCTCTAAAATATTTCGTATTCAAATCAGGCCGTCGTTGTTATTTCCCAGAGGATTTTTGAAATAGAATTCATTCGTTTTCTCATCGATATTAATGGAAAATTGTTTATCTTTCACATTCACTTCACATTGTTGATTTTCTTCATTCTTTCAACGAATTCAAATTGATCGCACAATTCTTTATTATTCAACATTTTGGCAAGTTTGTTTTCCATTTTTTTTTCTTGTATTTTTTTCGTCAAATTTCACCAAATCGACAACAAACAAACCAAACACTTACACATGAACTTATAATGTAAACAATTTTTTATTTTTTTATTTTATTTTATTTAAGTAGCAAAACCGAATCGAGGCAGAGACAACGACACACTAATCCTCTCACTCGTCGTGGTGGAAAATCTGAGCATTGTTTCTTATTTTTTTTTTTTTTAATCGTATTCGTTTTATGTCCAAAGAGATTGTTTATGATTTTTGCAATGTTTTCAATTCCGTATACACGCACGCACTGAGTAAAAAAAAGAAGCAAAAAAAGTCCGTAAAAAATTGTTGTGTCTTTTACGGATAAAATTCGTAGGCCAACTGAATCGAATACGTCTTTCTCTCTCGTCCCATTCGAATGAAATGTATGACTCTGACTGAATCAAAGAAATGCTTTTCGATTCGTATCTCGCTCATACAGTGTGTTGCTGTTGCCGCGCGCGCGAGCTATATATTCTATTGCCATTTACCGTGTCGAGTAAATCTGCTTGTGTTTTTTCTTTTTCTTCTTCTTCGCTCTTTTCGTTCGCCTGAACGTTTGAGTATATGTGGTACGCATGAACCCATACCGAGCGTATACATACATTTCAAAGGAGAACACATTCTCAATGGAAATCGTATACCAAGTCGAATCAGTTGTTCTATTCGATGCTCAGGTATTCACACACAAGCATGCTGCTGCTGCTGATTGTATTCACTACACTCATGCGCCATCCTGCTTGCGCTAGCATGCGTTTACGATTTTCTCTCTGTCTTTACGTATATATTTTTTTGACAGTCTCATTCTCAAAATATATACGGATAGCACATGGATTCGATATGGAGACAGAGAGAAAGAGAGAGAGACCCCATGCATATGTGTATGACTTTTTGTTTCAGTGATGCCGCACGATGCCGATTCACAGACTCACAGATAAACAAACGTTATATCTATAGAGTGAGAATCGAGTATGTATCTGTAGTTTCGGTTCCATTTATGGAACCATATGCGTTTACGATTTATCTGTTTCGATTCGGTACGCGTGCGGTACGTTTATAATATTTTCCATGCGTTATACTGTAATTTTTTTTTCTTCTTCTGTGTTTCTCTTCTTTCGTCGCCATCGACACATCTCGTCGCTCTTAAGTTTACCGAGAAGACGCATTCGGTATGTGTGATCGAACCACTGATCAGATTGAGCAATCTTTTTCCGACACCCAATGCTTTTTTGCCGTTTTGTTGTTAGCATTAATCTCATTCGTTTTCGAAACATCAAAGTAGGTTTTTTTTCTTCTCTTTCAATTTCATCACAACATACATACTGGCCGTAGCCCACAAAATTTCAAAAATCAATGTACAGTCGATTAATTCGTGTTCACATTATTCGCTGATCACCGTGCGGCTCAGTAATTCATTTAAACCTTTTACTCGGCACCGCGTAACAATCTTTGAACACCAGAAATAAAGGGAAACGAAAGAAAGAAAAAAAAAAAAAATAACAACAGTGCAGCGACAATGGCTGCGGGTTTAGAGGGAGCGCGAATGAAAAGCATAACATCAAACGGCATGCAGTGCATAATGTATGTTCTTAGAATATGGGCGGCTCATCCTTTTATTGCTTTTTAATGTCATGTCATCAATAAAAGTAGAAAATTCAACGCCGAACCCAACGTCGACTTTTTTCCCTGCCTATCTTAAATGCAGCAGCACTTTTATCATTTTTTTATAAGTCTAATATGATGGATTTCAAACAATTCCTATGTTTTTTTTTATTCTTGGAATTTATTTCTTTTGGCTACCGATTTGATCATTGCGCCGATATTGCAATTTTCGCCAATCACCGGTGTCATGCTCTGACAATCGTTATTTTTGGTAGGAATTATTCAAAATTGCATTGAAATAAATTGTTCATTAAAATGCACAAGTTCATAAATATCAAATAAATGCAACGAAATCGTTCATTTGCTGCCATCTGTTTGTCAGTTCCATTCATTCCATTTTCCATTCGTTTCAATTCTCTCGAGTTTGTTTAGTACATTTTTATGGGATTATTGAAGAATAGACTGACATCTATTGTAGGGATTGCAATACCATTCTCAATTGAGAAATTATTATTTTTTACACCATTTTCTGTTTTAACTCCGAGAAATATTCAATTTAACCGAATTTCTTTTTTTTAACTCTTTTATATGTTACAAATAATATTGTTTCATTAATAAAACGCCTGTTAAATGATGAAAATTTATTTAATCTCCATAAGTGCTGTCAATAGTGTATCTTCCAGTTATAAAAATGATTTTGTAATAAATTTCAAATCGAAATTTATTCAATCGCATAAATCAATTCCATAAAACAAAACAAAAATCCATTCCAATAATAAAAAAAATCAAAACCATTCCAATAATCTTTCATCAAAGCTATAGGTATTTTCAAAGTGTTTCAAATGAAGCGCCCGTTTCAAAGTGTCCACTAGTTTCGAAATATCCCATTCGTTCACATTTGCTGAACTGGTTTTGGCTGGGCTGAATAAAACAATGTTGGAGAAACGTTTTAACGACCAATAGTGTCATGGCTGCCAAAGTGACGCGCTGTGAAACCGAGCAAAATATCCAAAGTGAGCAAATCGTGAAATGAATTAAATATTGTGAATAGATTTATTTACAATCAAATTTGTAAAATGTGAAGCCGATCGAATAAAAAACTTAAAAAAATACAAAAAAAGTGTAAAAAAACGTGTTTAAAAATTTCAAATTAAATCGAAAATTGTGTAAAAATGTGTGGTGTATAAATATAGGCAAGTGAAACATTAATTTGGTTCCGAAAAATGAAAAAAATCACAAGCATTGACTTGATTACTTCGAATACATGTGTGTTGTGGACATTTAAGCATTCCGAAAATGATGAAATCGTGTTTTGATGTTTGTTATGAGTTTTTTTTTCTCGACTATATTCACGCGTGGTATATGTTTATGCCATAATAAAAAAAAACTGAAGAATATTTAATCAAGGCATTAAAATGACCAACATAATAAATGCTTCCAGAAAAAAGAACATACAAGAAAGCATTTACAAAAAAAGATGCTTAAATAAAATCAGAGTTTAAACAATAAAATCACTAGTGATTAAAAAAAAAACTAAATAAACAAAAGAAAATACAATAAAAGTGATTGTTTCTGTTTCGATTGCTGCTGTGATGTGAAATCATCCTACACACCAACCAAAACCAAAAATGGAACGCTCGCAAATCATGCAGAAGTTCGCCAGTGTGGCTGAACATCCAGAACAATGCTATGATTTTGATTTGCAACGAAATTTAACAACATTTTTTGAGTCTCAACAAAATGATGTCAACTTTAGTGAAGCGGCTTTTCTCATTTTCGACGCTGCCCGAATTTATGGCCGAAAAGTTGATTATGTCGAACAAATTTTATTGGATTTCAATCAACGCAGTGCAATGAATGTGTCCAAAGCTATGGCAGAAAACGAGAATGAAAAAAATGGTGAGAATGCTGAAAAAAGTGGTAAAAAAGATAAAAAAGCGGAAGAACAGCGAGAGAAACGTGAACGAGAAAAGGAGAGAGCATTAAAACGGGCCAAACGAATGATAAAAGTTACAAGTAAAGTGGAATTCAAGCCAAAACCATTTGAAATCGCTTCGTCCGATCAAATCTCACTGAATCTTCATGAACAACGTAGCGAACTCGAATGTGAAGAGGAATTCGATCAGTTACGAATGAAAAATGTTTTCCCGCGCATAAATGTGTTGCAAAGTAATCTGCAGAGTAATAACACATTTTACGATAATCTTGGCATTGAAGAGAATGATTGTGAGAATTTGGATTCATTGAGAGATTTTCGTATATTTATGGACACCATTGATGAGCCAATTTTTACGCGACCCATGAATGGAAATGTGGTTGATCCAAAATACGAACAAGAATACAAACGATCAATGGAACGCGCCAATCAAAAGCATTCCAACATTTATCTATCGGCCGATTATATAAAAGAAAATTACGGTATCACATTGAAAGATAACAGCGATTATTTGAATATGCTCAAGTACAACGAAGAGGTTGAACGGCTGAATCTTCGAAAATTAACCATCGAACAGTTGAGCAAATTAAAAGTGGGCACGTATTTGAATAATATTTTGCATGGCAATAAACAGGATGGCAAAATTGCCGAGCATGATTCTGGCATCGATGTTGATGATGACATGGATTGTGAACCACCTGTAGGTCCCGAATTTGATGGTGAAAATACCAATGGATTTGATGAATTAAGCACACTGCGAGACGATCAAAATATACTAATGACAGATCTAAGTACAAACGATACGTCCAAAGAAGATGACAGTGTACTTGACATCAGTGCAATTCCATGTGACGATATTACCATGACCGATATGACATCACAATCTTTAAATACAACAAATGACATAACCACAGAACAATCAATCAATTCAACCAACGAACCGGTGTCTGATCAATCGCTTAACACAACAATCGATCCAGCAAGTGACCAGTCAACAATCAATGCAACCGCTGACCAATCACTCAACACAACAAATGATTCAGGACTTGAAAAAAGCGCCGATGTTGCGAATCAAAGTGCTGAAACATTAAAAGAACATGAAAGATGCAACAGTTTACGTCAAAGTTTGGACGATGGAATTGGTGCATCGGAATGCAATTCACCATGCAATTTGGATTCGTTTGAAGGATTCAATTCAACCGATTTGAATGGTTGCAGTGAAATTGATCAACTAAATGGCATTCTGAATACAGTGAATGAAACAACCCTAAATCTTGATCAAACCCTTGAAAAATCAAAAGTGCCTGTACTTGATACAAACATCTTTAAATTGCCGGAAAATTTATTGCGACGTAATAAAATTTTCATGTTGACCGATGAGTTTGAGCTGTGGATGGCGGCCAGAAAACGAAAGTATGGTGTACTCAAACCGGAACCACCGAGCTGTGGAAAACTCATTAAGTTGAGCAATGGCGTTTTAATACGATGCGATCCGGATAGTGATACGGAAGAGTTTTTGGGCTTTGACGAACAAAATAATTTTCGAACAGCACCCGGCATCGTTGTTGTCGAATCAAATCCAGCTGCTATTGCAAATAGATCGTGTTCGTCTGATTCGGGCATTAGCCCAGAAAAGACACCGAATGCGGGTGACGATCAATCCCAATCAAATCTAAATGGCACCGATGAGGTTAATGATTCCGGTGTGGCCGAGTTAAGCAGTTTAATCGATGCAAGTCAAAATGTTTGCACCGATTCAATTCAAAATGATTCAGCTGAAAATGCGGTAAATGAAACAACTGAAAATGTCGAATCAACGCTACAAGAGACTGACGTGAGTTTGTCTGATACAAATGTAAATGCAAACTCTACCAAATTGTTCAACGAAACGGCATCAATAGTGACAGGCATTGATTCTGGATTCGCCGAACTAGAAAGTCAACTGGATTCAACTGCTGGATTGGACGATGTAGATGGCTTAGAAGTTAACGCCAATCCGGAACAACCAAAAGATGCAACCGCAAATGAAGAGCAATGCATAGAACATGAACCATTAATTGGTAAAATTCATAATTTTTTTTTTGTCAAGTTTCACGAGATTTATTTTTGTTTTCCTTTTTTGTTTTCCAGATGACGCTGTTGAATGTGATGACAATCACAATGACGAATCAAATGATGACCAACAAAACGATAATGTTCGATCCGAAGAAGGTTTCAGTGACATGGTTGAACGAGTCAGCAAATGGCATGAAATGCTTCGGCCCGTGCTTGCCAATTGTGAAAAACGAAACAATTTCGATATCCATGCACTCGGTACGGATATTATCGATATGTTCCAACCAGAAGAAGATGATCAACCCAGAGAAATCAGCTTTACCGATGTGATGAAAGAACGTGATCAAACATACACAGCACGTTACTTTTTATCGCTGTTACTGTTAACAAACACGAAAAATGTTCATTTGAATATTATGCATCCAGAACAAAATGGCACCGTTGTTTGTTCAAAAGATGATATGCGAATCAAACTACTATCACGTACACGACATCTGGACGAAGTAAACAAAATTGATCAACGTTTAAATGAAGCACCATCTCGAGCAAATCCCAGTACAAATACAGTGAAAAATAGAACAGATGAAGAAAACGACATCCAAATGCAAAGTACAAGCACACCAAGCGGCGCTAAGAAGAAGACGGCACAAAAACGCAAATGGAAAGCGATCTAAATGATGATCTAACACGGAGGGAAGGAAGGAGAAAGGAGGACAACAAAAAATCGTTATTAGTAATAAGACAAATTGAAAATGTAGATTTTATGAAAACCGGTTTTCCCGGAAAAAAAACGCATACTGATTAAGTAAATGTGAATAGCGTGCAATTTGGATACTTAGCAAATGAAAATATGAATATAAATATAAGTTAAGAAAATGTCTGTGAATATGTAAAAAATTGTTTAAATTTTTGGGTTTTATTTTTAAAACGCCAAATATATGGAACATATTCAATCTAGTCTCGCTATTCAAATTTTTTTTTAAATATATTTTCCAATAACAATTCATTTAATTTGAACATTTATCCCAAAAATTGAAATGTGTCACAAATCATTGTAGAAATAAGATAGGGAATCATTTTTTTTTTAAATATGTCCATAAAAAATCGGTTTTACGAAATAGGCAAATTCAAAAACACAATAGATCCAACAGTATCCAGTTATAGTGCACAAAATCTCTTCTGTTTGTACAATTTTTAGCATTTAAGCAGAATTCACACGAGGCTTAACATTTAATTTATTTCACAAATGTAACTGAATCAACACACTGAAGTAAATGACATAATTTCATCACATCCTTCTTTTTAAGTTATTTTTAGTCACAGAATATTGAAATTTACCTACTTTCTGCCCTGAATATGATAAGATAATTATTTTCTTCGCATGATTATGCAATACATACTTGGACTGACTGTATACTATAAGATTTTTTTTTTTCACAAATCCATTTCTTATTTTTTAAGAAGAGTTTTTATCAGAGATTTTATTGAGATATTTTCTGCCAGCTGAATCAGTTCAGGTAGCTAGATAAATCACTTCTATTTTTGCTCCTTCATTTAAGCGCCTGGCCATAGCATCTTGAAATGATTCATTTGGCTAAAAAATATCTCAATATAATGTCTGGTTTTTATTTTAAACCTGCGTAGACCAAAAGATTGTACTAAAAACAAACAAAAAAATTTATCCACCCCTTTTTTTTAATAGAGTTGATGAGCTAGATTTTAGATCTGAAATATTAGTAGGCAATTTTATGTAACAAAGAAAATCAATCACTATATTGAATAAATGAAATAAAACAATTCAAAACACATTTTCAAACTTTCTGTAATTCTTCAGCAAATCTCTTTTCAAAAAATTATACAAGCTAGTTTGTAAATTGGGAATGTTCGAGACGTTTTTTTTTATCCGTTTTCTTTAACGGATTGATGAATTTAAAAGTGTCGATAATTAAAAAAAGACAGTTACGCCATCTATCGAAAGACAACAGAAATGATATTCTTCATTATCGAATATTCAAGATTAGTAACGCGAAATCAGATACTGATTTTTTTGTTTAAAATATTCATCATTTTTAATGAACAAAAAAATTATAATTTAGTTTGATGATTTTCATTATTTGTGTCTCTGTCTTGTGAGTATTCCGATTGTTGTTGTGATTCTTCCGTATTAATATTACGTGATTTTTTAATTTCGTTCCATTCTTGCACCTCAGCCGTGCCCAAAAACCAGAACAACACAGCAGGTACTATGTAGCCAAAACCGCCGACCATAAACATCGCTGACCATGGATTAAAATTGTACTGTAATTAATGAATCAAGATATTTTTTATTGAAATTGAATCATCGAATCTATACGAAATTTTGTACTTACAATGGGTCCATAGTGTACAAATAGATTCTTCAAAAGTGGTCCAAAGAATCCAGAAGAAAATCCAATACCATTTATTATCGAATATAATGTGCCGGCAAAATTTGGTGCAAGATCTTGTGAATTTTGTAAGTTGGTCAATGTCGCCGAACCATTAAATCCTAATGAAAGTGTTAGAAGGGATATAATGAGACCGGTGTTTTTAATATATGGAACTGCCAATAGCAAGAGTCCGGGAAGAATGTGAGCTGAAATCGAATAAAAATTGAGTAAATATTTTCGATAATCGAGCACACAGCCGAAATCAAACTCACAGAAGATACAGAAAAATTTTCGGAGAAAAGTTGAATTTGTGTTTCGGTGTCGCAAGTAATCACCAATTTGACCGAAAAGAAAGCCGGCTAGGAATCGTGCCAAATGCGGTAAGCTTGAGTAAATGCCCGACTCTTTCATGTTGAAGTTAAGCGAAGACTGCATGTATTCTGGTGCAATGGTTAATAAAAAGAATAAACCCCATAGATTGCCAAAGTGCAACAATATGAGCGATATGAATGATATCGATGAAAATATTTTACGATAGGGAGGTATTTGCTGAAATGAAAATGTTTTCATTTATATAGATTCAGATCACGTTAAAAGTACGTTCAAATTCCAGTTCAATATTTGTTACCTTCTCTTTGGAAACAGTAGATCCGAGGGATGTTTCAATATAGTTCACCTCTTTCTCGCTTATAAAACGGTGTGTATGCGGTGTATTTGATACCAGAAGCATCCATAGAACTGTTGTAATTAGAACGAGCACGGCCTCACCATAAAATGTCGATTCCCATCCATATAATTCTGTAATATATGGGGTCAATTGGAATGTAAAAACGGTGCCAACATTGCCACCAAGCAATGCTGCAACAAATTTTCCTTTTTCATCTGGTGGCGCCCATTTTGATACAACATTATGCAAAGCTGGAAAGAATACACCCTGTTTTTTTTTTTTTTTTTTTGAAAAATTATAAATACTTTAACAAGTTATTGTCTTTCCGTGAATTGTTTATAAAAATAAAAGGTTTTACATTAGAAATTCCAAGAATGACTCGATTTGCATACAGCGCCCAAACTGATAATTGGCATGTTATTGGAGTCGTTGCTGTCAATATGACACTTATAATCAATGAAATCGTTGTAGTCAATGAACCGCCATAGAATTCAGTTATGAATCCAGCTGGAAAGGTCGATATACAATTACCGAAGAAAAAAGCGCCCTGCACCCAGCTAACTTCGTTACTTGTCCATTCGTAACGTGGTCCATTCTTGAAATGATATAATATCCATTTTGAATTCTTATACAAAATTTGACCAAAATATCTTAAACTCACATCCGTATCATTGTTGTTTTTCTGCACCATTGCTAGCTGCGAAATCGCAAAATTCGAGCGCATAATATATGTAATGAAGCATATGGCGAAGGACATAATTCCAACACCTAAACGAACTGGAACTCCGGGCAGGCATGAAACTAAAAGTAATGAATCTCTTATTAGTCATCATTGACCTTAAACTTGAGCATTTATCAACAGAAGTCGTAAGAAATGGTTTTATTTTCACATGATTTTTATCTTTCGTAAATTGGTATTACAAGTTTATCACAAATAGAATTTCATGGGATCGACGCACTTCAATCTTACTGATATATAAGGAGATAAGCTTTTTACTTTTCCGCACACCTAGTGTAGGGAAGGTATTGTATTAGGCCAAAAAATTAAAGTCATCCAAAAACATGTTTTCTATGCATATTTAATGTAGAAAACACGATTGGAGATGATTTTGGTGCATGTTAATGTGGGTCGCTGTGTGTGATGTGTCCTGTGTCCTGTGACCTGTGACCTGTGTCCTGTGTCCTGTAGCGTGTTGCCAAAATTTGTTAACTCGATAAATCTTCTTCCAAAAACTCAATTCAAATTCTGACTTTGCAGGATGATTTGGGACTACTAGGAGACGTGTTGATAAGTTTTTGAGCAATATCTGTTGACCGGTGTAATTTTTTTTGGTCCGAATGGAGTACCCACAATCCCACATCCATACATTTTTTGATAATTTCTCAACCATTTTGGTGACACGATAGTTTCGTGCTCGGACATGAAATTCAAAATGTGACTTCACGAAGTGATTGGGCACTACGAGGAATAGATCTAGTCAAATTTTCAACGACATTGATTGATCGGTGTAAAACTTAGACTCTGAAGAGGCACTTATGAAAAAAATGCCTTAAAATGATATTCTTTCAATTTGAACGTTGAATGAATGTGTAGTGGGGGGTTTTTTGGCACGAGAAACCCGAATCTGATGTTAGTTTTAAGATGCAATCAATTTTTCACACACTTTTCATACAAAAATCCACAAAAAGTTTCATTTTTGTATGAAAGACTTGCCTTTGTGGTACCGTAATGATCTGAAACTTTGAACAGGCTATTTTTGGATTGAAATTTCTTTAAACTTGGTGTGATTATTTATTTTGATAAGAAAATAATATTCACAAGTTTTCACGGTAATTTAAGTTACTGCAACCATACAAAGACCATGATTTCAGTTTATTCCCAAAATTTCGGTTCCATGCGGAAAAGTCAGCTTGCGTACGTAAGCCTCTTTATTTTAATGTGTAATAGCTTAATTACGAATAATTGATTAAAACCTGTATTTTAAATCAGACCTTGGATTACGGTGGCGAGAATATCCGCTGAGATAAGTCGATGGGTATGCGATATTCGTTTACTGCGTACAGGAACACTTCCATGTTTATAACATATGTTAAGAAAGTCTTTGGACTAAATTCAGATGTCCACCAACAAAAAACAAACAATATAAAATTCTTTTTTATTGGTATAAACCTTTATTCATGGGCTATCGAATAGCACATTTGCATTACACTGAATGGATCATTGTCTTCGATTTTAGAAGTTTGTATCTAACCTTCAAAATCATGCTCTGGACAACCGATTTGTCGATTATTTTCAATTTTCTCTCAATACATCCAACCAATTGTTACTCGTTTCAAGTATTTTGGACCTTCGTCTATAACATACATCCAAAAACAGACTAGAAATAACTAATTTGGTGTCTTTTTGTGAAGTTAAAAAGATGGTCCTTTTTCCATGGAAATGCTATATTTTAAGAAGTGAGCCAATATTGTGGTTTTTTCTACTTGCAAAGCACAATTTTGACTTTAATCAGATAGTTACAAACGAACTCTATCGATTTCAACAATATTTGGTTGATAATTGAGCTAGTAATGATGGTTTAACCTTACATTTCAGCACTAAATTTTCGAATATTGGCTCTAAAACACCTTCCAAAGAAGATCCTACCATACAAACACGCCTTTATCAAAGTTCGGGTTGTCGACGTTTCTAGCCTTATATACTCTGAAAAAAATGTTGTGGGGTTATGTTCGACTTTACGTGTTGACATTTATTTACACTACAAAAATATAATACTTCAAAAAAAAATTGTGGTGAATTCTAGTACTAGAAATATTCATGAATTATAAAAACAGCATACATTTTTTTTGTAGTACTAGAATCACCACAATATTTTTGATAATTTTGAATTGTTATATTCTTGTAGTGTTAATAAATGTCAACACATAAAGTTGAACATAACCCCATAACAGTTTTTTCAGAGTATTAGTGCCCTAACATAATCAATGCAAAAGAAACCACTTGCACTTGATTCGTGGTTCGATTTGGCGATGAATGTCTCTCTAACCAAAATGATGAATTTTTCAGCGCAACATGCTATGAGATGAAGTAAACATCCAATTTTTGACACCCTTTGCAATTTTCTCGTAACTTATTTTGCTGATTACTAATGATCGTGTCTAAATCTATTGTATCTGTAACCATAAAAATCACCAAAAATGAATTTTTGCTTGACCAACCCGGTTTTCGGTACTTAATGACAATTTTGAAGGGTTTGAGCATTTAAATTGGGGATACGACCGTACTTTTTGCATTCTCTAGAATCTTTATATTCATATTAAGTCCATGAAACACGATACATGGTTCGAAGATAGATTGGTTCATCTTTAGACACATGCAGAATTTGTTTTGAACTTAGCTGTCCAAATCCATTTGAGACACTTTTTCATAAATCCAATTTGTACGTCATTGCGAATGAATATAAATGAATGGTTTGAGTTTGACAATAGAGTAGGAGTCCCGTTAAGTATCCTATGTGCATTGGTTAGCATTTTTATTTTTGTTTATGTATCGCAATAAACGCCTGAATTTAGTCCAAAGACTTTCTCAACATATGTTAATCACTATACTAATATTATAAAGAGTAGAAGTGATTGTTACAGTTATAGAACCAATCACCATAACAATCACTTCTAAATAAATAGTCCAATTTACAAAAAATCAACTCCTCGAATCAAGTTGAAATCAGAAATTTTACAATTTTGTACAAAATTTTAGTTTAATCTATCAATGAAGCTTTTAAATAAACAAATAATCCTGGTGATTCGTTATCAAAAAAAAATTAAGAGTTCACATATCTAAAATAAAAATTAATTTCAATATGTCTGTAAAATATGTTTGTAAAATATTACACTTTCCAATTTGAGTTTCTGCGGCCGACGACCAGTGTGGGTGATATAAAAGTATCGGTCGGATGACGGCTTTGAAAATTAGTATTTTGCTATCGATCGGTATGTGAGCACCAAAATTTAATTTCGAATCTAAAGTAACTGCTCTCCTATCTTTATACATAATTTCAAGTGGTATAGCGAAGTACCGAAAAGACTGTTGATAAGCTCGTTGTAAAAGAATTTGCTAAATCTCTCCCAAAAATTCATTTCACTGTTTCAAACTAATTCATTTTTTTCCGTTAAAATTATGTTCCATCCGAATTATGGTGCATACGAGCTTCAAAGCGATCAAAGTCGTATTAAATTTTGATATAATGCAACTTTTAATCGTAAGGTTTTTGATGATCGGTTATTGTCCAAAGTGTATGGTAAGAAATGAATTTTGTTTGCTCAGTTCGAGCGTTCTTCCTTATTAGTTTTTTGATTTAAATAACACACTTACATGATTTTGAATGCATGATTCCTTTCAATATTCAACGTATCCGTGAATGTGAAATCAAGTCCCACTTTTAATGATGTTCAATTTCTGAAAAGATAACACCACCACACAAAAAAGATGCATTTTTATTATTACAGATTTCAATTTTATACGGATGTTTTAGTTTTCAAATAAAATTGGGTTCACAAAAACGGTTACTAAATAAAGAGCAAATCAAATTTTTCAATAGTTCCATTAATTAAGATTTTTTTTCACATTTAAACGTGCAATTGAAATACGTTAGAATTTTATTTCGTCGGTAATGCGTTCAAACATATAACTCACATTATTATCTTTAAAAGAATTAGATTTTTAATCGTTTAAAAAGAATTGAAAATATTCGAACTATGTCAAAGTCACTTGAATTGTCCGTTTATTCGAAGGCCAAAAAAATACTCAAGCGTCTTACCTCGTCTTTTGAGAATACCCAATTAAATCTTTTAAAATGATATTGTCATAATATAAGCCAAAACAAATATTATCAAAATGTGAACAATCTCTTGGTTTCATTTGAAAACAATCACAAAATTCAATTGTCAATAAATATTTTTTTGAGTATGTGTACCATATTTACTTAAAGTCGAAGAATAAGAACATAAAGCGAGACAGAGAGAGGTACACGTTATCAATGGCACACATTTTAAAAAATATGCATACTTCCCCATTTTATCAGTGTATTTTACTACGAAATTTATCCGCTGCTATCAAAGTGTTTGTAATTCAGGCGCATCTTCAAAATAAATTGACAGTTTTATTTAAGATTCTTGATTCGAGTTTTGGAATATAGCATTTCAACGTATGTGTTATCTCAAATTACTACGAAGATAAGTTATTGATTACATAATTATAAACGTTTCAAATTTAAGTACTTCTTACTTCATCTTTTCATCATTACAATCAAAAGTAAATGAATTGGAGTAAGTTTTAAGATTTATTTCGAATTTTTTTGTCATCAATACAATCATCTGTACAAGATGTGTACTTTCCTGTACAGCATTTTTTCGAAGTTTACAAAGAAAATGTGTTTTTCGAAGGGCCTATTCGCGAAAAATTCCGGCGTTCTCGATTTTGGTGCTATTCTGGGTGTTCCAACGGAAAATACTTCTTGTTAGTAATGAAATGACAATCGTTTAAATGAGTTGTTTGAATAATGTGGTTTTTGGAAGATTACTCGATAGAATAAAAAACATAATTGCCCAAATCGTGTGATACGAGTATCATTTTTAATTTTCTATTTTATATAAAATAATGTTATTTTACAAATATTTTTAACAAACTGCATTAAATAAATAATAATTGGCCACTACATGTAAACCACATCTGATACACTACATTTTATATACAGATGATAAATTCAATAAATTAAAACAGAGACATGAATCATTTTTGTTTTCACCGATTCATTTCTAAATCACCGTTGCGTTTTAAATTTTATAATTTTGTGATTCTTCCGCACTACGTGGTTTATTAATTTCGTTCCATTCTTGCACCTCAGCCGTGCCCAAAAACCAGAACAACACAGCAGGTACTATGTAGCCAACACCGCCGACCATAAACATCGCTGACCATGGATTAAAATTGTACTGTAATTAATGAATCAAGACATTTTTTTATTGAAATTGAATCATCGAAGAGGAGGATCCACCTCACTTTCCTCCTCACCATTCCTCCTCCTCAGAGGAACATTGCCTGATTTTTATACTTACAATGGGTCCATACTGTACAAATAGATTCTTCAAAAGTGGTCCAATGAATCCAGAAGAAAATCCAATAAAGTTCATAATCGAATATAATGTACCAGCAAAATTTGGTGCAAGATCTTGTGAATTTTGTAAGTTGGTCAATGTCGCTGAACCATTAAATCCTAATGAAAGTGTTAGAAGGGATATAATGAGACCGGTGTTTTCGATATATGGAATTGCCAATAGCAAAAGTCCGGGAAGAATGTGAGCTGAAATCGAATAAAAATTCAGTTAATATTTTCGATAATCGAGCACACAGCCGAAATCAAACTCACAGAAGATACAGAAAAATTTTCGGAGAAAAGTTGAATTTGTGTTTCGCCGTCGCAAGTAATCACCAATTTGACCGAAAAGAAAGCCGGCTAGGAATCGTGCCAAATGCGGTAAGCTTGAGTAAATGCCCGACTCTTTCATGTTGAAACCAAGTGAAGAATTCATGAATTCCGGTGCAATTGTCAATACAAAAAATAAACCCCATAGATTACCATAGTGTAATACTATAAGTGATATGAAGGATATTGACGAAAACATTTTTCCATAAGGCGGTATTTGCTGAAGGAAAATACAATGTTTATCAATTGCTCAGTTATATTCGTGTCGAAATGTATGTACCTTCTCTTTGGAAACAGTAGATCCAAGTGATGTTTCAATATATTTAACCTCTTTCTCGCTTATAAAACGGTGTGTATGCGGAGTATTTGACACCAGAAGCATCCAAAGGATTGCAGTAATTAGAATTAAAATCGCCTCAACATAAAAGGTCATTTCCCATCCATAGGATTCTGTTACAGAACCACTGAATTGAAATGTGAAGACGGTGCCAACATTGCCACCAAGTAATGCTGCAACAAATTTTCCTTTTTCATCTGGTGGCGCCCACTTCGATACAACATTGTGCAAAGCTGGAAAGAATACACCCTGTTGTTTTTTTTTTAGAAAAATACAAAAACTTCATGTGAATGTTTTTTTCTTTTCATTGTTTATGAAAGTATTAAATGTTGTATATAAATAACTTACGCCGGCAACGCCAACTAAAACACGGTTTACATAAAGTGCCCAAACCGATATTTTAGACATTGCTGGTGTTAATGCTGTCAATACAACACTTATGATCAATGCTATCGTTGTAGTCAATGAGCCGCCATACAACTCGGTTAGAAATCCAGCCGGAAATGTCGATATACATGAACCGAAGAAAAAAGCTCCTTGCACCCAACTAACCTCGTCATCAGTCCATTTATAACGTGGTCCATACTTGAAATAGTTTGAAATTTCATTGAAAGCTATAATACAAAAGCAGACAATAATAATCTCATACATACATCAGGATCACTGTTGTTTTTATCCACCATTGCCAGTAGTGAAATGGCAATATTTGAACGCAACACATATGCAAAAAAACAAATGAAAAATACCATCACACCAACAGCCAGCCGAACGGGAATACACCAATCTAAGATTAAATTTTATCTTAATTGCTTTTCTAACTTTTCTATACAAAAACCACACACGAATTTTTGAAATAATCATTCGCCATACAATAAAAAAATATAAATAGTCTTAAAAAAATTGGATAACGAATGCTCAATTTTTTGTATTGACACCAACAATCACATATAATCACCAAGCCACACGAACTCTCCCCAAGTCATATCTCTCGAACATTTTAAATTACTTTTGACACGTGTAAACGATATAAAAAAGCGTGTATTGGCATTAGAGGTGAAGATTTCGTTTGAGATTATAAAAACTTAATTACATTGAGATATCATGAGAAAAGAACATGATGCGAGGAAAATTTAAAAGGTTTTTAATTTATATATATTTTTTTAATGTTTGCCAAAATCTTCTCTTAACGAAAATTTGATGAATTTCTTCACATTTTTTTCCTAAAATGTCGATACTTGTTTCCTTACCTGATCCTCTGCGATACATTGTTCAATTGCAATTTTTTTCTCGCGAACTTATTTTCTTATTTAATCCAGAGTATGAGAATGCTTTGTATTTGCGATTTGAATATTTAAATAGTTTGAATGTATTTAATGTCATTCAAGTACCTAAAAAATATACAAAACAATAACGATTTTTTTACTTATAATTTTTAATTTTTTTCTCAATCTTATGTTGTAAGAATACAAATAAAGAAAAAATGTGGTATTTTTAATTAAATTTTGATAGATTTAATATAAAATCAACCAACAACGAATTAAATTTACCATTTTTGACATCTCTGAGGCATATTTTTCAAAAGAGACCATCAGTTTAATAAGTTTTACCAATTGCTTCATTACATTCACCAAATTCATGGGCTAGCTCATCTGTGGTTTCGAAAAGTTTGTTAATGTAATGAAACAGTTGATAAAACTTATTCAACAAATAGTCACGTTTGAAAAATATGCTTCAGAGATGCCGAAAATGGTAAATTTAATTCGTTGTTGGTTGATTCTATATTAAATCTACCAAAATTGAATTAAAAATACCTCATTTTTTCTTTCTGTGTATTTGTGAACAGAAAGTATCTACAACAATGTCTTAAATATTCTTCAACAATGGAAGTAAGCGATATATGTGAATTATTTCAAATTTTAAGAGCCACTCAAAAACATTCACCTCTTGAGTTATTTGATAAAAATCTTCACAATAATCATTAGTTACAAAGATGCATCACGTACGGGTGATTTTTTTTTATGAATGATGATAAATTAAATGCACTTCGAAAACTGTTCAATCATAATGGAACGAATTATAGATTTTAATCTCTTTTTTCACATAGAAAAACTTCTCTCTTTCACGATCAAAATATTCTTTAAAACTGATTCGATTTATTCGCTATGAAATGTTGTAACAACTTATTGGAATGAGTATGATGAAAAATAATTACTTGTTTCAAACCGATTATTTTCCTTGATAAATAAAATATTGTCATGCCTAATTGATATAATTTTTTTTAAAACTAAAATTCACCTTACCTTATGGCATTAAGCACCACTCAAATCTGTCTGTCTGTTCGAGCATTGAGAATGCCCTTATATAGAATTAAATTTACAATACAATACGTTTCTTTTCTACAATAAGTGATAAAATACAAAGCATACATTTGTAAGAAATACAATTTTCATAAAAAAAGTGTGTGTGTTTTTTTTTTATCGGTGTTATCTGTTTTCATTCTGTCCAATGTTCGTGTGTGTTCCAGTTTCTGGCCCGATTTCTGCTTAAATTGAATAAAATATATTAAAACAAAGATGGTTCCATTTGAATTTCGCTGTATAGGTGAGAAGTGAGATATTAAAAAAATATTGAACCAAATAAAAATTATCATGCGCATCAATAAAATCTGTTCAATCTGATGGTGAGACGTAACGTCATGTGATCAGATTAATTTTAAACCGTATGCTAGTTAGTAACAGTATTCTAGTTAACAGTATACTAGTTAGCATAGAATTAAAAATCGAAAATTATACAATTTCTCTTTATTCGTTCATAAAATTTAACAATTTAAGGATAAAACCTAAAAATAACTAAATAAATAAATGAAATCATCAATAATACTATACATACAGGTGACAAGGTAAGCAAAATTACAATCATCCAAACTGCTTCAATGCATAAAATATCGAATCAATCTAAATGTTTAAAATCACATGATAATTGAATACAATTTAAAAATAAAAATAAAACGTAGTCGTTGAAACAATGAAAAAAAAAGAAGAACGCAGTAGTACAATTAATCACATGCAATAATAAGATACTTCGATACGTAGCTTCCATATGTTGTCCATCGTTTCATAATTCAAAATTGTGTCGCATGTCTCATTCGATTTGACAATATCTAAGAAAAATCTGTACTTTGAATGCACAACCAATAGCGTTCGAACATCTTAAACTCTCTAAAGAAACCGCCATCAAATTGTGTTATAGAAAAATTATGGCTGCGTCGCGGTATCATCATTTGTTTTCTCGTCGGTTTTTTTCGACTCATTCCAGGGTTGAACTTTACCACTACCAAACAATACAAATACTAAAGCTGGAACTATAGAAAAAAACAATGAATTAAAACTTTGCAGTAGTAGAATTATCTAGGGGCTCGGAACTTGAAGAAAAAAAAATCAAATAAACACAGTTTCGTATAAATTTGGTATATAGCGACAAATATTACAAATATTCGTGATTATCATGACACACAACACAAAATAAAATTAATAATCATGTTATTATTGCATAAAAACAATTTTCAGGCTAAAAATTTATATTTCTTTAACAAAAAAAAAATAATTTGGGTGAAGAACTTCAAAAGTGTGTAATTAATATTTTTATAGTAAGCCTTTGTGACTTTACAAATGACGTTCCACTAAATGACTTACACCATTTACCGCCATTTTGCGTATTTACGATAATCAGGAATAATGATTTTATTCACGAATATTTACAAAAAGTGAAGTTATTGTTCACTACTCAAAATGGACCAATATTCATGAATATGCATGGTTTTTCACGAATAAAAAATACTTCTGAGCCCCTAGAGAATTATAATAAAAAAAATAATTATGGTCAAATATTTACCAATATACGCAACAGCAGCTATGATAAAAATGATGCTCCATTCATCGAGCGTATTCTGAAAGATTAAAATCATTTAGTTAGATGTATACTTTCTTTCTTCATCAAAGTTAAGTAATGAAACCGATTGAAACTGACTTTTTCTTTGGTAAAGTGACCAACAACCATTGGTGTCAAGAAACCTGTTGTTGTTCCGAGGAAATTGATTACACCGTATAATGTTCCAGCATAGTTTGGTGCTAAGTCCTGAGAATTTTGCAAATTGGTTACGGTGGACGCACCATTGAAACCGAGCGATGTTGTAATCACTGCAACACACCAATACGGATGATGACCAACATATGCTAATCCAATCAAACACAAACCCGGCAAAATATGCGCTGAAAAAAAGACGTTGTCCATAAGTCTCCGATGAATTATTTAATGAAATTTTTACTGACTAGAATAGTACAGATAGTGGGGGTACAGGGTTAAAAAAAAATCGACATTTTAATTGAAAAAAATCTGTCTTTCTTGATCTTGATTTGTGAAAACACCTCTATCCCTGAGAATCTAAGCTCGAGCTCATGCATTACTGAACTAAATTTATATTATACTTACAAAATAAACAAAACGATTTTCGGATTGCCGTGACTGACATCATTTCGGACTTTGTCAGAGCATCACCAATCGATCCGAATAAAAATCCCGAAAAAAGTCGTGCAAGGTATGGCAAACTAGCCAACATGCCCGCTTGCGCAATATTGAAGCCCAACACTTCGCTCATGAATTTTGGAGCGGCTGTTAACAAGAAATACAAGCCCCACAGATTGCCGTAATGTAATACAGTCAATGCTAAAAATGGTATCGATGTCATTAAACTTCCGAATGGTGGTAGAGCCTGTGAAATACAAAGTACAATGAATATATTGGAAATGAATTGCATTTCAATGATATTTTACACACCTTTTTTTTGGATAAATTAACACCCAATGATTTTTCAATGTGTTCACGCTCGGTCTTATCAATATGTGGATGTTGTGCTGGTGAATCATATACGATAGCAAACCACATGATCGTTATGATGGCCGTTATGATGGCAGGTACATAAAATGCATAGATCCAGCCATATTTTTCGGTTAAAATTCCGGCAAGAGGCCATGTAACGACTGTACCGAATGTGCCACCCAACAAGGCTGATATAAATTTGCCACGTTCAGATGGAGGCGCCCATTTTGATATTAAATTATGTAGCGATGGATACAAAACACCCTTAAATGAAAATAAAACGCAATAAATGAATAAACAAAGTTGAAAATTTAAAAAAAAATATATATGTAAGAGATACATACCGCCAAGACGCCAGTCAATAATCGGATGCCGAACACGAGCCAATAGGAAATTTCAGCTGAAATCGGCGTTAGAGCTGTAAGCAATGCACTGCCTGCTAACGTAAATCCAACCACTGAACGTGCACCAAGCCATTCGGCCAACATTCCAGCTGGCAGGCTTGTCACCAAATACCCCCAAAAATATGAACCAAGCAAATAGCTTTGCTGTTCCGATGACCAATCGTACCGCGTGCCATACTGTAAATAATGAACACCAAAATTAACGATAAACTTTGTCGTTTGAACTTTTTATAATTCGTGACTCAAGAGATAAGGATTTTTGAGGCAAATTAATATTTTCCAACTTGAGATCATAATTAAATGATTTTGGATTGAAGTGACCTGACGTTTATTTGAAAACGATACTGAACAGAATAAAAATTATTTAATCGACGATAAAAAAAAATGTTAGAAATGACGTAAATTCGATTTTAATCTCAATAATAATGGATGTTGTCTGGGAAAGTAATTGACTCGCTAAATTACTATTGTTGCAAATAATAATTGTATATATTTATCTTATTAGTAAATTTCCACATTTCGTGAAGGAAAAAAAAAGAACCAGGAATTAAACTATAAAATAATTAACTAAATAACACTAATTGTATTATTGAAAATTGAAATTACGGAAATATTTCACGGGTCATTCACAGGATTTTTTTTTCATCGATTGAATTTCATTTTTTTTTTTTTTTTGTGAAATGTTCGGCTATTTGACACAAATCCAAGTATTTTTATACGACAGACACGTTATTTGTATGAAGCAAATAGTTGTCATGCGATCTTCTTTGCCACTTTCGCAAATCAGGCATGCAATCAATTTATTTTGTTCTTTTTATTTGCAACGAAATTATGGTATTTACGTGATTTTCATCATTACTTTATGATTTAACTTTTATTTACAATATTCGAATTAAAATTAATCATATGGCGACAAATAATAATGGACAATAAAAATTGTTTTTTACACCATTCGAAAAAATATCATATGATTATAAAGATGATATATCGCTAAATCATATCGGAATATAATTGAAACTTAGATTTCGTGTTCAAAATCTAAAAAACAAAAAAACATTGATTTTGACTAATAATGCTGATGATTTTTTACTTACATTTGGCTCAACGATGGCAGTTAGATTGTCGTCTCCAATGACTTCCACTTCGTGATGATGTACCATAGCCAATATGTTGATGGACATATTCACTCGAAGCATATAACTCACGAAACATGATGCAAATAACATCAAACCGACATACACACGAGTCGATATTTTTCCTAAAAAGAATTTTTTGATAAAACGAAGTTTTTGTTAATTACTGTTCAAATTGAATAAAAGACAATATGAAAATCAAACAAACTATCAACAATTCCATAATATTCAGGTTTTGGTAAAAACCAAAACAAAAGAACACTGATTTATTTAAATGTGATAATTGACAGACACCGAAAATTATCCGGTATTTTTTTTTCGGTGTTTGGAAATAATTTTGGATTCATATCGCCTGATGATCGAACGGAAATTGTTTTTTTTTTTTTCATTTTTATTACCCAATCAAAATTTCAGCATGTATGCAAAAACTTTGCTCAATTTGGAGCAAATTGGATAAAAAAAACATATTATTTCAAAATAATCACATGTATCATTTATTATCAAAAATATCTAGTTGTCGTTATTTATCTACTTGTTAAGCCAACAATGTTATTGTTCTAATGAACAGGTTCGACTTGATTTATCAATAAAGCAAATGAATGAAAAAATTAACTGGAATCCATTAGTCATCACATGATAATGATTTGTTTTTTTTTTTTCAGTTTCACGAAAGAATCACTTGAGCAGTCTCTATTGTTTCGCGAATTTCGGTTTTTGTAATTATGCATATTTGTGAGATATATGTTATTGTCTCTGTCGATAAATCGTCAATATAATAAAAAAAATGTCAACTAATATTGTTATATTCAGATAATGTTCACAAAGTCAAAATGTCACATGAAGAGAAAATTGATTCGATTTTGATAAAAAATGTTTGATTTATACAAGTTTCTAATCAATCTCTTAATTGCAGCGAAAGTGAAACAAACCTTACAACCATTACGTCCAATAAAAGACTGATGGTTGCCAATATTTACTAATGTTATGAATAACTATCACGAGATCATTTAATGAATGAATTAGAAATCTAATTGAAAAAAAAAGTGATTGAATTACAATTAACAAAGAAAAGGTGAATTCAGTAATTTCTTTATATTTGAAATGAATAATAAAAAAAATGCCGTTGTTATTTGAAATGAGTGCGCGTTTACATAATTGAGGAAGATTAACAAAGCGAAATAGTAGTGAACAAGGTATACTGGATAAAGTCGTATTGATTTACACACCGTACGGTAGCTCATATATAATCACGAAAAAGCAGGCAAATAGACAAAACTACAAAATCAAAATCAAGTTCAAAACTATTATTACAAATTTGATGAGCGACTCTTTTGCAGTGCGACTGATCACAAATGATAGTACAATGAATGTACATATTGACGCTTCTCACGTGCAGTTTTTTTGTGTTGTTGCTCATTTCAAGCATTCTGTTTTGTTGAGATTCGAACGGAATTGAATCGGCATTTGACGACATTTAATTTAAAGTTGAACAGGTACAAGACAATCGATTGACTTATAAGTAAACTACAATTACATAAATATTGTGATGTTTGCACAGGCCGCTTAGTAACCATGCAAAATGCAAATCATCACAACTTTTTCGTCGTCCAATTAAAAATTGATGTGAACAAAGAATTCTACATTTATTTATTTGCACATAAATGAAAGATTTTAATCAACACACTTTTTTTTCTTATCGTTATATCAACAAAAAATGCACATTTATTGATTTATCAAGGCATCACATTGACAATTGGAGACATAAAATGGATCGTAAATTTTGAGAAATGAACAAGATATTTAACTTGTTTAAAAAAAACGACTTTTAAAATTTTATACAAAGTCAATAAACTAATTCAATAAACTAGTTTTACAATTTTTTTTAGTAAAATTATTTATCGCCGTCTCAGGTCTTTCGTACAGGACACAAAAGAAAAAAAGTTTAATAAATTTCTAATCAATTTTAATTTAAACATAATCCAACTGATTGAAGTATGCGTGGTCGATCAATGAATCATTTTCGTGGAAAATTTGTTGACAAGTCAAAAAATGGAAAATCCAAGGAAAATGAATGGAAATACATTTGGAAGAAGAAAAAAAATTCCATGCAATGTATTTTGAGCGCTTACGATTGTATGAACAAGTGTAAACATTCGAACTGACGCATGTTTGAAGGCGCTCATTTGATTTGGATGGTATATTTCCTCGAATTTCTATGGATTCAGATGCATTGATAAATTTAATCATTGTTCAGCATAAACAAACATGTACGCCAACTACGAAATCAAATCAGTAGAGAGAAAAGAAAAACAACGTCAATCTATTTCGAGCATCTTCGCACATGCATCACAATCAAAGTAAGCGGATAAATTGAGCATTCATTCTCAGGGTCAACACAAACTCCAAAAAAAACGATAAATAACACACTAGCACAGTTAAAAGTACTTGTCATTCACATAAAATTGTGAACGAAATTACAATCAAATATTTGCAAAATATTTCACAAATTGTATCTATGGCACCGGTTTTTTTCTTCTTATTTTCTCTTTTTTTTTTTTTACTTTGATCGAAAAATTTGGAAAGTTAACCAAAATACTCACCGCCAAGGGAACAGATTTGCTTTTCTGGTGTAATGAAAACCATTGTTGTCGATTCAAATTAGAAGATATAAATTTAATCGATAATTTTTATTATTTGTTAAAACGTTTTTCACACATCAATTTAAAAAAAAAAAACACTAAATTAAAATTAACGAAAGAAAACCCGAAAATTTGTTCGATATCAATACGTTCATCAGGTATTCAAATGAATTCTATATCTGCTTATCACTCAATTTGTAGTTAATTTATTTCTTATACATTATGATGACAGTCTGGTTTTTTTTTTCTCTATTTTTCTTTGGTAATACACTTAAATTTTTGAATTGTTTCAACCACTTTTGTTCGTTAAACCGAAAAAATTTATAAACACACAAAACGAACTTAAACGAACATATTTGCCCAAATAGACAACAAAATATTATATGAAGTTATTATAAACAATATTTCAAAAAAAATATTTGAAGTATGTTTTGAATAATGCCGTTTTATCCGTAAAACCGAAGGAGAAGAAAAAAAATGTGTCGTCTGATGACGTGCCGAAAGGCGTTTAGTTTGAACACAGCATTTCAACTGAACTCAATACATGATATTTATGTGAATTATTGACTTGTGCGGTGGCTGCTTTTGTCTCGTATTTTTTCTGTCTCATGTCGATGTCATCTCTTTTCGCTCACAGAAAATTTGTCGCAAAAGATCACTCTGAATTTATTTGTAAAGTGTAATACATACAACAATGAATTTCGCCCCAAACTCAATGTGACAGAATCGTCATAGCCGAACCGTTGATGCGTGCGCTTGTGGTTGTGCTTCGCACTGTGTACTGTATATGTATATTTGAAATTTGACTCTCAGTTTTCTATCTTTCTCTTCGATTGAATTCGATGTTTGGGCTGGTGCTCGGTGCTACTGTGCTCTTTGCGTTTGTATTTATTTGGATTTTTGTTTTCGGTTGTGATATGATTCTTCCTATTTGCACTTCGATCTCACTCTCTGCCTCGTTTTGTTATCGTTTATGTTGATTCTTAGAAAATTTCCTTTCGCTCAATTCACAGAGTTTGTTCATTTGTTTGGTAAAAATGATAAATTTGCTAATTAATAATCGAAGAATAGTTGTTTTGGCGCTTTACAAATATCTCTTAACAGGTATTTCTATACATTATGCTTTTTTGGAGACTAGTGAATCAAAAGAAGAAGAAAATATTCCATAATGAGTGTGCAATTTTTACTTGGAACATTGATAAGGGCAGTCTTTTTCTAATGCCATACAAAATAAACACAGGATTCATTTCACCGATCTCTTCATTTTCGTGATTATCACTTTTTTGTGTGTGGCAAAGAAACGACTGATTTGTATGTATAATGAAACGCGTCTCTTACATTCAAATTCAAATGGTTGGTTATTCGTTAATTTTATAAGAAAATAAATAAATTTGCGAAGATGTGGTCATATTATGTGCCAACTGTCAATCGTTATGGACTGCTTTGGCATACAAAAAGCATTTAATGTTTAATACGATTGTCGCAACGTTTGATATACATATCTAACCTAAACCATCACATTTTCAAATGATCAAACCAAATTAGCACAATAAAATGCGAGCTTGTCTTCCTGCAAAGTTGAAAATCATTCTACAATTATGATGATGGTGATTAGCAATAGACATACACACACAAAAAAAAAAAACAATAATTAAATTTACATTTGAATTACATGTGTAATTCGGTGCGCAGCAATTGATCGTTAGGCCCATTCGACAATTGTGTTGACATTTTGAATGCCAATATTTACAGTTTACACATCAACATTTACGAACGAGCTAAATCTAACTGCGTATGATTAGTGATTATTTCAAATTGTTTTCTTTTTCGGTTGTTTTCTATTTGTTTCGGTTGATTGTTGAATTAAATGCAAATGATTCCTTTATTTTCCAGAATTCACACGATTCAATGTGATTGAACGGTGTGCACAATTCAATACAAAACAATTGTAATGATTTATTCTCATCGTTAAATTTTGTCGAAATCAATTTCAATTTGAATATCAATCGAAAAATGCTGACTTTGAGAAAAGAGCATAACATTTTATGACAAAGTATAAGCAACAAACAGTATCTATTTGAAAATTTCCGTTAGATTGTAATTTCTAAGAAGTAAACACTAAACAGAACATCATTGATTTACAAAGAAAAAAAAATTGATGCATAAGGGAAAAGTACTGCATTTTTGATATTGTTTTGTAATTAAATGATAATGCAGCAGACTAGAAAGTACGTGTTGAAATGAAATACGTTTCTTCCGGGATACGTTTTTGCATAAAATAATATCAAAAGGTTAATTTTTTATTAAGGCGAACACAATGTATGCGAAATTTATGGAGTAACCAGTTGCATAATAATTCATAGCCGAAAAATGTGTGCGACCGATATACGCAATAGCATTGAACATAGCACTGTCTTTGAATCAATTGCATATCAATAAGTTTGAAATTAGCATGCACACGTAAAATAAGTAATACCTTTTTTTATATAAATGAATGTGCACGAAGAGAGTCAATTGAAAACAAAAAAAAAAAGAGCCGTATTTGAATTTGCAAATAGAAACATCTTGACAATCTGTGCATACACTCAAAAACATTGACATTGATTTTGTGATTAAAGTGCAGTGAAGGTCCAAAGTTCTAGTCTTCTATTGCACCCTTGATTTGGATTGAATGCAAAATCTTGTTTCTTATCACTTTTTACGTGGGTGGATGAGCAAATCATTTCAATGGCAATATTTACGTGGGGAACCTTCATTTTTTTTTTTGCAAACACAAAAAGTGTATCCAATTATTATTGCCAATAGCATTCAAAAATTCTATGACTTCGGTAAATAATGTAATTATTCGATAATTTGTTGTTATTTTAGCCCACATAAGTCAAATCGTCAAAAGGGTAATATTTTGAATTGTTATAGTTGAATATTAATGGTTATAGTTGAATATTAATGGATTACAATACGAATGATAATTTAAACAGAAATATTATCTTGAATATGAAATAGAACACATAAATTTCAAGCGAAAATTGTCCCATCAGGTTTCGGATTTTTTTATTGACGTACTGTCATATTTCATTGACATATTTATTGAGATTCGGGGAAAAGCGATTGATATTCGATTTAAAAAGTCATCAACAGATGAGCACAGTTAGATAATGAAATTCTTGCGTAAGTGGCAGTGAAGTGAACCGGTTTGACGTTTCTTTTCTAACTGATTTCGGAGCGGTATCTCGAATTGGTTTCACTTGTGTGTTGAACATGAGTTTTCTGCGAAAACTTTTTGCAATGAGGTACGGGCACGTGTCCTCGATTTAGTACGTCCTGTCCTCGATTTAGAGAAATGAGAAAAATCCACACATTTGTAGGGACGCAAATTGACCAGCTTGAATTAAAAACTTTCTCCATACTTATTACCTCCATATTTTTTATTAAAGTGAAACCCTTTTTTTGCTACGTATTATTATTGTAAATCGAAAACGATTTTAAAAATTGCACACACACAAAATATGCACGTGTTGATTAATCACATATTTGTAATGAAATGTTTCAGATGACTCAAGGTGTCAATCATCGAATTAACGTGTTTATTTGCTCAATTAAATTCGAGGTAGTTGCACACAGTTAATGAAATTTTAACATAATCACTCCCACTTCCGAGTTTGTATTATGGACATTTTATTGAAGCACCTTATCAATTACTGAAACGATTGATTTGTCGATCAACAACCTGTTTAAATAGAATTGTTACCTTAAAACGTTTTTTTTTTTTTTGTGTTTGACCGGAAAACAAACTGAAATATCACAGTAAATTAATATCATAATAAACTAGTATTAAATTAACTTACCTGTTAAATAACAATGGTTTGTGGTGTATTAAAAATAAACACGTTGTAATTACCAACATTCTTCAGCTCTTACTGTTATTTTGAATTTGAGCATCATCCGAATAAAACAAAAATTGTAAAATTTTTGTTTCAGATTTTATTTGTTAATATATATTCTCAATACAAGAATTATTTTTTTCTTTCATGCAGTTTCCTTCACCGTAAATATTATTTTCATTAAATAAATATACAAATGCCATTTTTGTTTTAAATATCCATCCATTTGAATGCTGGACAAAAAGTCTTTGACATTAGCTCTTTGTTGTACTGATTTGAAAACGGCGCTTTCACATATCATATAAATCTGAACATTGAATACAGTGTTTATTCATTTGAGCAATGGTTTATGAGCATTTCTTTTTAAATTAAATAAAGTTAGTTTGCGCTCAATATTTAATTTAAGAATATTTTTTTTGATAGCATGGTCCCAATTATGGGTATATTACGTCTACATTCTGAGCCATTTTGTTCTCATTTAAAAAGCTGTCGTGTTGTTGTCAAAACAATTCCGAATTGGTGTAAAATCATTTGTGGAATTAACCTTGTATGCTGTATTCCATCGCATTTAAATTTCTCTCTGTAAAAGACAATTATCAACAAACTAAATAACAAAATTTCATTTTTTTTTTTTTCTTTACATAAACTTTGCATGATCTCACCATTTTTGTTTTGTTATAAAAAAAAGTTTATTAGAGGTTATTGGTCCAAGATTTGAACCAGTTTATGAAAATTGATTTATTGTTTTCTTAGTAAAAAGTGAAAAAATGGTGCAAAGAACGAAAACAAAAAAAAAACTAAATAAAATACTGGATTTGTCTGAAAGTGAGTTATTTAACATTCCGATGGTCAATGTAAAACCACAAAGCACACCGAACCCATTCATTATCGCCAAGATATTCAAAAATTGTAATTTCTTCTTTTTTTACTTGTGCGCATTTCGGTCACAAGATACTCCGTCCAACTGTTTGCCAATTGATTTAACAACTAATGGGTTTCCCCGTTTTACATTTAATTAGCACATTGAATTTCAAAGTAAATAATGTCTGTATGGACTATAGCCTGTGGATATTAAATAATTTTTTTTTGTTGTATGTATTTGATATTAACATCGAAAGTTTATTTGTACCGAAAAGTGTTGAGGATATTTCGTAGAATGGAAGTTTCTATGCATAAATTATTAATGAGCATTACGAAATTGAAAAACATGACGGATACACCATTCTTTCTTCTTCTTTTTTTGATGATGTCTTGGAGTAGATGTATATATGTGTTTTACAGTTGACGCATTTTTTCTCAACAAAAAAAATTATTAATTTTAAACAATGTAAATTAGTTTAAGTTGTCCAGGCCATCACAATTTTTTGAAACGGTACAAAAATTCCATGTTGCGGTTCACTGTTGAGCAAATGAGTTTATGAGTTTGATCATTTCGAATATTAATTAATATAAAATGATGATTGAACATTTACCAATCAAAAAATTTGCGACCCTCAAACGATCCATTGCAATCGCCAATTTTGTTTGGCAATTGTAGTCCCACATATGTTTCATTTTCATTATCAATTCCAGTGCTTTCGGCGTTATTTGATGCTAATGGTCCAACGTATCGTACACGTCCAATTACTACGCGCCCATTTTTGGCGATTACTTTGGCCAAATGTCCGGGTTTTAGACATTTTGAAGATTTTGGCAGAAATGGTAACGTTTGTTTTGAAGGACTGAAATCTGACGAAATTTATTAATAAACACCACCATCAAAACATATTTAAATCTCATTTTACGAAATACGAATGATTATAATATTCTACACGATTCTTTCAATGAAATTCATTAGAATATGAAAAATTAGTGCAAAAAGTAAAACTAACAGCATTAAATTGATTCTGCTGGAAAAATGTCTGCAAATTAAATACCCTTTTTGTTTATATCATTTTCCGAGCATCTTCTTGGTGCATTTTTTGCAAGAAATCCACTGGAATGTGCTGTGTCTGAATCATGCAATAAAACGCCATCGATTGATTCACGTAAAAAATCTTCAGCTTCATCTAAAATGCTTTCAGTCGAACCACATGAATCGCCGTGTCGAAATGCAGTCGAACGTGATGCAATCCTTGAACGTGGACAACCGCATGCACATTCTGGTCTCAAATCCGGCAAAGATCCACGTACTGAATTCGATTTTATCTCTTGAAATGTGACACGTGGTGTATAATGCATACTTTCTGACATTTTGATGCCGCCGTGATGACGATGCTTGCATAGTGCACACCGAACTGAAGGACAACTTCTCGAACGATTATGCTTGCCAAATGACAGCTTTGAGCCTGAATGCAATACAAAAAAAAAATTACTAAAAATTCCCAATTGTGACTGACATAAATGATGGTATTAATCAGCTCACCAATCGAATAGCTTTTACATGAATCGAATGAATCGCCATGTTGTACGCTCCAGTTATTATCAGTTTGCATAGTTTGTGTGCCAAAGCTATTTTCATTCACAGTCCACTGTGAAACACCCGGTGATGTAAGACTCATGCTTGGCGTAATTCTGTAACGAGATCAATTTAGCCATGGTCACATTGAATATATTTCAAAAAATTGTTTGATATCTAACCCGCGATGTCCATAATCTGGAGTTTTGAGGTATGGTCCCTTTGAGTAATCATTGCCATCTTCATTATTATTTTCAGAATTTTGTTCATCTTCGCCATGGCTTAAACGATCAGTTGATCTACATAATTGCGTTTCAGAACGTGATAGTTCAGGAACCATACTAGTGAAATTTATATCACTTAGCAAAACTCGTCGTGCCTCTCGCGTCTTCTCGGATACTCTAAAAAGCATCGCATTTTTGGTAAATTTATGCTGTAACGGTATTTTTGTTTCACTTACTTTAATGGATGTTTGCAAGCGCTTGTGCCCGTGGTCTGCACAAATTTTGATGGTAATGTAAAGAATCCATTGCTCAGTCCGGCCATCAAATGACTTTCGGAACGCCAATGCTCTGGTAGTGTCGACAATGTTATGTCTGTTTGAACGGCGCTGCTTCGTTTTGGCCCACCTCCGCTGGAATCCGTCGGATTTGATCGATTATTGTTCATCGTCGACAAATGAGTGCGGGCATTTCGCGCAAATTTCACCGCCAATGGACATCGAACCATTGAAGTACCAACATTATTATTGTTGTTGTTGTTGTTATTATTATTATTATGCAAAAACCGTCCGATTGCTTCGCGATGTATTAGTGGTCTGTATGTGGTTGTATTCGGGCATGTATTTCGTCTTCCTTTGTCTGGCACACCTTCCTCAATCACACCTATTTTCGAAATATCCGTCTCTTGGAAAACATTGTAGTTTGTCCAACGTCTACCCATCGTTGATGAATAACCAGGCTGTAAAAAAATAATTAAATTCGATGAAAAAAAAAATCAATTTATTTTTATCAAGATTTCCAATTTGACACCTACTTGTTCAAATGTATCAAAACTTTCATCACGTATTAAACCATTTTCGTCGCCATTCTTTGGATTCGAATCTTCATCCAAGCTCATTGATTTTACATTCAAATCATAACTGTGTTTTATGTTATCGCCTAAACTTAGACTATCAGTGCTCTCTAAGCTCAATTGTTGTTGTGCCACATTTTCTTTGATCGCATTGTAAAATTGATCTGGATCAATTGGCGACGGTGATGCCGTTAATTTGTCGTGCATTTCATCCACACCCTCATTGTCCGATGAAATGGTATTGAAATTCACCAAAATTGGTGTACCGGATTGGCCGCACACTTGCCATGGTTCATAGTATGATATTGATACTAAATCCTCTTGTGGAAATTCTTTGTCGTCCGACGACAAAATCAATTCAATATCATCAACTTCTTCATCATTATCACATGATGAACGATGCGGTGACGATTGAATCAATGCGGCCTTGGATGTGCTTGCACCAGCATTTTCATCAAGAAAAACGGCATCATCTATAATACCGCCTACGGCACCTTCATTATCCGTCTGGTCTTCGGCCTTCAAATGTTTATCATCGCCAATTTGTACATTTTCAGTGGGAAGTACTACAATCGGTATGATTTTTTCTTCGTTTCCTTCCATTTCATCACTTTTTTCCACATTTACATTTTCTTTGTCATTGCCAGTGTCTGTGGATGAATCTCTTGGTGTTACTGTTTCTGCAATGATAAATTGTTTTTAAATACTTTTCCTTCAAAAACCACATTTTATTGAAGAAAAAAAATGTTCAAATACACACACACATACATACAGTTAAATGAAGAAAAATAAAAAGTTTCACTTTAAAATGTTAAAATATTTACCTGAATTACTGTCTCCGGTAGTTTCTGAGCTGCTTTCACTACCATCGATTTTAAAATTCGATGTTAGTTTGATTTTCACATCAATTTTGGAAGCCATTTGTGGTCGCTTATTGGTTAATAAATGTGATGTATCTGTTGTTTTTATTTCAGGCTTTATTATCTTGATATCCGTTTTTATGGGATGGACAACAAACCGATTGCGATGACTATCATGCGTGGTAGCTTGATGTTCGTACGAATTTTTATTTTCGGTGGTGGTGGTTGTTTTGTTGCTGGATGCCGATGATTGTGGTTGTTCGTTTAAATTTGACGATTGACTTGAGCGATATGTGTTTGGCACATCGCCAGTTTCATTCGCATTTTTATTTAAAATCGCTGTGCTTTGATTTGTTTGCACTTCTGATGCCAATGGTGTATGTCCGAAGAGATTTTGATCGTCTGTATTGGCAATGGTACTCAAGTCCAGTGTCAATGGAAAATGTAAAAGATTCTCACTTGATTCGGTGGCTAATTCTTGTTCGCGAAATTTTTTACCTTCTTCAATGTCTTCGTTTACAGTGATTCGCTTTTTTAGTGTATCAATTTCACGATGTGCCTCTTCAAGCGCTTTGCGTAACGATACAACTGTCTGATGCAATGCACGAACTGTGTCTAATGATTGAAATGCAACTGTTGTTGGAATGTGGTGGTCGTTTTGTCGTATAGAGCACACATGTTGATGTTGTTGATGTTGTTGATGGCAAAGCCGTTCAAATCGATAACAACAATCATCAATTTGTTCCATTGAAACATGTCAAAACCGTTTCGAATTTGGATTTACGAACTCGAAGAGCCATACAGTTTTACCGACTATGATTTCACTGTGTGTGCTCATTCGCTGTTGGTATGTGTGTGTGTGTGTGTGTTGCTTTTGTTTTCGAGTGCACAATTGAAATTTGATTTGTTTCAATTTATTATAAATTATATTCTACGGAGTTAGTAAAATGCGTTACTGTTTACGTTGTTGTTTATTTATTTTTTCCGTTCATCGCTTGCATACAAATACACATAAAACTCAGTTTAAGTGAAGTCAATACAATATCCGTGAGGCCTGAAAAGAGAAACGAAAAAATTTATAAATGATTGTGATTGGGTTTATTTATTATTCGTTTTTAACTTATTGTTTATAAATTGATATGACATTTTATTTTCGCATTAAAAGTACCATATTCTGTTTAACATTCGTTTCGTATGGCATTAGAACAACATTTAAAGTTGAACATCCAAATGCACATGAAATGACAAAACTATTATTTCACGAAGTAATTACTATGTTAAATGTTAGACAAACATCGGAAGTAAAAAAACCGAAGAGTTCTTTGTTTGAAGTCAGTCATTGTTGCAATATTAATTGCATTTAATTCTTTCTTGAAGTGTTTGCATGGCGCCTTTCTCCGCCAAACTACTACAATATTAATGGATAAATTGATGAATGGATGAATGGATTGCACGCACATGGTAACATTCACCTATATCTTGATTGACAATTAGCTATTTTTCATGCCACAAATTTATTTCACATTTTCTTTTTGTTTGTGTTGCATTTCCTCAATTGCTTTGCCAAGTTTAACAAGCCATTTCATGAGCTTTGCTATTACAAAACGTACTGAACGGCATACAGGCGCTTATTTATTTCAATTAGGTATAAAAAAAATATTGTTGATTACTATCGACATCGCTAATAAAACAATTAACATCAAACAGATTTTGATTTAAAAATTTCAACACCGTTAAGTATTTGATGATGTGCAACAGCACACAATGTCATGCGTAAATTTAGTTTTGAGTATGTTCGAATATCAATATAGATTCAAAATCTGGTTCGAAGAAAAAATGGCTATAAAAATCATAATAAATTCGTATTCAAATTTTGTTTGCCACTGTTCTCTGAATTTTCAGCTGTTTTGATTTTTTGTCAGCTTAATAAATTATCAGCAATTTGTGTTCAGCAAAAACGAACCATTGCAATTTCCGTGATTTGAAAGCATTTGGAGCTACTTTTTTTTCAATAGCAATCACTTTTAAAATGAAATGATGTGAAATTACGTTTATTTCATGTGATTTGTACGGAAGTGTGCAAAACGTATTGTGTGTTAAAACGAAAGAAGAATATTCAGGATTTATGGCACTATAGTGGCGTTGGTACGATGAAAAATTTCCCCTACAATTAAAAAAAAGAAACACATTTTTGAAACCTTAGAGAAGGCGAACCGGGTTTCGTACAAAATAGTACGGTCGACGTAGAAAATTCTGCCAATTTACCAATCAAAGGAAACGTTTCCAAGCATAGGCAACGAATTTCGTTGAATGCGATTGAAAAAGTTTTAATGTTTGCTTGTTGCCGTCTGACAGAGCATTTTTCGCTTACCATTTCACAGCGGTGAGCAAAAATGAAATTTAGGGTTTTTCAGTGTAATATTTAATTAAAACCATGCATCATCTCTCTTTGGTCGCAAACTCATTTTCGCAAAACGTTTTTGAAAATTAACTGTACGAACGAACGAGTGTCTGTAGGTATTCCGGGCAAAACTATTGTTTTCTATGGAAGAAAAACGACTCAGTGAATTCAAGTATATGTCAAAAAAAGTGTTGAAAACGCCAAAACGGAAAGTTTAGATATGAAGTTTAAATAGCACCATAAGCACATAACTTGAGGAAATAAGCATATTTGTAGATGATTGCTGAATGTTGGAGGTCGTTTAGATTTGACATCAATTTGAGAGCCATCAATTTTGGTGCATAATTTCATTGACATTAAGGAAAAACTTTTAATTTTTTTTAAAAAGCTTTAGCACTCTGACAGTAGCCTTTGAATTTATGAAACGGCATTGATCATTTCATTTGCTCCTTTTTTTACATATACATTTTTTTTGGATTTAGATCGATTTGATTGAAGTCATTTAATATGATTGAGCCGAATACAATATGAAACATTATTGGATTATTGGATTATTGGATTTGTGCAGGGAGTATACTAGGTCAACTTTTCAGTAAAATCCTTTGTTCTCGTTGCTCAGGTTTTGTACACGATTTTTCAATGTACACGAATCAATAGTCTGTTGTTTAGAAGATATGCTTCAGGCTTCGATTTGAGTCACATGCCCTTTTGTAGAAGTTTAATATGTCAAAAATGTTGGGTTTATTTGTTTGTGGATGCACAATGCTTCCGCCAAACTCACCCCTTAGATCGTTTAGTAATGAACATCTGCATATGAGGTGAGAAGTAGTAGCAGGGTCATCCCTAAGACGCATGGAACTTAAATGATCTTTCTGGTCGAACGTTCTGAACGTTCTTTCTGGTCGAATGTTATCAAATGATTGGATCTATTATGCTGCTCAAAGAGAACGATGGACTCATTTCAATCGTATTAGAATCTATCAATTTCACATTCGAAAATTAATCTGAAAATGCTCAAATCGAAAATGATTTAGATTCACCAACTAAAACTCATTAGAGGATTTACGTGTGAGTATTGCGATTGCGCCAGATGAGAAAAATTTAAAATGGTAAAAAAAAACCATTGTTGAATTGTTTGATGCTTCATAAAATACGTTGTGCCAAGTTACTGTTAAATGAGAAATGTGTGCAAAAACAAAACAAAACAATAAAACAAGAAACAGATTATGGTTCGTATGCATTGTGGAACATCGGGCAATGTTGCATCAATGTACGCGCGTATGTTCATGAAGCGCGTGTTTGTTTGCGTAACTCGCGAAAAGTTTGTTCTGTGCTGAGTACAAAATAAAGTTCAAATTATTTATAGAGTTGTTCTAGATTGTTATGTAAAACGAAAATATAATGTTTTCTATTCCATTTGTCTTTTGTTCATCTCTTTTCCATTGGCCCGTTTCCCAACCAAACACCAACCAACACAAACGATTCTATGCTAAATACCTGACAAGTCAACTGAATATTTTATTGTTTGCGTATATTGTTACACTTTAATTTTAAGGTTAATTGTTTTATTTTTATTTCACTTCATGTCTATGACGTCGTTGTCTGTATCATTCATTGCAATATTCATTTTTAATGTGTAAAACAGTCTTGAATAACAGAAAAACAACAACATCATGCAAAAAAGACAGTCGAAAATAATCTAATAATAAAAAAATATTTGATTTCCACTAATATATCGCTGACACTGGCTGATGTAATCGAAAGAAAAAGATTTGCTTTGCTTCTTCAAATCTGTGTTTTCAGTTCCAAAATGGTTTTTAAGCCATTGACTGCATAATATTATAAACACCCTTCACGTGTTCGCAATTGACTTTTTTATCATGATATTTTTAACTGAATCCATTCGCTGAAAATAGACTATATACAAGCATTACACATAGTACGTTGGATGAATTCCTTTGTTTTGCCCCATACAATACGCTGAAGGACGAACAAATACCATTGAGACACACAACTCATTTAATGCATCTAACCCAGAAAGTACATGACATGCGAATTCATTCACATTTGGCAATCTTATGCGAATCTAAGTATTTTCTTGAACCATCATTGTTCTGATTCCATATAGTTTATTGTTCTTTTATTACGATTACGAAAAATTGTCACACCCTCAAAATTGTATAATGTATTTATTTTTCTTAGCAAAAATAAAATCGATTTCAGTTGAATGTGTACGTAATAAAAGAAATTTTTTTTTTTGGTATTTCAAACACTGGAAATCAAATGTGAACGCTTTTTCAACAGAAATGGTTTCTCTTTAGTGCTTCTATGACTCCACAGAGTACTTTTCCACGCATATGTTGCGCTGAGAACATAGCTTCTGAAATCGGAAATGCAATGGGAAGGGTAATTGTTTGCAATTTTACAAAAAATCTGAAACCCTTAGCAAATCGAAACAATATTTATCGGCAAAAACTCGAGAAAAAACATATACCTCATTCCAATCGCATCAAAATGGATTACAATTTTGACCAAAAAAGTTCTAGCGATTGACTTTTGATCTAGCTCAGCTAAACCAGGTGTCATCGAGAATGTGTTTAGAATATTCTGGGGGCCTTCATGTATTTTTATTGCATGACATTTGCGTATTATCGTTGCATATTGGCACATCGGTGAAATATCGGCATATCTGTAAAATATCGTAAATATTCGGGTATTTTTTGATAATTAATTGTTCTGGAAGTGGGGTTTGGTGGATCCTCTGGATGGACAAGACCATGGTTTGACAATGCCTTGGCCCATCCTGAGGGTCCACCAAAGCCCACTTCCCATATAACTCATTTGCGGAGTAATTTTGTCGATGACGGGACTGTGCGGGTGACTGTGTACTAGTGCAACAGCATTCTTTGCTGTTCATAGATTTATTTTGTCCAAACGAACATCTTCATAATCATCTGCGTAAGAACGATACACATTTGTATGTCATCTCCGCCAAACTCCGCACAGTCCCGCCACCGTCAAAATTACTCCGCAAATGAATTATATGGGCTTCAGAACAAAGATACTTCGCATATCGGCCAATATCGGTGGATTTTTGGCACAAAATAGTGAAATCGGTAAAAATTTGCATTATTTGTTATACTGTTGTTTATTCGTCGAATTCGGGAAAGAAAATCTTACATGAAAGCCCTTAGCGAATATTTTTTTAAATTCCACTTGTTTAAACATCTATCCATCAAGCATTACTTTCAAATACAATGACAGTGTATTTTTGTATAAAATTAGATCAAAAGAAGCAAGTCGAAAATAAACTTAAGGTAAAGAAAAAAGTGTAAAAAGGTACTTTCTTGATTAGGTCCATTAGTTATATAGCCATTTGGATGAGCAACGCATACATTATTTTATATACATTGTGTAAAAGATCTGACATTCTATCATCAATACAGACTCTGTGTAAACCACAAACGAATTTTAGGCGAGCACATCGACTGAGGCAATACCCAGTCAAAGTAAATGTGGACATATAGTATATGTGTAACATCACTCGCGAATAATACAAAACTCAATCAGTCTAGTATAGCATTGTGTGACGCAGTGCTCAATATATTCGCAGAAAAATCTTCGGTACATTATATAAACGTTCGGCAAGGATTTTTCTTTCGAAATTGATTTAGGTATTTCTGGTGAATTTATTTTTCGAATACCTTATGCAAAAAGTCTGAAATCAGCAATGATCAAGCATCAAATTTAATCGATTTTACGTCGAGAAAAAAACTGATTACGGAAAAAAACGTGCAATGAAATGCAAATGTATACGGTATTTGAATGTCTGGAAACGAAAATTCTTCGTTTTAGATGTAGATTTTTTTTTCCACCTCGGATGTTTGAACGCCATTGAAAAAAAAAAAATGTTCTGCCATAAACTCGGAATTCATCACCGTTAGTCACCAAATGCTAAAAGCAGAAATGGTTACCACTTCAATATTTAGCAAAAAATTGACGGAAATAGACAAAGTACGTTTTAATAAAAAAGAAAGGAATTATCACTCGAACCTGTTTTGGATAAACAATGAAGCTGCAAAAGAAAATGCTTTTCTGATCACATGAATTTAAACCATATAAACCAATAACATTGTCTGGTGCTCAAAATCCAAAAATAATTCGCTAGTTTATCTCGTTGCTCATTATCATAAAAGCCCATCAAACTGTGCCCACAAATTGTTTTTTCTCACATAATCACACACGCATGCACATATTTTCCACAAACATATCCAAGCACCAATATTGTGAAGCATTTAGCTGCGTACCATGAATTTGATGATAAACGCGCAAAAAGGATGTTCAACAATAATGAATAAAAAGTATCTTTTGTTTTCATTGTGACAAAACTGCGCGTCAATTGCACAGACATTTGAAATCATTGTGATGTATGGGTGCGGATGTATGTTATTCTTTTTTTTAAATGAAAGAATAACTCAACGCTTTATACCATTTCTCCACTCGTATCTAATTAACATTCAAAGCTTCAGCCCAATAAAAGCTGTTCACAAATGTAGATTAAATGCGAGTGGAGCAGGTCATATAAAAATGGTACAAAAAACTGTTATAATTTCATAGTCATTCTTTCATTACTATAGCACATTGACTATAAAAATGGAATTACTCAAGATAGCTGGAAGCAATCTGTTCGATAGCCTCAATATTATGTATGTTACGCTTGTTTCACAAGGGCGCATATATGGATGAAGTGCCTTTCATACGTTGCTTGACACAATTCCTATCTTCATCACTTGATGATAATAAGGGGCTTTTTTTATAATACATTCGGGAGATAGGGTGAAGAGACTGCAATAAGCGTTTTGAGTGAGTTTTCATCATGTACGTTGATTGGAATGTAATTATTTGATGCTGTACGGATTTCAATCAGGAACGTTAAGTATGGAAGGATAACAAGAGGCGAGAGAAGAATATAGAGACATTTTTTTTGTAGCCAGCCACATTAAATGAATCGACGTCGAGACATTGAATTGCCTAGAGTTCTTCGTCGTTCCTTATTGATCACATACTTTTGCTGCGGTATTCACACATGCAACTTTCATTCCATTTCTCTTTCTTAGGATGCAAGGCACGTTCTATGACGTCTGTGATACACAAAATAAAACTGACCGATATAGGGGCTAACATTAAGTTGAGTTGCCCATTCAATTGTAGGTTTGCAGTGAAAGTTTCGAGATCCGAAAAAAAATTCAACATAGAAGTAAATAATCATTATTCACCTTGAATTAAAAACAACATAACCATCGGCCGAATCAATTCAATTGGTTATTTGAATATGCTTTCAATTGGTTAGACTGGTGATGAATGCATCCAGAATGCTTTCAATGTAAATAAAACTGTTCCAATGAATTATCCTGTTCATGGTTTAACTCTTAATAATGGATTGTCTTTATTGGCGACAAGCATTTTTGTGTTCAGCCAACGCGACATTATCCTTCTGTGTTTGAGTTTGTAATATGTCTAGTGTATAATACATATTTTCCAAATGAAATCGATATTATTCGTAATCCAGCAGACAAACCGTTTGGAACAATGCTCAACGTTCGATGAAGTTTTTTTACGTCTTTTTTCATCATCGATTTCTTTTTACATTGCTCTCAAAATAAGAGAATGTTGAATTTTTGGGATTATTATGAACCATGTGTGTCTCATGACCGTAGCCCATAAAATTGACGTTGGAACGTGACAACTACAGAAACCACATCTCATTTAAAGCGTCATTGGTGATGGTCAAGACACTGAAAATTTGACAGTTGTGAAACGATGATTTTTTCTTCATTTTATTCACACGAGAACAACAACAAATGTGCATACATACACGGCTGGTTCGGTGCGATGCTGAATCAAATGGAAAACTTTCAGTTCTTTTAACAATCATTTTTATAGTAATGTTGTCTGACATTTCAGAGACTCGATAATGGTTTAGATTCATTGTCGGCTGTATTATATTTTGAACTCTTCTTTTCAAATATCGTTTTTTTTTATTTCGCTTCCAAGTTCTTCATAAAACCGAGTCTAACGACTATGAATAATGGCAGAAACGAAAACGAATGACAAGAATAATGCACTGACTAATGCTGAAGAAAAGTTTTGTATGAAGTCGCCTTCAGCATTTCTACGACGTGAACATTTTGAGATTCAGAATTTCTCTCATACATATGGTTGCCATAACCCGTTTGAAAAAAAAATACATGTCATTTATTTCCATTAGGAACATGGAATACCACGAATGCACACGAGTGCCGCTGACAAAAAGACACATTGAAAACTATACATCAGACAATATATATGGATTTTGTCATCTGGATATTTCAGTTCATCTGGATAACGTTATAGACGATGATACGAAATGAAAACAATAGAAGTGATTGTTATAGTTATGGTAGTATTTTTATACCTATACAATACAACAATCACTTCTATTGTTTTCACTCCATATCATCGCCTAACGTTATTCAGATGAGCTGAAATATCCAGATGACAAAATCCAAATATATTGTCTGCTATACATATAAGCGATTTGTGTGCGGCAACATTGAAAAACAAAAATCGTAAGCTTTAAGTTCCAATGAGTGGTCTTAATTGCATTTAACAAATTGTTAATGAATAAAATAAAATGTATGTGCATCGTCGATAACATTTTATATGGAACCTTCACAGCACTTTTCATTCAACCAGGTTGTTCCAAACCACTAAAAATGTTGTCAATTTTTTTTTCATCAGTGGCAAATATTCATTCCATCATTTTTCATCGACACGGTTTTATGGTACTGAAAACATTTTTTTCACTGCAGAACAGGTTTTCATGCCAAATTCGGTTTATTTTCCACTGGCACATTTGGAGGGAAGCCTGTGAATAGGACTTGATATATATATAATTTAACTGAACACACATGATGGATAAATCGAATCAAATGAACGAAACTAAACCTAAACTTATGATTCATTCATTTTGTCATACCAAATTCACTTCAACACGTTCACACAGACTTGATTTATGAGTTCCTGCACACGTGTTCGCATCGATAAAAATGGATTAGTTAAAAAACGTATATATATATTAAGAAAAGCTTATCGAAGATAGAAGTAACATATTTTCCCAAACAAATGGTTCGATAGAATTTGATTCTTGAATGCTTTTGAATCTCTACCGTCTCTCGTACACTATACCAAACGATAAACGACAAATGGCTTATCATAAACTCAATTTTCAACATAAAATTGAAATGACATGTAATTTAGTCAACTAGGTTTTATTGGATTTGGAAACGCACGAAAGATTCGCATAGTTTCGATTCCATTTCAATGAAAATTGGCATTTTCCTACGTTTAGGCAAAAATTACACGTTCGATACAAGTTAATTTCAAAAAGGAAATCAATGTGGCGTTCCATTTACCATGTTCTCGTTTAAAATGGAAATTTGCTAACTCAAAACCAATCACATGAAATTGGCAATTGCTTTATGTACGCTTTGAAGAAAGCTCAATATACAAAATAAAAACATTCAGTGATCGATTCTTTCTGTTTTGGGCGAAAGGATCAAAATCATCTACAAACATCCAATGGTTGAAACAATAATATCAGCCAATATAGAAGGTTTGTATAATATGAATCTCTGATATAAAAGAGGTTAGTCCTTTTGAATATATTATTGTCTTCATGTCGATCTTGAATCGAAATTTTTATCATTCGAACCCCACGTGTGACCAAAATTGAATAAATTGTATGGTTGCTTTGAATATTTTATGCGTCAAGTTCAAGATAGAAAAGATTTATTTTGCAATTCAATTCAATTAGCTAACTTGCTTGTACCGACATTTCGTACATTCTTCAATTAAATTTGTCGGTTTGGATAGTTTTGTAATTGAGTTTCGGTAAGTAAAAACTAAAACAATCAATATTTTACATCTTAGAGAATCGGGATAAAAATTTGATTCAAAATCAAATGTTAATTTAAGGTTGTTTCGGATGGCATATTGCGTTCGGGCACAAAAATTGATGGACGATGTTACATCGTCGATGCATAAAATTTTTTAATCGACAAAAGTGGTCCTGAGCGGATGGCATTGAAAACCGCTCCCCTGTGAGAATGTGCGTGTATATATGTGTGTGTAACTAAAGTGCATACGAAAGCTAAATGAGCGCAGATGTAATACAAGTCAAGGTAACGAAAGGGAAAAGACTGATGATAGCACAAATTGATTTTTTTTCTCTCATCATTTCAACTGTTGTGTGTGACGCACTTTTAATTCAATATTTTACACTGGGCAGTTCACATAAATAGCATTGGGCGCGATACCAACCACTCAATACCACTTCAAGCTATTATTGTCATACAAAGCCGTTGGTGGTTGAATTTTTTATCAACGAGATCGCATTTCTTTCAAATACGAAAAAAAAACGAAATAAAAATAGACAGACATTGAATTGACATCCTCACATTTGCTTTGAAATGCAAATAATTATTTTTCATATTAAGATGAAGGCGTCTATGTAGTGGACGCTGTTGAACTTATTTTTGTAATTTGCTTCGTAATTCGGCTACATCCATCTTATATGAGCCCGTGTGGTGTTCACGTGCTTTTGGAATGGCATGTTAGCTTACTCGCATGCCATTGGAGAAGAGGTGTACACTTTTCAATATCAATGAATTAGAAATGTGCACTCTCACACCATTTCGAAAAAATTATAAATAATTTTAATGTTCTCATAGAACAAGAGGAGAAACACGTGCTCTAATATTGTCACTTTTTCCTAGTTTTTTTAGTTTTCTAGTTTGTATCTACCACCCTAGACGTTGTAATAGTATAGTGCAAATGCTATTGGAATACGAAATATATGGAATGAAAAGGTATAAAATTTTATAACAAAAAAAACTTTGTGCACATACCCACTTTGTATACTCATGTCAAGGATTTTAAAATTAATAATAAAATAATGAATACACACTATTGATATACGAAACAAAATGTATGGCATTGAAAATGCATCATATCGGAAATGTGCAGACTCTCTTAGATTTTAATTTTGAAGATGGTATCGAACTCATGTATCAGTCATTTTAAGCATCACTTTTATATTTCTATTAACGTTTTTTCATAAATTTATTTCATTTTTAGTCGATTTTTAGTATTTTATACATGTTATACATAGAAACATTTTTCATTACAAAAAAACGACGTTTTGCCCAAGGCAATGCCTTTTGGCAAGGATATTCATGTTAAATAGATACGAGCTATTTTTCGGAAATCTAGAAACTTAGATGATATGAATCGATTTTTTTTTATTGGAAGAGAACTATATTTTATTGTAAATGGGAAAATGCAGCAATAAATATTTTACTGATGTATTTTGTCTTTAAGAAAAACTTTATCTCAGTAGAGTTTGAATGTACGTTACATCTTATATTCAAACACCTCTAAGCGAAATAAAATCAGGCATAATGGACTTAAGATTGATGATGCAAACAAATTGACAATCCAATTTCTTCTATTGGAATTTATTTCATTGCATGGAAGTCAACACTCCCATAAGAAGTCAAGAATAAACAAAAATAAATTTAAAAAAATGGTTATGTCATGTCGTAATGTCGCAATTATTAAGGGATTTAAAGTCTTACAAAACAGAAGACGTAGTTCTCATTGATCGAAATCAACTGACACAGCAACCAAACACACAGATTTTTTTATACAATTTAATTTCGGAAAAGTTGAAACCAAAGTGCACGCTATTCAGTACATACCATTCAACATTATCCGGAGAACAAAGTTATTGTCATATTGAATTTTTTATTCTATAGGATCAACAGATTGAATTCTACATCAAATTTTTTTTTCTCAGAATTTGCATTTATTTTTTAAGGCTTTAATATTAAAAAAAAGTTGGATCCATCGTTAAAATTACAAAGTTTCAACTTGACTAAAGTTTGAAATGAAAGTCCAGTGAAGTATTCAATTTCTTTTGTTTATTTCCTACAAGCAAAACATAAAATCAAAAACTTTTCGAAAAGTTGCTTGGCAAAAGTAAAGTACAATTTAGTAACAAAAAAAATGGAACTTGTTTAAACAAAGAAAACTATAAGACCATATAGAATAAAAACCGCCTGCACAAATATCGAATATATAAAATAGATTAAAAATCATTGAATTGAGCCCCCGTCAACATGAAACAAATGATCTAAAAAACCATCTTAAATCGATCTAAATAGCAGCTTGCTGCTAGAAGCAAATTGAAGTGAATCGATATTAAATACGCTGACATATTCGGTGTAAATAAATCAAATCTTGATAAATGAAGTAGTGACAATTGAAAACAACAAATAAAAAACTATGAATACATACACGTACAAAACAATTTATAATATGTGGGTTCGTTCTTTTTTTTGTTTTGGCTTCGAATGACACCATCGCGTTACATATCCAAAATTCATCTAAGACACAAATTCACTGAAACAATGTGTCGGTCGGCATTTATTATCGCGTTGTTACCAATGTAATTGTCAACTAAATTTTCTATCCAATAAAATGTTCTATTTGTGTACGTTTCACAAATGGGATTTTCAATAAATCCCGCGGCGGTTCAAACTTTTTATATGCAAATAATGGTTGTATGCACAGAATTATTGTAATATTTAAATTTCACTTAAATTGTTTGCGGTTTACTTAATTTACCGCATCGCTTTGAATTGCTCACTTTTGGAATTAAAAGTCTTTCACCTTTTTTTCAATTATTTTTATTGAGAAAAAATCAAATCCGATAACATGACAATTGCTTGTCTGAAACACTCGGTGAAATAAATGTATCTAGTCGTTTACAGTCGCTGTTATTTTTTTCCTTTCTTTCTTGTCGTCACAACAAATAAGGTGAGGTGAAAATACACTGAATGTGGTATTTATTGAATGGGAGCTACACTCGAACTGCTTGCGTTGTGCTTGGGTTCGATTTGTTTTTCTCTCATGTTCACAAGGGTAACACGCACAACACTGTTGAGTCATATTGCTATAGCTATATATGAATCCAAAATCGGACAGTTTTCTATACAATCGTTCAGTAGCTGTGCTTTTTTTCTCTCTATGGATACATGGAGACGAACTGTTGTACACAAAACATTTAACGTTGTATGAGTGTGTGACGAAGTATGTGCTTCCCTGCGCCTGTGTATGGTAAATATGTTGGTCTGTTTGTGTATGTCTACCAACTGGCATATTAAATACAATGTTTTTTTTGTGGGTACTGTGTATATAAATATTATGTATTTCAATTCGAGACTAAAGACATTTAGACATTCGATTGGACTGGCGAAAGGAGAAAAAAGTAAATAAAAATTCATATAGAGTCTCTCGTGTCCAGCATTACAATCCATTTAAAAATGCTATTTCTTCGTGCTTTCACATTCATTTGACAGAAAATGGGAAAATGCAAACTGCACGTAAGCTCTCATGATTATCCTTGGCCATGAGCGTATGGATGAAGAAAATTGCTTCAATTCGGTTGTTGATTTCAAATGATAATCTGCCATGTTATCTCTTATATGCATACAGAGTAGATAATCTTTATAAACATATTAAATAAACAAACACATTTCAAAATATACATTCAACTGAGGATGCACTCGCATAATGCACGTCATAGATACGTAAATATCTTATTTATATTGATTGTTAGAGAAGAAGCGCACTATCATATCGGCTGATGTAACTTATGAGTTGGAATGAAAGTAATGCAAATATTTAAATTCATTTGCCACAAGCAAAATGCTGGTGTCTATCGAATTTTGCATAGTTTTAGGAAATTCTGTGCTTACCAATGTCGAAGCTTCATTTTCTATATTTATAAATTAAAAATCAACCCCAAAGCAAGAAAAACACTGATTTTGAACTGGTTTCCAATGATGTTTTATATTGAGATGCATACCTACGGAGATTTACATAAATATAAAAGTTATTTCATGAATCGCATGAATATTCAAAAAACTCATAGAAACATTCGCCCAACAGAACTTATCTTTCAATTTATAAATGAGATTATGAGTTCCATTTTTGTACATACATAGGAATATTGTTGAGTTTTTTTAAACGCAGGCCTTAAAAGTATCCGAGAATTTTTTATATTTCCCAGAATTTATTCTTTCTCTCACAGTAAATAATTTTCTGCGTTTCAAAATAATGGTGCTCAATAATTATGAGTGGCAACACAGCATTTATAATCCAAGCGTAGCCAATTTAATCAAATAAATTTGTCTCATCGAGATGCGATGAGTGGGGCAGGAACCATGGCCTGTTCGATTTTTTTTTAGCGGATGGATGCTATAAATGCTTTATATACATCGAAACGCAAAGATGCAACTATAGTTGTATACAACACACAATATGTTTGTATCTATCGAGGTAGTCTTTGATATATCTCGTGCATGAAAATATTAGACAGTATTTATACAGAACGGCATTTCGCATAATTTTCAAACTCATTTGACAACATCAAAAACTTTTTCAGGAGATAAAAAAATGTCTTGCAATATCAATAGGAGCAATGGTAGATCAAGTTTCAACCTTAATAATTGCTTATGTATACGAAGTTTTCTAATTTAAAACAATTGAGGTAAAGGTCTTGGAAAATGATATTAAATCAAGCGGAGGATGATTTTCGGGTTTGTCGTGCGATTATGGTGACGTCCCACGGAAACAATATACACTCAATGGGGGATGGGGGAAGTGTATCTGTTTCAATACATAAAAAAGGAATTATTAGGTAATGTTATGTATCGCTATGTTTTCAAATACATTCGATTCTTCATTTAGTTTGTATAGTTTCCGTATGGCATCACCATCGTTGGAGGTCTTTTTTGCTTTTGTATAGAGATAGTCGCCCTACGAAATCGAGTCATTCATGATTGCCGCCGTATTGAACTTTATACTGACCTTAATTGATGCATACATTAAATTTCATTTTTTCTGTAAACATCCTAAGGATATTAGTCTCTTAATAAGTCAGATGCGAACACGGACAAAATAATTTTGCAAATAAAACTTTATGATTCTATTGGATTAAAAATCGATGTAATCCATTAGGTGACATTTGCAAAGAAATATGAAATCATGCCATCGATTTTATAGAGAATGGTCATGAGATTAAACTTTGGAAATAAATGCAAAGCATTCCAATAGAATTTCTATTGAATGTGTACAGATTTTGAAGAAATGATTTTGTTTTGTCGAACAAAATTAATTAAATAAAAGTCAATTTCAACCCCAAGTGAACAGACTCTATTAACTGCGTTGAAAAATTCAATTAGTTGAAAACGCATCTAATTTTATTTTCGTCCAAAAGTATTTTTCTCGTGCTTACCGATGATTTACATATTTCATCGCATGTATATATAAGAAAAATGTATTTATAAGTTTGTTTTCAGTCGGCGATATCTCATTTAAATGGAGAAAACTCACTCCCAATATGGCAAACAACAATTAAGAACTGTGGGCTTTGCTCATTTCATCAAAATTTTGATTGTGTCGTTCACATATTTGAACACCCACTTACAGCAGCAAATAAGAAACGGTTCTTGAAATCTTATAATCTAAACAACCGAAGGTTAAATGCTTTATATACATTACCAAAATTTGATGTGTGTCATATTCTTCTAAAAATCTGATTGAGTAATACAATTTTAAGTTTAAAAAATCGATCTCTGCATTTTTTCGCATGTTTTTTTTTTGTTCTATTACCATCGTTTCAAAAGCAGAAAACCATAATTTATCAATTTTAAAATTTTACTCCATTTTTTGTTAACAAGAAAAACTAATAATTACATTTTCAACCATTTAAACGCTGTTTTCTAGTATGAATGCATATCATTTTATCGTACAATAGCAGCGCGTGTATGTGTACAACAGCCGGAGTCATTAATTAAACGTGTAGAATGTACATAAGGAATGATTTTAATTTGTTGGTTATTATGTCGTTGCTATTGTTAGACCATGCATATCCATCCACAACAATCCAGTTGTGTATTTGTGGTTCGTGTGTATGTGCGGGGGGAGGTGAGTACTATATACTTATACCTATACATTTATATATCAAGGCACGCAATCATGCATTCAACCATGCGATATACAAAAAAAACATTTCGTTTTCCTTCGTCATATAGAGTAGCATGAGCGAAATGCATTTACAGTCACTCGTCGCACGAGCCTTTTTCTATTTGTTTGTTTGTTTGTGTGAAACATGGACATGAATATTATATCAAATTATGTTTACGTAAATTTTGTTACTTTCATTTTTCACCCTTTGGAAGAACGTGCACAGATCAAATAGACACCTGTTTTTTCGTCGATCGATATTATGTTGATTTGTTGTCATGCATTTCATTTCGTAATGTTTTTTAACCTGAAAAGAAAACACGTGCATTTATCGATCGATATCGGATTTTTTTTTCAACAACCCTCATTTTGATTTGACCACTGGCGTGTTTGAAGATTATTTTTTTTAGATTCATCAAAATATTCGACCAAAAATGTTGTCGGCGATTTTTTGTATACCAACTTTTCGTTTGGTATTACATTAACTGTGGTTGAATGATATTGTAAAAGAAACAGTTTCCGATTTTTTCAGCTCTCTCAGCCCATTGCACGTGACAATCTAACATCAATACTCATTTCTCACATTGAGTTTTTCGTCTACAAACGCAGAAAACTGAAGACTTAAACACAATCTGGTAGATGAACACAGCCAAATGTGGCATAAATTCATTTGAAAAGTACTACACCACTCATGTACAATACAGAATACCAGACATTATATTGAGATATTTTCAGCCAGATCATCTGGCTGAAATCACTAAAAGTGATTGTTATAGGGATTGTAGCAATGTAAGTGTAATTATAGCCATAACAATCATTTCTATTGTTTTCACTAAATTTCAGCTCCTGACGATATCTGGCTGAGCTGATTCATCTGGCTGAAAATATCTCAATATAATGTCTGCAGAATACATGAAATTAGTAACGTATATTCAATGGTCTATACCGGTACATGAAAACTATAGCCACCATAAAGTGCTATCCTTCGAATTATAAAAATTATGGCATTATATTATTACTTTAGGAACAAATACTTTATAAAAGAAGCAATAAGAAAAAATTGAAATACAAATTATTTGTTATCATAATTTTATTATCTAGAAGTACCAACCGTGTATGTGAGTGTTAATTTTTCACCGCATTTGTGGTTCTGAAATCGACATAATCACATTTATTGATTCACGTTAAATTCCCTTTCAAATAACCGATCAGTGGAGTAGGCACACTTTTGCTTGGAACAAATTCCAATTCACTATGGTTAATTTTCTCTGTAGCAATGTAATGTGTTCATGTGAAATGTACGGCTTGATTTTCGTAAATAAGATAATTCTTTCAAATGAAATTTAGTGATTTCAGTTTGAGAGAGTTACCCCGAAAATGTTCCACGTTAAAATTTCATTGCAATATTTGTTCGAAAAGATAAAGGCATTATCTATGAGGTTCAATTCACTTGATGCAATTTCGATCGCCAATTGAATCGAGCACAGTTTTCTTTCTTTCGATTCCGATATGGAACACAACAAATAAAAACATCGCTACTAGCTAAAGCCATATGTAGCCATGTTCTACTCTATGTACCTTTGATCGTCAATTTATGTTCCATGCAGAGAGAATGTGCAATGCCAGCGTATGCTTGGAAGAGCATCATCGAACTACAGTTTTCAAGCAGTAACAGCAAAATGAACGAAAAAAAAAGTTTGCTCAGAATCATGAATCAGTTAGAGATTCGGTGAGCCGTGCAGTTTTAGATGAGAGAGAGAGAGAGAGAGAATACTCGACAGAGACGTTTTGCAGAGGATCGGAAGAAAAGAAGAAAAAAAAAATCGCATACAGAACGATATTAAGAGAAAAAAAAGTACCAACATATATACTGAATCGTGCGACGTTCAGTGATAGCTTTTTTTTGCTGTACGAGCAAAATGGCTCGAGAGATAGAGATGAAATGACTAACAAACAGAAAAGTTAACACTAGCACGTTAGTTATTTTGATTCTTTACTTTATGGCGAGGGAGTGTTTGCGACCTTCAATTTTGAATTATAATCATAGCTTCAAGAGGCTATCAGGAGAATTTTCTGTCATGGATACATTTCGACTTATCATTATTGCTGCTGAATTAACTTTCGGCACGAAAACCAAGCCCCCAAATAACTTGGTTCGCGCCATAGCTCCGTCAAGTGTTAACCAAATTAATGTTAAATGAAATAGAAGAAGCATGGAGAAAGAAATAAAGAAACTTAGAAAACAAAATTACCGAACGAAATGCGCTGAAAAAGCAGCACACACAAACCAACAACAAGAACGAGAAGAAGAAATGATGATATTATTGTGAATATAAGACACACAGCATAGCGGCTAGAGGTAAAACTGATATTTCAGTACGTTCACATACTTCAACGGAGTAGAATGTGGTGTACGCATAGCTCGTGTGCTATGCGCTCTTCAACTTTACCATCCGAATCACTTTGAATCAAAACAAACGACTGCACACATTTAAAATCAAAACAAATCACTTAAAACGATCAGTCTATAAATCAGTTTGTGTATGTGTGTATTTTTTTGTGTCTATTAAATCATTTAGTTTCATTGACTAACCGAAAAGAAGCAATTTGGTACATTTATCACAACAATTGGTGTAAATAAAACACAGATTTTGTTTCAATAATTCTCGAACAATTAGCATTTGAATGGAAATTTGACTGAAAACGATGTGATTGTGATATATCCGTGCGATCGATTGTGGGTGACAAATCAATCAAGTGAAATTGTTTCTTCATATTGTTGTGCCATAGGCTTGGAAATGTTTGCTTAGCATTTTTGTAAATAATCACTTGGATCTTATGTTGGTTATCTCAACCGAGATAAAATAGTTATCAAGACATCAAATAACTATCTCCTGATCTTTATTGAAAGTGTTTGCAATACTGCCTGACATAAAGCACATTTAATCTAAATTTCATATTTTCACCGTAATCATTTTGTAATTTACAACCAAATGATAAATAGTCGGTTACATTTTTCGATGCCAGTGGGCGTCATCATCAGTTGATACAAGCGCTGACATTTCAATAGAATTTCAAAAGAACGAACATTCGCCGTAGCATCTTTCAATCTATTTTTTATACGTTACTTGTATGAATATACAAAAAATCGAGTGTATGCCACTTTCTCATTACAACATTGATCGCACCCCCTGGCCAAATTTCTGGTTTGTTTTTCGTCGATCTTATCTTTTAATCTGAGTGTTCTAGTTGCTGATCGAAAAGTATATTTATCTTATGTGCACCGCCACGAGTGCCATGACATTGAATTCATAATAAAATCCGATTTTCACACAAACGTGAAAATTTGAATGGCAACGAAGAATAGCACCAATTGTCTCTTACTGCATCAGTTCTATTGATGTTTGCCCTCTGTATTGTCAGCAAATTGATGTGAAATGTATGCGAATGAGTGAGTTAGTGTATTGCATGCAAATAAACATGTGAATTGAGCGACGTGAAATTTTACATACAAAAAAAGCACTTTTTTTAGAAAGTGTTACTCAGCATATAATCTCTTTGTTCGAAAAGATGACAAAAAAAATATAATTACAAACAATAGCGACTAAGGGAACTAAACGCCGTTGATTGCAATAATTGAACACAGTTTAGTTTCTCAACTTGAAAAGACCGCCTGCACCATACTATACAAATCAACGACGATCAATGGCACGGTTTTTTTCCTCTTACATCTAACGAATTCCTATTTCGTTGAAATTGATTTATGTTTTCATTCGCACGACACTCAATTAGAAGATGGGCCGTTGTTCAAAATTTTATCGTTCTTTGAGCCTGTTTCGTTTGATGTACGATCATTTGTACGAAACAAGTCAATGCGAATAAACTCCCTCTTTAAAAAAAAACGATCGCACAGCATAACGATTAGATTGCATGTACCGACAAATCAGTGACAAACGACAGCAGACATCACAAATGATGCGATTTTTAACTATTTCACTCTCATTTAGGATTTTTACAACAGCGCTAACGAATTGTGTGAAATTTAATATTTGTGTTTGAAAATGCAATTGTTCCAACTTTATTGGATTTAATGTATTTTAAATGCGATCTAATGTGAAATTGTTTACTTTTATTTTTGGTGGACAAACAACACAATTAATCTAATAATGAGAAATTGAATATATTTAATGAAAAAAAAAAACGATTTTTTGTTCTATAGAAAACGATCACAGTGTAGTTACATTGAAAGCCAATTCGGTCTTAAGTTGACCGACAGTATTTATTAGTGTAAGATTGTTTATAGTGAATGTGTTTTTCAGTTTTTGTTGCAAACGGTGACACAAAATCCACACCATGCCTTCCGGATATCGATCTAATGGAATAATTCATCCGCCAAATGGGCACATCAGTAAGTGATCTCTCACCATTCACTTTAAAGTATTATAATGGCAAACTTATCGGTTGCACATTTTGTATTATTATGTGGAGATTTTTTTTTTTCAACGCATGACGAGAAAAAAAAGTGAAATTTCTTACCATTCGATATTAAAAATGAGTACAGCCATAGTTGAAGAAAAAAAATGTTCTGTATGGCGTATGTGTATATTGTTTGTTTCCAACTGAATTCATCATGCCATTCAATACGGTTTGAAAAGATATATTCGAAGTTTTAACTCTTGTTGACTTTAAGAATTGGAATATCAATACAAGAAATTACGTTTTCGATAAAAAAAAAATGTTCGATTTAAGAAAAAAACACCAAGAACAAGAATTTAAAAAATGTGGTGATTACATTAAAAAAAGAGAAATGTAAACAAAACAAATGAAAAATATTTGAAGAACTCTGTGGTACATTTCGGAAAAGCGATCATCATTAAGCTAATCATGTGATTTTTGTTTGCGCGTTTAATCAAAATAATACAATGTGAAATGCACTTATACGTATAATAAGCAATTGAAATGCCAGCTAAAGATGCAAGTGAAACCGGTTTTGACGGTGTGTCTATGGTACCGCAAATACAAACTTTTCACAAATCAAGTTCCAAAATAAATGCACACACACACACACACTCGGCCGGCTTAAGCAAATAATATGAAGTAAAAAACATCATCAACAACAACAACAACCACATCAAAATCATAAAATAATCTCATTTTGTCTAGAAATGCTGCAGTTTCGCTCTCTGCGCTATCCACACATTGGTTTGATGTGCTCCACTGCTTTTTTCACTCTTCACAAACGATCAGCAAGTATGAAGCATTAATTTCGCATTTATTGCTAATGAACGATCCGCACAAATAATAATAAACATTGGACGAACGAGTGCGCGCGCATATTTCAAACAGCAACAACAACAAAATATATATAAATAAATAAAAAAAAATTGTATGGCAAAAGCACATTGCCCGGGTATCGCCCCATAAGACTTTGTTGCATGATTGAAGCATTCATCATCATTCAATCGATCAATTCATGGATTGAATGATGGCCCAGCGCTGCAATTGATATTATTTTGAATGACTCAAACACGATCCATACCTCTTCATTGCCATAGAACAACGGCGTTTCAAACTCATCCTAGAATTCTTTTTCGCAAATAAAACGGAATGTACAATTGAGAGGTACACATCATTTTACTTTAAACACTAATACATCCGTTCATCAACGTATTTGAGGAAATCAACAAACAACAACAACAACAAAAAATCCATCAAGACTTTTCAGATAAATTGAATCGAAATCACGACTTTGAATAACTCTGAAAAACCAATCGATTGCATTATTGTTTGGCTGATTTAAACGCCAGATCGACGAGTGCGTGTATATGTGTATCTAAGTTGAAATCTTTTGCCATTGACCGCTCACAGTGCCAATTAACTGTTCGAATATCAACATTTTGGGTGCGATTTTCACTTTTGGTTTGTCTCATAAACACCGTTGGCCTGAATTAACTTAATTAAATGGACGACGACTCTTTTTCGATAGAAACTAATAAAAACGATATCTTAATTGATTTATGCACAAAGAATCGACTGCGTTGGACGAACCACATAAAATTCAATCCAATTTAATTGAATTTAACTGCGTTTAGTTATTCCCACAATTTTTATACTAATCATGTCAATTAATAGAGAAAATACGGCGTTGATCTATTCGTTGTGATGATACTATTTATTTATTTAGTGCGTAAATGCGCTATTCTCTCTCTCTCTCTCGCTCTCTTCCAACTCTCAATTTTCTGTTTGTTTATATAGAAGCAATAGGATTGACTTAATAAGCTTTGAGTATTGCCACCTCAATGCGAATAATATCTATAATTTTATTGTTTTTTCTCGCGGTCGCGCGCATAATCTGCGTGTCATTTATCCAAAAGTGAAATAGCATTCCACATGACATGTCTTTGGAACGGTTGAAATGATGAAAACAACGAGCATGTGTGTGTGTTTGTGAGCGAACAAACTCGTGCTCACACAACACACAGGAAGTTGATTAGCATTCAAGAATCCCAAATTACGTGCACAAAGTTAAATGAAATTATATGATATTCTTTTTTTTTCTTCATCTACTACCAATTTATTAACAAGTCTACGGGTGTTTCATTCCTCTTCTTTTTCTTTTTCTATTTCTTTTCTCTTTTGTTTCAAACTCATACGAATAATCCCACGAATAAAGTTGGCAATCGCTCTGCCAGATTGCTGTCTCAAACCATTGGAAGAGTACTATTTGGAACGAATGCGCAAGCCTCTAGCCATACAATAAAATAGATATTTTTATGGAATTATCGTGGATGATATCACGCATTTAAATGGGCCAGAGAACGACGACGAAAAAAAAACACACATACACACACACGACTGAAGAAAAAAAAACAACGAAAATCAACACACAAAAGACAAAATCAAAAGTTGAATTACGATGGAAACGACGCACCAAGAGTACAAACATAATATAAAGTGAAACGATGACAAAAGACAATGTGCTCTTAAATGAAAATAGCACCTAATCAAAAGCGAAACGAAACAAACATGAAACCAACCACCGAAATCGGTATCACAAACACAAGCTGAAAACAATAGAGCATTGAATGCAACTGCACTCCCAAATAGACAATTAACGAATTCCAATGACGATTTTTTTTTTCGATCGGTCTCTCTCGTCTATTCGGCATTTCTTTAGTCTGTTTATTCGGAGTCGTCATTTCGTGATATAGCCTATTTGTTTTTGTCATAAATAATGGCATTTGAGTTTCGAAACAGTAGATTATCTTGCTCTAATATTAAACGTTCAACACGTGCGCCAATAATAACTGTTAATTTTTGGTATCATCAAATGACGTTATTTTTGATGTTGGATGATGTGTTTTATTGTCTGAAATGAAAAGTCAATATAAAATATATATATGAAGAGAAAACAATCGTATGAAGAAGATGGTGATTGTTTTTGCTTTTTAGCACTTAGAACCGTATTGCTCTTAGAATTTCACGGTATGGTCGGCACGGTATCGATGGTAATTTGCTGCCCTTTTGCACGTATCGTTTACTCCAGTTCGATAGCAGTTTATCGTGTGGTGCGTCTACCGCATAGCATTATTTATGAATTACCATATTTTAAAAATCATATATTATATATGCATATGATCCATTGGCGGTTGTTGAATATTGTTTTGTTACGGATTGCCACCGAAATATAATTACCATATTCTAACGTGCAATTTAATGAGCAGAGTAATGCCTTGGCAAAATATTCACCTGCGCAATGCTCAACTGTTGAAATCAAACGAACCGAAGTCGGTTAGATGCGCGTGAATTAAATGAAAAAAGAAGAAATAAAAAAACCATTCGAAACATCAACGAAAAAAAGGAGGAAGAAGAAGATATGCGAGGTTCCGTTAAAAGATGAACAAAGTTAGCAGAAGAGAATGAAGATCGCATTTTAAATGAGATTTCAATGGCAATTGATTGAATTCCAATTTTTATTCCGTTTCAACTGCAAACTGAATGGTCACAAAACAAGCAAACATCAATTGAAACAAATGTTGTCTGTTTATTACGCAAGATTCGTGCATGTAATTTCTTTTTTTCTCTACACACTTGCGCGTACACATAAGGCAAGATCGCGGTTAGATAATGCACGTCCAAATAAAAACAAAGTCTTTTATGTACAAAATACTCGTTCATCCTGTTATCTTTACCGGGTGCCGCATTCTTATCGGCAGTAAAAATATGTTTATAGTTTTCCATATTACACACGCACACACACACACACACGGGCAATAACAGAACATAAATGTCATTTCGTTATAATAATTCTCATTTGATACAAGAGGCCAAATCTGACACTGCTTTACAGCATCAGCTGAACATTCTGTGGTGGCATTTCGCTATTGATGACGTTATCTCTTGCTCTTGCTGAAAAAAATCACAAAATTAATTACAATGAACTATGTAATGTGATTATTCGACTAGTCGCCGTTTTTATTCCAATCCCGTTTATGAGTACACGTGATTGAAAAACACACACGCACACACACCGAAGAAATCGACAATAAATTGTGCGAATTTTACAAACTTTTCTTTCAACTGGTTTGCAGTCATCAAATTATCATCACCGTCGATCGATCGTGAGTTGTACGCAATTCTGTGACGGTCGATTGCTGTGCGCATGTTAATCACATAGTATAAACGAGTGTACAGTGTGTGTGTGTTTCTCTTTGCTTCTTGTTTAAATGTTTTGTGATCATCTGTTACGGTATAAACAGCACAAAAAATAACAATCAAATAAATAGAATTATATTACCACAAGAATCTGATGATGAAGTTCGCTAGCGCGAGAGCGCATGCTCATACATAATAAATACGTATTTGCGCACAAAGGCAACAGGCCAACAACCATACGAGCCAACAGCTCATGAGTCTCATACAACGAGAACCGAAGTAATATTTTTTTTTAATTACTCACCTACACTCAACAACACATGCGCACCGTATACGTTCGAAGCGAGCACCTAAATCACCGGCTTATTTACACACACACATAATAAAACAGTGCTTACCTAATAGAAGTGAGATAGAGAAGATAACATATATGCAAACGACACTACGATATTATTTAGATTCTGACTGCAACAATTTTGATTGCCATATATTCACGCTCAATTTAAACGAACGAGTGTTTGTTTTTTGTTTGGTTCGTTTGGTCATTTGCCGATTCAAGTTTATTGTTGTAAAAAATGATGTGTTATTGCTGCTGACGTGACTGGCGTTATCGAACCGAAAAAGACCGCGAATTGGAGAGCATCAAGTGTGCAAGATGCACATGGATGAAATTACCATTTTTGCGCGTTATGTTTTTATATTTGTATGTTGCATTTTAATACCGGGTGCTCTTCCTATGTAATGCGCTTCTCTCTCTCTGTAACACACACATATAATTCGAACGACAATACAATTGTGTGTACTTGATATAACAATAATAATCTTTATTTAATAATAAACAAGCAGACTACTTTGGTCCAATGTCTGCTTCAGAATGTTGTAATAAAATGTTCGGTTTGCAACTTCTAAAAGAATTTAATTCTCATGTCAACATGGGGCACTGTTACAAATCCAAAATCAAGTTCTGCTCGTATTTCGCATCGAAAATGTGTATATTTAGTGGCCAAAGCGAAAAGAAACAATAAATCAAATTTGAAATTGACGATAGATTTAAATTGCAGCAGCAATAAATTAGCACACCGATTCACCGTTAGATGTATGTTTCATTTTTTTTAGTTGTTATGTGAATGAGCACATTTTTAACGTTTTCCATTCAGCGAATAATTTGTACTCGGTGTTAAGTCATCGTTAAGTTCAAGTGCATTTCCATTTGGATCATAATTGTTGTTGTTATTGTTTGGCTTCACGATATGGTTTACGCGTTTCATGTTTTCTCCCCGCTAATTATGATCTCACAGCATCTAATTCAATTATTATAGAATTTAAACTAAGAACACTTTAAATTTGAAAAACAGCTTTGTTGCGGAGCTATTTTGTGTAATTGTTTTTCAAATCATTCCAAAAAAAATGTGTTTTTTGCATTCAAAATAATTTGGCCAAATATGTTTGGAAGTGCTTGAAGTTTTCACAGAATCAATATCAGTTACATTTAAAATGTTAAAGTGTAGTGTAATTCGCACATTTTCGGAAAAACTGAACTTCGCCAAAAAGATTAACGTAAATAATGTTAACGTGTAATGCCAAACCATATTATTATTGCTTTGTTGATTTTCATGTTCCAGCGAAATGAAGAGAGAAAAGAAGAAAGAGCGACACCAAAAGAAAGAAAAACTCTTACAATGTCGTTTACAACGATGCCATTTACGATGGCCAAGGGGATTTCAAAAGTGAACAAAAGAAAGTGAAGAAAATGCCGCAATATAATTATGAATTGAATACCCCCGGATAAGTACACCAATAATTGATTGTTTGGCAAACAGTTTAATAACGTTTTTTTTCTGCGTAAGACATTTGGTCTCAAAATATATCGAACATCGATAACAATATTAAGCGAATCGGCTATAGAGTCAAACAATGTTTCTGGTTTTGGTCGCCATAAAACTGATATACCATTTGCGATTTGCCATTTATGCTGGTGTTCGTTGACCATAGTACAGCAAACACATTCATAATATTCAATTCGGAATGTTTTATATGACTTGATCTTGGAAATGGTATATTCGTCGAGGTCAGAACATTAGAGAGTAGACACATAAAGTGTGTACTCACCATTCGACTGCTATCATCTTTGTTTTTATGTCATGAAAGTTTTAATTGAGATGTTCTTCCAATTGGCATTTGTATTTTTTTGCAGTGTTTGTTGTCGTTCACACAATAGCACACACACACAAATCGTCGACGAAGGGACGACGGTCACAAGTAGTAGTTCGCGGACGTGATGTGTACACATTCGAGTACCTTTCGCCAATTATTTCACATGTCGCTACCTAAATTGGTATCGTTGAGAACATCGTAAAAGACGTCCAAGGCAGCCATAAAATCACTACAAAAATGTTTACAAAATATTACTCTCGCTTATATGAAGCGTTGCCAGCTATAAATCGTCTTCACTCAAAAGTAATTTGTTATATGTAATCATTCATTTTACTCGCTGCCAGTTCGACTAAAAGGCAACTCTATACTGTCTTGATGCCGAGCAACAATATTGTCCTTTTGTGTGACCAAGACATGCGATTGCTTTCAATCAGTCGAACGTTCATTTTTCTCACGCTTTGCGAGCGCACAATGGACTGTCTGTCGCGCGTGAAGTTTTTATCGAAATGAATTGTTCGACGGCGGAATAAAAAAAAGTTGCATCACAACATAAGTTTTTGTCGACATAATAAAAGCATTGTTTGCAACAAATTCATTTCCAGCAAAACATCAAATCTAAAATATTTTAGGAAATATTATATTCTTTTGCATTCTTAACAAAAAAAAAAAGGAAATGGAAAACATCGGATTCGTTCCACTCTGGAAAGGGAGTGACCTTTTTTTATAGCACCAAACCTGGAAACACTTCTACATGATGATCGATAGCTTTATATTCTTCATTTTCATAAAAATGGAGAAAATAACAAAAATACAAACGACACTACGATATTATTTCGATTCTGACTGTCAACAATTTTGATAGCCAAAAATTCATGCTCGATTTTTATCGAAGATTATCGGCGGTAATTCATAAAAATGAGAATATTAAATATTTTAATGATTGAAAAACCACCAAAAAATCTTCTATTATTAATCGGATACAATTCATCAGCATTAGAATTCAAATCAACTTGTCAAATCATCAATTTACTTGCACGAGTAATCAAATCACCTCCAAATATAAAAAGCTGAAATTTTCTTTTTCTAGAAAAAAGTTATAAAAGTTTTATGTAGCTCTCGTTGATTTCAATCGGCATTACTGCATTAAAATCGCTTCCAAGAATTTTACTTCAATGCGTTCCAATTCAGTGAGAAGATTTTTCTGTTTCTGGTTATACGTTTTGCACAACAAAAATGAAAAATAAAGAACGAATGAAGACTAGGTATATGCATGCCGATAAAATGTTTGATGTTTGTTGCATTTCTATTGCCATAACTTGAGACTGCGTATACAATATATGTTGGTTGAATTTATAGACTTTATCTATTTCGTTGAAAGAATTACTCTTTTTGGTTGCAAAATCAAAATGAACAGAGCGAATAAATATCAGACCATTTTATTTTACCTGAATATTTAATTAAATTAAGAATTAACTATGAAAATATGTCGACTAAATGAATTTCACCTAAGAGTTGGAGTCGTTTGATCGTTGACTTGTGAGCCGCACAATCGTTCGTTTGCGAACGAACGTTTTTTTTGTGTGTGCCTATGTGCCTTGTCAGTGCACAGTAAGATAGATAGAAAGAAAGAGAAAAAAGCGCGCGCACACATAACTAAATTATTTACAAAATTCAATTCACTCAATAGAATTCCATTTTGCCTGCATTCTGAGTAGGTCTTCATCTGATGCCAAACAAAATCCGCTGTTTCTACAGTTCGCACAGTTTCTGTTGCTATTTTCGGAGTGAACAAGCGATAAAATGGAGTAGTTGTGGCATTTTTACATTTAATATATCGATTTGAAAACAAACACAAATGATTCGAATAACGAGCACCGCATCTAGATTTTGAAAGAAAAGAAAAACATTCGATGCACAAGAAATTCTATGAAAGTAAAATATTACACAAAATACAAGGGAATGCGTTTTGCAAACGGAGCGATAAAGAGACGTTGCTTTAAAAAGTTATTAGCTAAAATAAAGAAAAAAAAGCCGAAATCAAAAGTGCATCGCTTATCTGGAATGGAGAATGGTTTGATTTTTATCAAACTCTACCTGAATGGAAATTATCAACAGTGTCTTTTGTTTCGTGAGGTGATTGGTAAAACCATTTAAACGGAAGTAAAATGTGCAAATGTCACATTTTTTTATAAATATCAAGTAGTCAATAATCAATTGGTGCGTTGAATTTCATGAACCGAAGTAACGATTTGGGATATTATATTTTACCATTTCTGAACTCGAGTGCGATTACAGGCCAAAGATTCTTACAGATAATAACATTACGTAAAAAAAATGAGGTAAGGGCTCTCTCAGTGCCTTTGCATCTTACCTTGAATTCAAACTAATGTTCTTCTTTTTTTTTGCTTCCATACGGACGAACAAGTTACAAGAACATAAATAGGAAACTTAAGTGTTTTCTTTCTATATTTTTTTTTAAATAGGTTTGGATGATCTTTTTTCCTTTTACTATTTCGCTTTTCGTTACCGAAGCGACGAATTAGTTTTACGTTGCACTGAAATCGTACGCTAAGTGCAACATCAAATGATACAACAGCACACAAAATGTTCGCATTCGATGAATAGGAGGATATAGATGAAGATGCTTTCACTGTAGAGAGGTGGAAAATTTGATGGTGATAATGATTGCAAAAACATCGAATGCTTTTTACGTTTACAAAATCTTTCAATGAATAAATTCTTTCATGAATCTTCGTCGAGTTTTGCCTCATCGTATGTGATATTGTTTTTAAGTTTCTTTGTTGCATAGACATAATCTTCAACTGGTTCTCTCACAGTGTGTGTGTGTGAGTGTGTGTACGAATGCATGCTTTTTTTCACACTTGGTTTCTTATTCGGTGCATTTACGGTATAATACGGCTAAAGTGCAGCTACCTTCAACACTTTGCGATGGCTCACTTGCAGTGCGAATCAAAATCGAGTACACATTCACTGCACCATAACAATCCATTGAAAGAAATATGTGCGATTTTCACACCACACGGGATATGTGTGATTGTATGATTATCATTGTTTCAGCACCGTTACCTATTTTTGCGTTTAGATGGAGCAAAACCACGACGCAAAAAAAAATAAAAGGAGGCACAACACCAACAACAAAAACAAATCTATGACACAGCCTCGTTATTTTTGTGATTACATTTGTGCACAAATACAACTTTTCAATGTTGAAATTTCATTTTAATGCATTCTATCCCCAATTTTCGGCACGAGTAGCTGACAAATATCGAATCTATGAACTGTAATAAAGAAAGTGTGTGGCGTGCAACGAACTCACAAATGACCAACAAAATTACATTGACTTGAGATTTTATTCACTCAACTTGTTACGTCATTTTTTTATTTCTCAAAAACATGTCAAAGCACATCGGAAGCTATTCTTTTTCGCTTGTATAATTAACGAATTAATTTGGAATGTTCAATGGTGTTCAAATACCCTTTAACCAAAAATATTCAATTAATAAGACTGTTTCATCAATAATTAATCCGAATATGTATATCTTAAGTTATTCCAACTGTGATAAAAAAAGGGGCATGTGTATAGTGTGTACCTCATTAAAAAAATGTCATGTAAAAATACTGACCTTGCCTCGAATAATGCACATAATTTCGGCAGGCACCAGAATAAAAAGCATGCAAACTGCAGATTGGTCCAGCCGAATGGAATCATGCAATCTGCATATGAAATTCTGTACAAACAGTACACACACACATCCAATTTCAAGTTGAAGTCACAGAAACAGTGAAGCGAGAGATAACGTTTCGGACAACAACTACAAGAAAATCAATTGAAGTATTGAATTTTATCACCTATTAAAAAACGGTGTATTTATTCAAATGAGCTGCAATGCATTGGCGCGACAAAACACACTCTTTTCGCACATTTAATCGTACTGTTTTTGCCATTCGCTATTTATTTTCGATTCGATTTCATTTGCATTTCTTCTATCAAAATATATGGCTAGCATCATTTAACGATACGATATGGATAAAAATAAAATTCTACAGCAGCAGCACATTTTTACAACTTACATTTTTTTTCGTCGTAATTGGACAAATATCAGAACGAATCAAATTGAATTGAATGAATACTTCGCCATTTGAAAATCGAAATAATGCCGGTTTAGCATGCAGAATTATCTCAAGAATCTTTTTTTTTAAACTTTGAAATCATCGGCATTCCCCATTGATTTATGCACAACAATTCGCAAAATCTCTGATGACGACGACGATGAGAAGATGAGACGATGTAGATAATGTGGAAGCGAAACACTAAAATTGCAAGATTGCAAAATTTGCAATCTGATATTTTTCATGACATGCATTATGAAAGCAACATGAAATTATAATAGTACCTTTCAAATAATGGAAAACATCCCAATGGACAAATTTTGTCTCCAAAATATCCATAAAAAATGAATGTGGAAAATCTCTCGATGCAGTTGACAATTCAAGAACGATGTCAAAAGACTTTTTATTTAAAAATAGTTGTTATGGAGTTGATTGAATTTTACTGATTTAATTTTGAGATAATGTTGAAATGAAATTTCGCTTCAGACACACAACTTTCTTTTATGTGCGTGTTCTAGTCATAAAATTGGATCATTTGTCACTCTTTTTTAAGTACACGCTTCCGATATGCTAGATTATCGTTTCGCTAATATTTGATATAACAGAGAGCGAGAGAGCGAGAGAGAGAGAGGTAGAAAGAAAAAGAAAGAGAAAATGATCGAGAAAACCATCGATAAAATGAGATTTCACTTATCGGATATATATTTTTTTCTCTAATGGGCAGTTTTCACTTTGATCTCATTATTCCAGTTCATTCTAATTCACTTTAAACATACATTTGTAACGTGTTTATGAGAACTTAATTGCAGTGTATTAAACGGTGGCGCATATATTGCATAAACATCGTAATTTGCAACGTCTCATGATGTTGAGCTTTTCATTTCTTCTAAATATTTTTTTTATTTTGAAATTTTCTATTGCATTTTGACACATGTCAATTCTCAACGTAGAGACGATGTCCGGGTTTGAAGAACCTTATTGATTGAATGAATAAAATGCCTTGTGGCTAGAAAAAAAGATATAAATTATACGTTGAAGCTGTGTGGTGCTGTATGTATATTGAAACTGTACAAATTTTCCGTTCGATCTTCGATGCGTATTAATTAGCAATTAAAATACCGGATATGTCGATTTATGCGACGTAGTTTTGCTTCATCGTCATGTATTGTCCGTCATAATATATTGTGACTATATGTCCAATAGAACTACTTATTAATATTTAAATTCCGATGGAAATCCGTGTATTGCGCTTTTTCTCCTTCTAACAATCGATCTTGGCTCGAAAGTTTATCGCTGTTATAAAAATGCACTAAAAAAACAGAAAAGAAATGCATTTAATTTCCTATAATAAGATGAGCATTATCGGAACTGGTTAAAACATGCAACTCTCCGTCATAGTTACACAGCCAGTTTACACAATTACCGCTGCGACTGCTGAATAAGATTCTGTCTGCAAGTGAGCAATCACACGCGCAAACCGATAATGCCATTTTCCTCGGTTGTATCATTGTTATAACTGGCCTTTGTGTACTTTTCGGTTCGAACTTCAATAAATAAACAGTTTATTTGTAATTGCTATTTCTCTTTCTCTCTAAAGATTTGATTTACCGTTACCGTTACTATCATTCTGTTGTGTCGCGCATTTAGTAAGTAATAAATGACAATCTGTTCGTTACATTACTTATGTATTGCATTGTTGTTGCCTGTAAATTTTCGTATCATTCTTTCTCACTCTCTATTTATATGTGTGTGCAATATGCTCTGTACTCATACTTATGGTCAAAAGCGTACGATATCGAAATTCTTTCGTCTTTTGCGTGGTTATAAAACCAGTTGGATGCATATGCGATATGATGGCAAATAGGTACAAATCTACTTTGTTTCATTTGGCCTCATCAAGCATCCGATATGACGAAGAGAAAAAAAAAGACACACAATCGCTATTGGATATTGTCCGTTTGACTTGTTGCACATTTCCGTCAAAACAACTACTCTCCATTCGAGCATAGATATTTACCTTTTATTTCAGTCATTCAGCTCTTATGGCCTTATCGGGTATGCATGAGAAATATCGGTGAATTTTTACACATGTTCATGCTGACATATTGTTCAAATAAATGATGAATGACAATGTTAAAATATACGATAATTTTTTATTTACCCGTTTTTCTCTTTCAATTGCATTTATAGAACTTGTTGTAACTCCGTTATTAGGTTTTCGATCTTAACCGTCTGTTATCTAACGTTCGGTTTATCCGTTTGCTATTGTGAATCAATTTAATCAATTTCATTGTTTTTTTCTTCAAAAAAAAAAAAAAAATCAGATGGTGGTTTGAAAATGCGGTCGTGGACAAACGGTGGAACACATTTGAATGGACAAATCGATCATATGTCAACTTTGTCACGGCCCCGTTCCATTGAAGCAATATCAAACGGAACTCTACCAAATAATAATCGACATTGTAATGGTGGTTTATCGCGCGGATCTGGTCTACACGAAGACTCCGACTTTCCACCAAATTATACAAAATCATTGTCACGACGAAAACCAATCGTATGGATGCGACCTCACGTATGTCACATAATGCATATCATTGGAGAAAAAATGAAATAATTCAATTGATTTAATTATATAATTACAGGATATGTCATCTCGTCCGCAATTTCGATTGTCAATGCCAGGTTCGGTTTTAACGTCACGTGAACTACCGGAGATTGCTGGACCGGGAGATCCAAATTTACTTGCCGCTATTGGATGTTTATCTCAATTTCCACGATTAATGGAACGGTAAATAAGTGCATCTGATTTATGTTTTACTGAACATGAAACTAAATGACATTTTATTGATTTTCAGTGTTGTGCCACCCGATCAGACATTTGATGCAGCAAATGGATATTGCGGTATGTTCAGGTAAGACATCAAAACTTAAGTATGCCCAAATTGGTCAATCTACGTGGAACATTTTCGAAAAATGTTTGTTAACGATCAAATAAATAATTCATTAAATCGTCATTTGAAGGCGTTCAAAAAACTAATGATAAAAAAGTACATAAAATAAACATTCTGATCTAATTTTAGTAAATTGGTTTTGGTACAGCGATATTGGATTTTTTTTTTTAATTGCCACGGTGAAGGTAACACATGTGCATAAAACAATAGAATAGAATGTGTTTCATTGAATATGAATGTATATGTAAGGCATAAATTAATTCAGATCACAATTGAACTACATATCTCCGATTACAGTTTGCACTTGGCATCTCAAGATGTATGGAAAAGAAGAAAAAAAAAATGAGTTTGCATCAGAATGTTGCAATATTTGTGCACAAAAGCATCAACTTCCCACACACCATCAATTGGGAATGAAAGGTGAAAGAAAAGGAAAGCAAAAATATTCTAACATTAACAGAGTAGCGAATATAGGGCCATACTAATGCAAATGTGAAACAGTTCACTCTTGTACCGTTAGTTGTGCCATCTTCTTTTCTCATTTCATCGGGTTTTGCTATGGTGGTTTGAGTGTGCGCTGCTAATATTCGATGGCAATCGTTGGGAAAAGAACTTGTACTGATTCAGTCGGTTTACATAAAACAACAGCATGATTGTTTTCAGTTATATATGTTACGATTTCTTCTACACTAATTAAAATAGTATTTTTCTCCGTTTTATTCATTAAGATGAGAAAATTGGTGCAAAAGGTAACATTTGGATATTTACTATGTAAACACGGAAATGGTATTGACTTTGGTCAACAAATTGACAAATATTAATATGATCTTCAAACAAATTAATAATAAAGTATGTTCTTGATTAGCCATTTTTACTTACTCAGATATGTCAAATTTGATATTTAAAAATTCAGAGATTTTAAAGATAAAAATGAAAATACACAAAAAAGGTTTATATTCAATAAAAATCCCCATTATTAGTTTGATAAGCACAGAAACTCACGACGAATGTCTGATCAGTAGTCACATTGAAAATATATCATCCATCATTTGTGTATAACTTCTCCCTTTGTATGGGGCATATCGGTCGATCGCATGCTCTTTATCTTCGACTTTATATTACAGTTTGTCAAGCTGATCAATGGCGTTTTTAATCAGATCCTCTGTGTCGTCGCGTTCAGAGGAGAAACGATGTCAAATTGTAGTTCACGCAAATAAATGTAAATAAATAATGTGGTTTAAATGCGTGAATTGCTTCGTTGAAACGGTTCATTATAACATTAATTAAAGGAGATTTTTTGAGCTCCATGATTTTCCACAGTAGATGGGTATTGACTAATTAGTGATTGTTTCATGACATTTTGTTTCCTAATCTTATTTAGATTCTGAAGTTCTTTTTCTATCGCACTCAAATGATACGACGAATCAAAAATCGTCCTTCCGTATGCACCTTCACGCAGCAGTGATTTTTTAAAAGATTCGAGTTCCTTGTTGTTCAATTTTGAGACTACGCCAAATTAAAGTTAATTGTACTCATCTTCTATTATTTTTTTGATGAAATGTCAATTTTTTTAACCCGGGTAGAAGTGAGAATAGATATTAAAATGGACATAACGATAACAACATGATGTTTTTTCATTTAAACGAATATAACGGAGATTAAGAGAGAAATGATAGTGACAAGAATGTTTTTAAGCAAAACGGAAGCTGCATGATTTTTGAGATTATTGATTACGTAACCTATAATGATATAACATATTTAAAAATGAAATACTCCTAAAATATTGACTTGAATAAAATAAAGCTAATAACGTTCATTTCACAACAATAACAATTTGATGGGCCTACAGTACTTTTAACTTATCAGCACTGAATAACCTAGACACCTAAAAATCAAACATATACACGAATTAAACTACAGTAAATACTATGCCCTCTCCGTTTATATTCACTCACATCTCGTGTTTCTAAACCGATCAAATAATGCATCTCGACAATTGAACTGCCCTTTCTCGTATACCTATTACATGCAAATAGTATGTTCGTCTAGGGGGTAGACACAATTTGTGTCACACAAACTAGAAAACTAAAAAAACTAAGAAAAATTAGGACTTATTAGGTCCTGTCAATGTACACGTTATATGCGATTTACGAAAAAAAAAACTAGGAAAAATTAGCAATACCAAAGTCCGTGTCTCTCCCCTAAATGTTCGTGCACTTCAAGCAAAGTCATATAGTTGAAGATCATGCACGCTTTTCGTAATGTTCTACTTTCTCTTTTTACAAATGCAACTCTTCGCCGTTCAATTTGATCGAATGTTAAACTCTACAGTTTAAATAGCCGTGCAGGTTTATTATGTGCATTTCATTCGATGCAGGCACTAAAATTGCATATTTTTGACAAAACCATATGGACAGTCTGGTAGTTGACACCTACACATTCAGCTAATCAAATAGTCCAACTTTAATTCGATTTTTCTCACCTACCAATTATTAATTCAATTGCAAATACAAACACAATCTCTGACATTATGGTCACTTTATTATGGCGCCATCGTTAAAATATAAAACGTTTTGAATTCTTCATTTTCATCTTATGTATGAAAATAGTATTTCATTGATGGCACTGTACAAACCAGTCACGTGAATCATTTTACTGAGTTTGAACGCAGTAATAATTGAAACAAAAAAACGGTAAAAATAAAAAAAAATGAAATACACAAAACAGCTCAATATTCGATAAAGACACAATTAATCATTCAATTACTTTATTCAAAATTATTTTGTTTAATCTTTTAATTTTAAGATCGATTTATTCAGAATCCTATAACGAATTTCAAATCAGAAGTCATTAAGAAAAAATATCATTGTTAATTTGTGGCAGTAGATTTTTTTCTTCACAAATTTCGCTTAACGGTTCATTCAACACAGCACTCCCTCGTCCACTCAATACAATGTTCATTTTTTCATTCTTACATTTGGCCAATTCTTTAAGGTCTTCCTTGGAATGGCCATAACTTCCCATATTTCGTAATTGAATGTTCCACGTGCTGTATGGACTCAGAAAATTGTCATTGCTTTTGAGAAACGCGAAGACACCATTCATATGTAATGGTCCCTTGTCATACAAACTTTTTTGAAATGCATACATAATGTTAATATTATTTTGCCCAGAAAGCTCATATATTTGGTCATAACATTTAAAAGTTTGATTACCAACCGTAGACGAAGTTATAAGAAATGAATTTAACGCGTCGTCGAATTCATTTTGTAAACTTTCATTTGCCAATTTGAAAACTAAACCAATTTCATTAAATTTAACTGCAGAATCGAATCTCGGTGTTTTCGTTGCATCAGCTGTTATTGTAATATTTCCACCTTCAAGTAAATTGTTGATATCACTTTGCACATCTTCGTACGACCATTCATAAAATTCAAATTCACCTGAAAATTTGTAATTGTCCTACTCTTCGATTGAATGATTCTTTTCTTTGATTTTATGCAACATTTTGTCAATCCGATCGATGTAGTTTTCTATCAGTCGCTCTGGTGTTATTGTGTCATGTGAATGAATAACGTTAAAGTAAATTTCACGCAAAAAAATATTGCCAAATGGAAAGAAATGCCTTTTAAATGCAAAAGAAGCTTCTTTGTAACGGTTCTCAATAACATTTTTTTAAAATGGACTTTTTACGCAAATCTTTAAGCGCCTTTTCCATACTAAATGGTTCCGTGTCATCTCCCATGCCAATCTCATTCAAATTCTCCGAGAGTCGAGCGCTATCCATATAAATACATTGTGACGTCACACATCTTACACAGAAACGACATCTTTGTAAAACAGACTAACTACAATGTAAAAGTATAGCGAGAGGGGAAGGGAGTAAATAAAAAGGGGAAACAGATACGTTTGATTTACATTGTAGTTAGTCGGTTATTAATAGATGGCGTTTATATAGTGTGCCCTTATTGCGCTTGACTCTCGAAATTCTCAAGTTCCAACTTTATTTCACTCAAATGAAACGACACATCGAAAATTGACCTCCCGCACGCACCCTGACTCAGCAGTGTTTTCTTGATCAACTCTTTATAAGATTCCACAGCATCGTTGTAGGTGTTATTTGAGTCGTATCTCCGAAAATGTGATTGAAAATGTTGAAAATTAAAATGGTCACAAAAAACGTCTTTAATCTCATTATTAAACTCCAATCAATTCAAAAATTTATGGAAAACTGAATTTAAAAAATATTTTTTTTCTTCTCGATGGAATAATTCGCGAAAGGAAGATTATGATTTCCTTTAACTCGTATCTCTTGAACGCTTTAAACGAGAATGAGCCATTGATTCAAAAATGATATAAGAAAATAAATACCAAAATAAGATCGGCAACTTAGCAACAAATCATGTGACGAAAGCACTCGTCATGAGTCTATCAAACATAAATAAAAAATATGATTATATAACAGAAATTAAGAGAGAAGTCATACGACTGATCAGCGATCAAGATTATTCATATTAGCGTCGATTTTTGATAGGTCAAGACCTAGTTTTGGCTTCTCAACACTGGCTAAACTCCAAAAAAGCAAAGATGTATACGAATACCCTTTCTACATCTATAACATGCAAATTGTAGGTTCGTGCACTTGAAAGTCATATAGTTGAAGATCACACACGCTTTCCGTAATGTTCTACTTTCTCTTTTTACAAATGCAACTCTTCGCCATATGATTGAATGTTCAACTCTGTAGCTTAAATCGCCGTGCATGTTAGTATAATGTTCGTGCATTTGATTCGATGCAGGCAATAAAATTGCATATTTTGGACATAACCATATAGTCTCTGGCCGTTTACACCTACACATTCAGTTAATCAAACGGTCCAACTTTAATTCGATTTTTCTCACTTACTAACTGTTAATATTAATTGAATGGCAAATACAAACACAATAAAAGTGACATTATGGTCGCTTTATTATGGCGGCTTTGTTAAAACGTCTGAATTCTTCATTTCCATCTTGTCGTTTAACAATAATAATTCATTGATGGCACCGTACAAACCAGACACGTGAATCATTTTACTGAGTTCGAACATGGCTCCATGTATATTAATATCGCTTTCAAATTATTCGAAATGTTTGTAATCAAATCGGCCGCGCATCGGCATTTGATACTGTTCGATTGTCATTTTATACTTATTTTTTTCTGAATCGCGCACACATTTGTCAAATGACACAATCGATTAATGTTTTAGTTATTCAATTTTGTATCTACCATCAAATATTAATGGTACATCTATATAACAAGAATTAATTCACCATTTATCTAACGAGCCCATAATTTTGATAAAGCGATTGACTTTCGTCATGGGAAAAAATAAACTTGGTTGATGCGATGAATGTAACGAAGAAAATATCGGATCGGGCGATATTGAGGGCGGGAAATAAACGAGCGCGTCATTTTTATTCATTTACAATCAAGTTGTCAGCCAAAGTGAGAGTGTGAGATAATGCACAAATTAAATGAAATATTGATATGGATTACATGCCACCCAACAATGTTCACACAATATTCGATGCGATCATAAATAATTTCTAATGGTGAACGCCACACCTATAAGCCATCATAAACGACATTACAATTTACTCGGGCTCGTTTTTTTTTCTTCGTCCAAATGTGGAATATTTATGATTTGGTTGGTTTATGTGCGCGTATGGGTGTGTATGAAATATAGCTCGTTAAGTGATATGTGCGGAGAGTTAACGTTTTAATACACATTGCATACGAATCATTCATAAAACGCTACCAACGAATGAGAAAAACACACACACAAACACTTCAAAATTCTGTAAATTCGATAAAATATTCATATCGATTGATGTGATTCAGAAATTGGAAATCAATTTTCTTACTGAAAAGATTATTGTGCGCGCAACACCTTAGTATCTATCTGTCGTGTGGATAGAATGTCGAATTCTAATAATTTATACTGGTTTCTTCGCTAAGAATATTCCATCGTGTTTCATACATAAAACATATGAACTATTATGAACCGCGAAATGTGAAATGATGCAGACTATTTTCCAAAGAAACTAAAGACAATAGAAAAATCAAGTAATTGCATTGATTTACAACATTCAGTACAGTATTTCGTACTATGAATGAATGGATGACGGTGATCCGTAAAAGGGAACAAAGTTAGTTCGAAAAGAAAAAAGAGAAATGAGGAGATTGAGTGATTTTCTGTTCAATCGAAATTGCTTGTTATTCTAAATTGAAAGATTGCAAATTGGTCTTGCCTAGATGATTGGCATTGCTTGTTTGTAATCGGTTGAATGATACGTCTTCTAAATGTTTTCGTATTATTATATTTTTTTTTTTTAAACAGGTTTCGCTTTTGGCAATGGGGTCGTTGGATTGAAGTGAAAGTTGATGACCGTTTGCCAACGCGCGGTGATCGACCGGCTCACATGCATTGCGCTCAGATCGATGTGTATTGGGCGGCTCTACTAGAAAAAGCTTATGCCAAATTGTATGGAGGATATGCATTTTTAAAATATGGCACAATTGGGAGAGCATTACAAGACCTAACCGGCGCTGTTGTACAAAGGTGTGTATGTGTGGCTTTTATTCATTTATTGTCTTGTCTTACGTTTGAAAATGTCTCTATTATCTCATTTATTTTAGTGTTCCTCCGTCTGGGCCTTTACTGGGAGGTATATAATTATAAATTTTCTTGAAATTAAGTTGTAACAAAGTTACCATTCTCTCAATTTTTTTGTGCTGAAAATTCTCTTTTGTTTACCTTATGTTTAAACTAGGTGCCGTTCCCAGATCAACGCTTCTATTGGCGATAACAGTAAGTATAATTTCCGAAAGTGTCGCAAACTATTGGTTGTTGTTGTTTATTTTCAATTCTATTTAGGAAAAGGGTACAAAACATCGTCGTTCTGGACTTTTATCAGACCATCCTTATTGCGTTACGGGTTTGGCTCGAGTACGAACAACACAATCGGCCATGGATTCACAGAACGGTATCAATGCACCACATGACACAAATCTCGTTCGCTTGAGATCACCTTGGGCTGGGAGTGAATATGGTGGCATTTGGGGCGGTGCATGGAGCGAACGATCATGGGAATGGAATGCATTGAGTGATAGAGATCGTGAATTACTTGCATCTAGATCACAGCACGAAGGAGAATTTTGGTATGTAAAATTAAAATGAGAAACAACAAACTTGAAGTTATTACAATATCTTTACACTTTAATTTAAATTTTTTCAATTTGTACTAATTCGACTGTATTCGTTTGATTTTTATCAAAATCGGTCTTAATAGTATTCCGTTCCGTTTCTTTCTCGGTTGTTGAAAGCGACTCATTAATAGGCATTGGCTTTGTTTCCGAAGATCTTGTTGTACTAGAAAATTTAGCTAAATTTGTAGATTTCATGTGTCTAGCTCTCTCAATCTCTTTAAGTTTATATGTTTTAATAGAATCTTCATCAAGTGATGGTGATGTTGCCATTATCTTATCCATATTCGATAGTTTAGACGTTGACTCGACTGTTGTCAATTGTGTTACTACTTCAGTTGAATTGGGAGTGTTAATATCATCAGAAGTCACTAAAATTGTGTCATTTTCTTCTTCCTCCTCCTCCTCCTCTTCTTCTTCATCTTTATCCTCTGTTGTTGATTGAAGAGTTGGCAGTGTAGTGGCTCTTGTCATACTTGACTTATAAATGTGCAATTTCGTTGTGATGGTCCTTGTTTCATTGGCTCTGGTTGAATTTGTTTCTTCGGCCAATTTTGTTTTAAAGTCAATTGTTTTAGTGACTAACGGTGATCCCCATAAGATAACACCAACATCACCAATCGTTGGATTTTTAAATTGGTGACTATTTTCATTGATAGCAGTCATATTCAATGAATCCAGTACATGCATTACTTCCGGATCATTCATTAGTTGTTTTGGTTGCGATGTTACATATTGATGATTCAGTATCGGACGTTTGGTTACACTGATAATTGTTGGTTTGGGTTCTGTTGTATGGTTTGGGTCTTGATATTGCCAATCTAAAGATTTTCGAATTCGTGTCAATTTTTGAATGTTTGTTTCTTTGGGCAACCAGTCATTGCGAATGATTTCGGCTATTTTTTCACCGATAACAAAACTAAACGCAGCCGTATGACCAGACGGTGGCTCAGGAATAATGCTTACGTCAGCAACGCGCAAATTTTTGAATCCATGAACACGACCATGTGAATCGACCACACTTGTATTATCGGTGCGTGGTCCCATCTTGCATGTACCAATTTGATGATGTAACGTTGCCGACAAGTGTTTTATGTAGCATATCCAATATTCATCGGAATCGAATTCAGTATCTTCACATCCAGGCACAGTGACATTATATAGTTCAACGCCCAATTCAATAAATGGTGGTTGTTGGCAAATTTTAATTGCCTCTCGTATGCCTTCTAGTAATGCGTCAATGTCACGAGCATCATCGAAAAAATTCGCATACAATAAGGGATGGTGGAATGGATTGCGACTCTTTAATTTTAAATAGCCTTTGGAACGCGGATGCAATAGCATGGGCAAAATTTGAAATGCTCGTCGATTTTCAATTGGCTTGAATACAGCATTATATGCTTTTTGTGACATTCGTACACCTTGACGTATACCTTGCGCTAAAATATGAACATTCTCAATGTTAGTTTTTTTTTGTGGAATATTTGTACGTATCGAAAGAAACTTACATGTATCGAAAGCCACCGTTGCAAACGATTGAATTAATTCAATGTCAGGGTATCCGGGATCGGAACTGACTGAATTGTTGGTTTTCATATAAAGCAATGATTCAACGCCGGTTGATGTTAGAGGACCTTTTCCGTCTAGTATTTCAAATATTGGCCTGTACACAAATTCCATTTAAATTGAATTTAATTTTCAGATGAAACAATCTAAATATATTCAAATAATCATACTTTAATTGGAGGACATCGTTCATGTTGATAAGATTATCTGTCAAATTGTCAGCGGTGAAAATTGGTCCAAACACAGCCATATGCTCGTACAATGTTTGACCTACTGGCAGGTTCTAGATTACGGAAATTGATAATCTAAATTAAATCGGGATATTCTCGTAGATACGATGATTTCATTTCATTATGTACCTTTATGACTTTTATGTTCAAGTCTTGCAAGTGTTGTTCAGGTCCAATTCCTGATAACATCAGAAGTTTTGGACTTTCAAAAGTGCCAGCAGCCAATATCACTTCTTTTCGAACTTTAATTGTATATTCTTGTTTATCACGAACGAATTTAATTGCTTTGACTTGATCACCGTTCGAGTTGAACAGAAGCTTGGTTGCCCACGATTTTAGTGATATATCCAAATTTGGTCGTTCACGAATGGGCGATAAGAAAGCTCTTGCCTGTACACAGAAATCAAATAAACGAATTTCAAACGTTTTCACTAATATGAGTTAAATAGAGATTTTCGCAGCATTGATCAAAGATTGATACTTGCGGCTGTTTGTCGCCATCCATTTTTCGTTGATGATTGTAAATACGAAACACCGATTTGATCGCCACTGTTATAGTTGACGAGTGAATGATTCAAACTAATTGCACTTTCAACGAACGCCGTTGCAATTGGAGTTCTAAAATCAATTGGTAAAAATGTCATACAATTGATATGCATCATTTACTTCTTTTTTTAATATTTACTTGAATCGAGTTTCTTCAATTTGTAATTGTCCCGTCTTTCCAAAAGAGTCAGTATCATCCATAGGTTCAACAATAGATTTTTCAAATTTTTGAAAATATGGCAAAATATTTTCAAAACTCCAATCCGGATTACCGGCAGCGGCGATTCGATCGAAATCTCGACTATTGCCACGCGTATAAATGGCATAATTTATAATTGACGATCCACCTAATCCGCGACCGTGTGGCCAATTGCATCGATTTCCTTCCATTGCTGAAATATTGGATGTTAACAATTTTTTTAAGCTCACTTTTTCTTCTACATTTTTTGTTAGTTGTAAAAAAACACATACATTGACACGCATTTTCTTGCACTTCGGTGGCATAATTCCAATTCCATTCGCTTAGCTGTAGATTCGGTGCACTCATTGGGATATTTGTTAACATTGGATTTTCAGCAGAACCAGCCTCCAACAATAAAACACTATGATTACCGTTCGATAGTCTATTGGCAAGCACACATCCTGACGGTCCCGAGCCCACTATCACAAAATCATATTCTCTTTTCAATGGAACATTTTCCATAAATTGTGTTGCATCAATTTCAGCCGTTATGGTTGCAGTTATATTTAGAATTTTTTCCACTGAATCGGACAATGAATATAGATTTTTTGTGATGCCAAATGCAAATTGTCCAAATATTAAAAAAACAATCGATATATTCCAGCTACAAATCATCTTTGCACAATGAAAAACAAAAAAAAACAATACGCACAAAAATCACTTCCCGAATATTTGTCACATGTACACAAGACGAAAACGATTTCAAAATGAAACTCAAACAATCACACGCACCGAATGAGAAAAATATAATACGCACGCAACCAGAACCAATGTTAAATTTTAAATGAAACTATTTTTCATTGCTATCTTTTGCCGATTCTGTTTGATAGTTTGTTGTGTTTTTTTTTCGCTTACATTAGTTGTGTGTTTTTTTTCTTGTGATATCAAAACAATTACGGTCTTTGATGAAGTAGTTAAGCGAAAAAAAAGTGTGTACGGCATTAAGGTCGGACAGATCATAACACATGCAAGCGATCTAATTTTATATATATTGTTATTCACTCTCTCAGTCGGGATAAATTAATAATGATATTGTGCATCAAAAACGGAACAATATAAAAAAAGCAAAACATTTTTTTTCGAATCGATTTCAATGGACCTCGAATGCTAGTGTGGAAATGGCAATTGCAATAATGATATTTGTCAAGAAATATTTGTTAGAGAACGTTATTCAACAAGTATACAATAATTGCACATAAAATCATTTATACAATTGCCTAGTGTAAATAATTGATTTAAGAACATTATTTTGATGGTTTTGCGTTTTCTCTTTGGCTTTATGTGTGTGTGTGTGTTTGTGTGTGTGGTGTTAATCATCATAAGAATCGTATAAATTGTGCTATGACCTCGTGGTCTATAAATAAGAGCAAGTTCATTAAGTTGAAACTGAGACAGAAAGAGAATTTCGAGCAATGAGTAAATGACAGAAAAGAAAACTGGCTCAAATAAAATCATTAGTTTTTAGATACATTGTGTTACAACGAAGCCGACAGAGGTTCAACTATCTTGAAAACAGGTTCAGTTGTGATTGAATGGCATCGTGTGACCATGTTCACGATTCAAGAGCATTTTCTCTCGTTTTCCTTCAAACTTTTACTCTCATTCATCATGTCTGCAATGAATTTGTTTCTGAAATGCATGATTTGCATAGATATTTTGCCGAATCTTAACATTTCGTAGTCCATAGTCTATATTGATAAAATTCTTTTCAAAATGGCATTTGTTTCATACACTACAGTATACACTCGTTTATTGCACATTGATAATTAACCAGTGCTCTTCAATGAACAACTCATTTCTCTCCGCGCATTGCACAAGTACACACAAAACTCTGGGCATTACAATACATCGTTCGCAAAACTGCCGCGATGAGAAGCGAACATGATGACGAACTGTTCAATTGAAGGTATTTTGTATCGTTAGTAGTTTACCTTTTGATGAGCATGCTCGATAAAAGTGGTTGAACTTGTGTATTTGCTTTTTTAAAAAAATATGTTCATTTTAACTACTTCTCTCTATTATTCTGTCCGCATTCACCGCAAATAAACTTAATTGTAAATTGCCACGTAAACAACAGCATGCCGCTAAAATTAATTCATTTAGTAGAAAAATTGCAAAAAAAAAGAGTGTTTATACTGTTTGAAAACGATGTCAGTTGAAAGCAATGATGCGATTAACACGTACGGTGTTTACTTGTTTACTTTGTTTTGTAAATAGGATGGCGGTGCCGGAGTTTTTACAACGGTTTTCAGTCATTTGGCTGGCTCACATCGGTAAGTGTGTTCGAAAAATGCAATCGTTTGACATTTTTTCGCTGTCAATAAGATATATACGAAACAATTGTATGCATATACTAGGACCCGATGATTGGGCACTTGAGACAGGCCTTCATTCGAGAACTCCATGGCGAGCCGCACTTGCATTTCGACAATGGAGAGCTGGGTAATTTGATTTATTGAAAAAACTAATTATCATCAAATAAACTCATCTAAAATGCTCTTCTAACAATGAAAATGAAACAAATTCCGATATTTCTCTCATAAAAAAACAGATTCAACGCTGGTGGTCCTCACAAATGCATCGGTAAGTGGTTTAGAAAAAAAACATTTTCAGAGTTTAAATGTTTTTTTTTTTGGCTAATCAGAAACGAACGCTACAAATCCACAATTTCGGATACGTGTGCCGAGCGGTCATCCATCGAAAGCGCATGTAGTTGTTGCCGTTGCCCAAAAATATGAGTGCTATCGAAGCCGGATGTTTGAAGAAGAACAAGTTGGATTTTGCATATATGAAGTTCCACCGGGTAAAAATTTTTTAAAGGTCGACAATAAATTTTTCGAAGAATTATAATGATTTTTGTTGTTGTTTGTGTGCAGGAATGGCTCGAGTAACACCGCAATATGTTAGTGAACAAATGCCTCTTGACCATGCACCGTTACAAAATGCACGTGAAGTGGCCACATTTTTTGCATTGCCGGCCGGTGATTTTGTTGTGATGCCAAATTCCGTTCAACATCGAGAAGGTTCTTTTCTACTACGTATTTTAGCCGATCAGCACGCTGATGTTTGGGAAATTAATGAAGATAATTTGGTCGTGCACAGCATTACAAGCGATTTTGGTGATGATCGAACTGCAGAATATGTAAGTTTAAAATAGTATTGTCAATGAAATGACACAATAATAATTTGCATTATTTTCAATGTGTAAAATAGCAACGTTTACTGTACAAACTTCGTGCACGATACCCAATGGAAATCGACGCAACACAACTGCAAAATATTGTTCGAAGTATACATTGTGGTGGAACATTGAGATTGCGAACAATCGGAGGTCCATCACTTGATTTATGTCGGTCACTATTGGCATTAAGAGATCCTGCATTGGGCGGACGCGTATCACTTGATTACGTCCCAATTTTAATTAATCTACTAAAATTTTGGAAGGTTTGTTTTTCAATGGCAAATTTAAATTAATTTTTTTATTTAAATAAATTTATACAAAAACATTCGGATTTAGTCTGCATTCCGTCGATGTGGCACAGTTGGCACACTGTCACTTAGTCGCAGCACATGGAATGTTAAAGTATCATCATACAATTTACGCAGTTTACTATGGGCTGGAGGTGCAACAGCCAGCAACAAAGTAATAGAAGCACTCGTTGGACGATTTACACGCAATAAATTTATTACGCTTGAGGGTTATCTGATGTCAATGACTAGGCTTCATTTGGCACATGGTAAATTTTACCGGTTTTTATAAGTTTAAGAGAAACAGAGATAAATTGAAATTTGAACAAAAAAAAAACTGTGTTTTCTCCACAGAGCGTTTTCATAGTTTGGACGCAAAAGCCAAAGCAAATCCGCTAACGCTTGAAGAAATGATACTGATGACCATTTATTCATAAGGCATTCCTGTGCACAACCTTCGTTATTATGGAACATATCCACAAATTAGATGAACCTCTAGAGAGTTGATGTTTTAGCATTATTATGAATTAAAGCATACAATCCACTTTCATCATTCAGCCAAAGAAATAAAAGTTTAAATTGTTTTTTTTTCTGCATATTTCAGTCAAAATTGAATTGAGCAGGGGATTTTCCATTTCCATTTACAATAGATTTCCTCTCCTTGATTACGTTAGTTTTTATATCGATTTCCTAGTTAAAGCATTTTAATGCTTACACATCAAAACAACAGAACTAAGTTATTTAATTTACTACTATTTATTTCAATGAATTTTTTTTTATTTAATTAAGTGTTTACAATGAATTTGAAAATAAAAAAAATGCTCTATATAAATCAATCAATAAATTAAAATCAAAACATACAATATTATCGTTTCATTGAAAACATAGATGATCTTATTTTTGCATTTTGAATCATTTAAACTTTGTAAAGGAAAACAACTCATTGAAGGTATCCGGATGACAACCAAAAAAAAAACTACCTTTTCTACGAAAATAAAACTTTTTCAATGAATATTCCACAGTTGACAAGTACTTTGACATATTTACGAAATTGAATTTAAATGTCCGAAGCAGCGGCCAAGATTACTCTCAAAGACTCGATGTTTGCTTTGGCTTGCATACAAATTTGACCTTAAAAAAATGTGTCGTTTTATTAATTCAATTTAAATAATTTTATAAATTCCAACCTTCGCTAAGCTCGATTGGTTCATGTGCTAGTAATCGAACGGTTTCTTCTGCATTTATTAGTGAGTTCTCGATGGCCTTTCGAAAGGAATTGTCTTTATTCTGCATAGCACGACGGCCAAGTTCAGCTAATCCTGCATGCAATTCAAAGTGTAGTGCACCCAAACAACGTGATTCAGCTAATTAAATGATTAATTGTTTTAAAAAAATGGCAAACGAAATGAAAATATGAAGAAAAAAAAAACCAACCGGCTGCCAACACTCTGAATAATTTCAATAATTTTTCACATAAATCGATTTTCTTTTGCAATTGATAATTGGAAATAAGTTGTAAGTTTTTCGGATCGCCTGAACCAATCGCTTGCGTTAAAGTCAGTTCAACGTCGCAAATGTAATAATGATTGGGAGCCAACCATTTTGAGTATTGTTCAATAAATCTATAAATTGTTGGAAAATTGGTTAAATGTATAAAAAGTTTACAATTGAAGTCACTTACTGTGTCAATTGTAGTTCATTGTCTTTCTCCAACGCTTCCAGGTCCATGGCGGCTCGATCAAGAATCGATCTTACATACTGCTGTTCAACAATGTCACTGCACTTATTACATCTGCAAATGAACGAATTGGTCAAATTGTGCAGTAGTGTTATCAATTGATTTCATACTTCCATTTGCCATGCCATTGGCCTTGATTTTCAGGTAGAAGAAGTCCATCGCAACCGTTGTTTGATCGGCTACATTTTAGTGCGCTAAAAAATGTCCCGAATTCAGTGGCATCGCTGCATCTGGGACAATCACAACGAAACATTTTCGTTTGCAATAAATGGTGTTGTCTATTTTCCGTGCCCCATAAAACATCCGAATAGCAAATGCTCAAGTGTTCACCTTTTTTTATTTTATTCGGTGCCCAAAATATTAAATCGGCTTTTGATGTAAATGATTTTGTTAAATTTGGTGTGCACGAATGTTCGACCAACGATGCCAAATCGTAAATGGCAACGAATGGTGGTGTGGTCAGCGGTACCTCGTGCCCATTTATTTGAACGATTCCGGCCACTTTGAGAATGTCTTCTTCATTCCATCGGCCATGGCATTTAAAAAAACGCGGTATAAACTTTGCAACACCTTCCCGATCATTACACCACTGTGCACTTCCACGTCTGTTTCAAATTCAAACGATAAGCAGAATTGAATATTTTATTTCAATTGAAGATATTTATGCAGCTACAAGAAAAAAATTACAAAAATAGTACCGTTGATCACAGTGTGACTCCAATTGAAAAAGTTTATTCCATTTGTCTGGCGAATGCTCTTTCAACAATAAACAACGTAGCACCGTCAAACATTGATAGGTGGGATGTGGATTAAAGTAGTTTTGTAATGAAAATTTGTTGCCGCGTGCCACCGTTATCTCGCATTCATCATGATGCATTTTTTCGATTTGTTTATCGGCTGAACACTCCAAACAAATTGGCCATCCGCATTTTGCACACACCTGATCATTAGTAATATCAGTCTCATCAAGACCCTGCAGACAACGAATACATACGGGACACGTTATTTGTGATGGGCCACACACAAGAGGTGATTCCTTTAGCAATATCTCGCCGGCTTTTATATCACGACTAGCTATCAAATATCGACCAAATTTTTCATTACTCGCAACCTATTTTTTTTTTTAAATTCAAACATAATTGCATCATAAATTCCAAATACTGTTGTAAATAAGATGATAATAAAAAAAACCTACCTCAAATGGTCGACAGTCAAATTTGTGGCGTTTCCAGTCTTTTCGCTGATGTTCGTGGCCACAATAAAATACTTTAACACAATTTGAACATTTTAATGCACTTAATTTTTTGCATACATAACAATTGTCCACCGGTTTTTTATCATTTTCTATTGCACCACTCATTTTTTTTTATTGAAATTTATGTTCGTTCATAGTAATCACTGCATCTAATATACTCGGTTGCTAAAATGTCAGTGACTACACACGGCACTCGATTCAATCAGTGTCACTCGACGTTTTGACAATAGTCACTCGGCACGATACGGCACTCGGATTTCGCGCACGCTATTTTTCCCATTCGCTCTTGGTGAATTTAAAAAAAAAGCATAAAATAACAAGGGAAAAAATGAAAATTGAGGAAAAAAGTGTGAATGTGTATCACCAATTAATCACCTAAAAATAATATAATTTACGCGCTTCGACCACAACTCATGTTGTCTACGTAGCGACAGCATAGAGAGTAGATGCACTATTTTTACTCGGCCGACTCGGTGAGCACAACACACAAATTCGTGTACATAGTGTTAATTTTTTTGATTGTTTTTAATATTTCAATTGTTTAAGTACATCGTTGCTGTGATGCCCACCCAATGTGGTATGTTTTTACCTTTCGATTTACCATTATAGTACCGCTTCACTGAAGTCTCTTGAACGTTTTTCAATCAGCCAAACACTGACGGCAATGTCAATTGCTTTGTCAATAAAAGCATATACAAGACAAATGGTATACGGCTTGGTTTGCCCGGTTTTGAAAATAGCACATACTACATGTTGTGATGATGTACACATATGATATTTTTAGATTTTCCGCGCGGAATGGCACACAATGAATTAGATAGAGGCAAAAAAAAACGAGAAAAAGAAAATGTATCACTCAAACACACACACACATATCGTTCATCACACACTCGGACAACTCAACTCACAAAATGTATTAAATGGTACATAATTAACTCACATTCACATAACAATTTTAACTGAATACTTACCAATTTTCTCATCTATTTTTATTTTCACCCAAGTTGGTTGGGTGTTCATTCAACGGTGAAGATAGAGCAAGGGAGATAGAGTGATAAAACATAAACATAGGCAAGTGATTGATGAGCATTATCAAGAGTTTGGTGGCGCTTATGTGTTCAATTTCGAACAAAGAAAAAAACTAACAAACAAAAAATCCGATTCAAATCAAAGTCATTTATGTTTCAATTCATTTTTATTTGCACATTTTTATTGGGCTAAATAACGATCAATACAATACAATTCAAGCAAATTTATGGAATTTAGAAAAATACATTATTATTTATGCTTCATAACATTCCTATATCGGTTGATACATTGTTCAGCAGCTTAAATGCACATTGGTTTATTTTGTTCTTATTGAAATTGTGTGGATTTTCTTCATTTTTTTTTTAATGTGCATTTTAAATTCTCAGACAAATATTATAAGCAAACATTCATTCTCTGTTTTGCATGTGTATGTGTGTATATCAAAGAGGTTTTTTTATTATTATTATTTATTTATTTATTTATTTGAATATGACATAATAAAAAAAAACACACACACGCTCTGGCAGTGTTTAAGTGGTTGAAAAACGAAATTTTGAAAATTTCGAATTTCCATCATTTTGAAAATATCAGTTGATTTTTTTGTTTCAGTTCATATAAAAAAGGCAAATATTTATTATTTTGTAAATAACGTTGATTTCAACGTTTGTTCAGCTGATTGATTTGAGTAAACAAAGAACGCTGTCATAATGTCATGCTTTTTTTGCAAACGCACAATAAATTTAATATACACATTAATTGCAATCAAGCCAAACGAGAAACAAACAGGAAATATGTGTTTTTTTTTTTGTAAAAATACATGACACAGTTTATAGACAAATTTTGTTACCATACCTGTGTTATAAAAATAAGCAAAATAAACTTCTTTTTTTTCTCTCGAATAAACAAAAATCACCGGCATTTTTCTCAATTTGTTCTTTCTTATTTCTAAATCGAAATAGCTTCAGCTCTTTCGATTATACAAGAAAAGTGCTGCAAACAGTATAATGTATATCATAAATTGAAACGAAAAAAAAAACACATTAAAAATTTATATTTTGAATTTTTTTTACTGTGATAATTTATAAACAAATATTAAACATATGCATATTAAAATGACAAGAAATAAAAATAACAATTTAAAAAAGAATTTTCTTTTGACAAAAATTGATTAAGAATTGTTTTCATTTGCGTTTGTGTTTGTAAATGCATGCAAAATGAGATTCATACTTTATAATTGGTTTATTTCTTGTCCATCAAGTAATAACGCATATATTGTGCTAGATAGATTCTTTTCAAATGACATTTTATGAGAGATTTATTATGTGATTCTGAGAGTTCATTTTATATTCTTTTTTTTTTTTGGTTTTGTATCGAAAAAGTTTGCATTGGTGAACATGTTGATGTGTGTGTGTGTGTGTGTATGTGTATGTTTGCGTTCATAAATTTGTGTGTAAATTTATCCTTGTGTTTTAAAGTGTTTTTATTTTGTGTCTTAAAATTGATTGCGTACCCATCAAAGTTGAGCATCCTATTTATCGTTTCCCTCTCGTTCTTCGAAAGAAAAAAACCCATATATATGCCATTTGTTAATTTAAGGCTGATTTTCCTCATGTACATATATCCTATTTAGTTGATTTTTTTAAAATTTGTTTTTATCGCAAGCGAGGCAATGCAATTATTGAGTGATGTGTTTGAACTGATTTTATTTTCGTAATTGAATTGTAGAAGCAAAACATGTTAGGTGTGTATCAAATGATTAAACAAAAATATGCGGTCGCTTCAATTCAAAATAAATGATTTCAATCATTGAAGCGATGTATATTGTGTATTTTTATTTAAAAAATTTCGTGGCCATTTTATATTTATTTTCATATATGCACACCATTGATATTAACGGAATTTTTACGTTTTTATTGCAATATTTTTATATCCATAAATGTTAGGTATTTAATTTTCATTTCTTATTCATTTTATTTCATAAAACAACATATATTTCGATTGAATGAGTGGATTGAGGAGTACGCCGTCTATATCAGTGTATTCACTTTAAACCAATGAAGCAGCAACTATGTGGCGAAGGTGGCCTTTTCTTTTCCTTTTTTTTTCTCAACATTAACATTACATATATATATATATTCATTTGTGTTTGTTTGATTTTTTTTCTTTTGTTTGAGGAGAGGGGAAATTTCGATTATTAATAGCTATAATTTATTTGTTTTTTTTTTTCAACATTCATACATTGTCGTAGGTACTTGAATGCTATAGAAATGAACGATGACACAAACTTTCACAGCAAAAAGTCGATAACTCAAAATTACTTCAAATTGTTTTTAAAACAGTTATCGCATTTTTGGCTGAAGAAAATGAGGGAAAAAAACAAATATATTGTGAATGTTCATATTTTTTATAAAATTTGGACAACATTTATCTAAAATGGGAGGCCAAGTAATCTGAGTGACGCTATCCAAAAAATGTGTTATTAATATATTATTTGCAAATGCTTCCATCAATATAATTGATTTTTTTTTTAAAGAAAAAAGTGTATTTATTTAGGAAAGTATGATGTACTTTCGTTTTTTCGTTGACGTTCTTCAAATGCTCGTCAAAAATGTAAATATTTCAAATCTAAATCATAAAAAATAATACAAGATGATAATGTAAACTTAAAAATACATTACAAAAAATACATTGTTCAATTACATAGATTTTTTTTCTCAGTTATATCGTAATTATAAAGATTTCTTTTTTTTACTTCCGTTTGTCCAAATCTAAATTAAATTAATTGTTTGCAACAATATGTGATCATATTTATTGAGTTTGTTGTTGAATTTCGATTTTTTCCACTGTCATATCGGGATTCATAGCTGTTGCTTCCTGTAAATTCACAAAGAAATGGTTGAATTTTAAAAATTAAATGTCGTTCCGATTTTTTTTCTTGTTTGATAGTCAGAGCTGTTGTTGGCACTGGAGGAGGCACCCGCACTTATTTCATATAATTTTTCAAGTACCGTTCAGATGCGACACTACAGGAAAAGTGCTCACACCTATGCGGTGCCGAGAACAGCTCTGCTGGTAGCAAAAAAAAACATATAAAAAGAATCCTTTCTTACTTGAATTGCTTCGGCCAAAGCTTTGTCATGATCGATTGGATCGCCATCACTTTGGATGGTAATCTTTTGTTCAACACGAGTTTCAACGATACCATCGCGTTCCGTTTTGTACTGTAAAAAAATGTATGAACAAAAATTAACTTATCATTCTAAGAGGGTAGAATTTCAAAAGATGTACGTACGGTGATGGTTTCTACGGTTCGTGTTTTACTGCTGACGGTTTGTGTGGAGATGATTTCACCTTCTGCCGTGTAGCCTTGGCTATTTTCGCCGAGAATAACGTGATGTTCGCCTTCTGCTGGTATCTGTCCTACGGTCGTCGAAACCACTGTTGATGTTGGTGCTGCAGTTGTAGTCTATACAAAAATGAAATCTAATTATTATACGCTGTTTTTTTTTATTTTCAACTCAATTTGAAATTTCACAAGGGATGATCAAAGTATGCGTCTACAATGTCCAAACAAAATAATTATCCATTGACTAATATTTTTCTCAAAGTCTACACAACAACAGCAATTAAACAGCATCGTGCATACATTGTGGTGAGTAAAAATGAAAATTTCAATAAAAAACTTAACCATACTTGGTCGGCTAGCAGTCATCATCATCCATGATGAACGATTCTATTAACTACAACAATAAACACAATACAAACCTGGTCCTGAATGGATAGAATTTGATCATCTGGCCCGTCGATTGGCGTACCCGAATCGCCAGAACTTGTTGACGATACGCTATCTCGTCGCTTAAACTACACAAGTTTCAAATTGAAAACACCATTGAAAAAATAAAATATGAATTTTAAACGAACAACTTAAAATAACTGAAAAAAATTGTACAAACATTGAATAATTTCTTTTTGTTTTACTCAAATTACAATAAAACGAAACGTAAAGGATAATTTAATGACATGCCAAAAAGAAATGATCGAAAGTAATACAAAACTCAAAAGCATTTTTCATTATCAAAATGGAATTTCAAATCGTTCGTTAAAAACATCATAGCTAACAACTATCACAAGCCAAAAAAAAAATACCTGTTCGCCGCTAGTGATTGTTGCCTTGGTTTTTACTTCTTGGGTGACCACACGCTGTTCTTGACGATTCAAGTTGTGTGTGGTTGTTGTCGCAACGGTTTTTTCTTCGAGCTGCTGTGTTTTTGCATTTTTACCCAAATCTTCGTGGGTAGTGGCCGTACGAGTGGTTATAGCAGTGGCTGTAACATACTTTTTGTCGCCATCATCGGGTTCAGCCTTTTGGTTTTTAGTGAAATGACACAGCCGGACAAGATAATTTGTGTTCGGTTATTAGGATTGATTTTGTTAGGACATTTATTTTATTGGGAACGGAAAATGCATAAAAAAAAGTTGAATAAATTAAAATAAAATGACGGGAAATAAAACAAAAAACAAAACCAAAAAAGCGATAAACTTAAGATCGAGGTTAGGTGACTCTTGAAATAGAAACATTTCTGAATGTTTTTAATCTTCTGAACACGTGTGTTCGAACGAAATCATTAAATGTGAAGAGGTGAGTTATTAAGCTATCATTTCATAAGCAATGATGGTGACCCGATACCGTATGATTAGTATTGTCATTTTTTTACAAACCTTTCGCTCGAAGACGGTAGAATAGACAA
>NW_022197486.1:8796186-8908742 GCF_009176525.2 Contarinia nasturtii
TGTCATTTTTTTACAAACCTTTCGCTCGAAGACGGTAGAATAGACAACTCAATGACCAGGTTTTCATAGACAACAACTACTTTTTTTAAAACAACTACAAGCAACATTCTATTGAAAAATGCTTCAAAAATTATCCAAGTGCATACAAGTACATCACAATTCATGCTTCTTACACATTTATACTTTCCAAACATGCGATATATATCTAAATCTATCATGTAATGAATTTGTGTCCTCAAAATTATGTTTGATTAAATTATGTGTTTCCCAAAAAAAAAAACAATAATGTGAAGCTAAAGATTTTCATAAAATAAAACGAACAAAGCATCGTCGATAAAAATAAATGAATAAAACGAGGTTTTGATTGAAATTTTGAACTTGAGGGGAAGGTTTTTTAAATGTCATTATCGAAATGATATTAGAATGATGGATTGTGAATAAAAGCGAACTTCAAAACTACACGTAAGTGACAAAGGCTATTTCTACGGACATTCTACCAATGATAATAATCGTACCATATCAGAAACATTACATATAAAATGCATTTAGGAAATGCATTAACTTATAGACATAGACATGGACATAGGCTGATCGATCCAAAAGCAATAGATTGAGACTATTTGTAGTGTTAGTAAACGCATTTTTGGTTTGTTCATCCATTGATAAAAGCTCTTAGGCTCTAAACATTGACAGATAGATAGATTTGTTGTAACAAATATGACAAGCGGGTTTTGTTTTCGGGTATGAAAAATTAAAAAAAAAAAATAGTGTTCTAGTGAGAGAACTTTCAATCCATAATGCATAAATCGGTAAGAGTGATGTAGTTCTACGTTAAACAGTTTCTTCTGTCGAAGAATCGATGCCATTAATATATTTATAGATCCGCTTGAGCATATGTCGTTACACAAAATTGTTTGATTTTTTTTATATAAAATTTACGATGTATACCTTGTGTTCTTGTGTAGAAAACGAAACTTCACCGGTGCCCAAATTGTGAATTTCTTCTTCAACATTGTGTGTTACACCGCCATCATTTTTCGTCAGCACCTGTTTGGTTGTCGTTTTAACGACGGTCGGTGTATTTGATTTTTGTGTCGTTGTTGTGGTTGTTTTTGTTCGTACATTATCATCACCATATTGTTCAACGTCATCATCGGAGCTAGCTCCTTCTGTAACTTGTTTTACAACCGATGGTCCCAAATGTTTGATCCCTTCGAAGAATTGATCACGTGAGATCGGCGTCGTTGTGGTTTGAATTGTAACCTCGCGTCCAAAATGTGTTGGATCAATTTGGGCATAGTTCAAAATCTTTTTGCCTGTAACTGGATCTGTGACTGCCGTTTCTTCTGAGATATCACCTAATTTTCAGTGTTTCACATACACACACATCGAGTTAGATACTGTCGTTGAATTATATGGCCGAATCCACTTTGTACAAAACTCAATCACATTCACAATTCACACATTTTTTCTATTTTTTTTTTTTTTGAATTTTAGGTTGCTCACTTTGAAGATCGTTTTTCAACGACGTGATTCAAATCAAGCCAAGTGAATACAAATGTGATGTGAGCTGTGTTCAAAGTTGACAACGGTATATTTTCTAACCTGTTTCTGGATCTATGTGACCATATTCGGTCTTTATTCTGCCAGTGACTGGATCAATTTCACCTGACAATGTCATTGTCTGCGTTACAGTTGTACGAGCACCAGCAATTCGTCTATTCAAACATTGGTAATAATTTTTTTAGCATTTTGCTTAAATATAACATTTTTAAGGTGACCTTCTTTGTCTTCGATTCCACCGATTGATATAATCATTTTCTTTGGCAAAATATCTTGAATATTTTCAAAAACAAAAACTATATTCAAACCGAACCACGAATCGAAGACAAAGAGAATCAAATGTATATTTAAACAAGAAGCACTTACGGATCATTTGGATCAACCTGAATAATTTCGCCGGTGATTGGATCGACCATGTTATATACATAAACCGTTTTATTGAAAACATTTCGAATGGCGCCCGATGATGGATCGCGTACAACTTCACTTGCTGGCACCTCTTTGGGTATGCCTTGTTCGTCCTTTTTCGTAATCAAAATGATCTTGATGAGAACCAATTTTCCAGTTTTTGGATCAACTTTAGCCACTTTTGTGAATACTTCATTTGATTCGTCATCCAATTGTGAAGCGACAAACAATGGATCACCATTTTCGTCAACATCACCGCTGGCAATGAACAATTGTCCCGAATCGTCTGTTTTTGTGATGTTTGATTCGACGGCCGTATGTTTTTTAATTTGGTTTGTTTTTGGATCCAAATATCCATAAATGGTAATGATATAACCTTTTGGATCAACTTGTGTTGAAACATAAACGGTTTCCTTTGTGACGGGATCTTTGCTTTCCGGTATCCACAATTGATTGGTTTGTGGATCGACGATAATATCTTTTCCAGTAACGGTTGGTGTTGATACTTTACCAGTGGTTGGATCAATTTTACGATGAACAATGCGCAACGATATAATTCGGCCATAATCTTTGTCCAATTTATTATTTTTTGGATTGACTTCATTTCGTAGAATGACTTGTCCGGTTGTTGGATCAAATTTAACATCTTTCTTTTCGAGTTTGCCACTCTTCGGATGCTTGAATGTAATTGTACTTGATGGAATGTCCAATTCACCATAGCTCGTGGTGATTGTATTTTTATCGGGATCATATTGACCATGAGTAACGTCAACCACGGCCGTTTTTGGCTCGATAATTCCTTTCTTTGCATCATATTTACCGGAAATGGCGGTTACCTCAACGATTGGCGATTCAACTTCTGGACCCAAGTTAATTATATGACGGAGATTGTTATCCGGTTTACCCTTGCTATCAACACCACCAGCAATAATAATTTGACCCGATGCATCGATCGTAATTGGTTTTGATGTCGTTGCTTTGCCAGTTTTATCGGTTACGATGACATCTTTTGTGGCTGGATTAATCAAACCGTATTTTGTTTGAATCGTTCCATTTTGTACATTCAAAATACCTCGTGAGCGTTCCAATTGTGCCTTTGACAAATCAACCTTACCATCTGGACCAGCTGTACCGATGATCGTAACAATTTCAATGATTGCACTCTTCTGAGGTACGATTGCAACTGGTTCACTTGAACCTGCAATTGGTCCGGCCAAAACTGTTGCCTGTTGTTGTTGTTGTTGCTGTTGTTGTGGTGGTAGTGGTGGAGGTGGTTGTTGAGCCTTGCTTACTGGTTGTGCGACAACCTTTGGTGGCGATGGTTGTTTTGGAGTTACTGTAGCGGTTGACTGCTGTTTTTGTGCAGGTGTCACAGTTGAAGTGGCCGTTACAGAAACGGAAGGTTGAGTTGTTGGTGTTGTTGGCGGTGTTGGCGTTGCCACTTTGACGGATGCTGTCGGCACTTTTGGTGGTGTAACATGCTTAGCTTGATGTGTGGTTGTCTTAACATCAACTTGTTTCACTGGTGTTGTTTTCTCTTGTGACAATGTTGGTAATTGCACCTTTGGATAATCAATACGTACCAATACAATTTCACCAGTTTGTGGACGAACGCGTGATACTTTCGTAACAACATTCTTTGATTCTGGTTCAATGATCGATGTTGCAAAGATTGGTTCTTGTGTTGCTTCATCAACTTCACCGGTTGATGTGTACAAAACGCCATCATTGTTTGTCACACAAACGCTTGGTAGAAGTTTGGTTTGTTTTTCAATTTCATTGGTTTTTGGATTAACCAAACCATAAACAATGGTGATGGTTCCAGTTTTTGGATCCACTTGCGTTGAACTGTAGTAGTTTGGTTCATTTGTTTTTGGATCTTTGCTGCCGGCAATCCAGATCTTATTGGTTTTATCAACGACAACATCTTTTCCATCACTTGAATTCACCACTTTGCCGGCCGGATCAAGGCGACGATTGACAATCTTCAAGCTCAAAATTTGTGCATAATCCTTATCGGATTTGCCTGGATTTTTCGGATTGACGACATTCTTGATGATAATTTGTCCGGTGACTGGATCGACCTTGAAATCTTTTGTTTTTCCATCGCTCAATGTAATTGTATGTTTGACCAAATCAAGTTGACCGTATTTTGTATCGATCTTATTACCATTTACTTGTCCCGTGGTATTTTCTACTGTTGATGTTTTCGAGTCAAGGATTCCTTTCTTATCAACTCTACCAACGACCGAAGTGACCTCAACAACTGGATCGATTTGTGAACCGAGCGCAACCACTTGGTGCAGATTTGGATCGTATTTTCCTTTTGCATCAATTGCACCTGGAATTGTAAATAGTCCAGTGTTTTTATCATATTTAGCTTTCTTCGATGTTGGTTTTCCGGTTTTTGGATCGATCAATTTTATTTCACACGTTTTTAAGTCGATGATACCGTATTTTGTATCAATGGTGTCATTATTCAAATCCAAAAGACCGCGTGATCGTTCAATTGCACCATTGGCAATATCAACATTGCCTTGTGCATCCAATTTACCAGTGATGCCCGTTACATCGATAACTGATTTGTCCTGAGGTGCAATACAAACAATTTGACCAAGAGAGTTGTCAATGTGTCCACTGACCGGATCCGTTACACCGCCGGATGTAAAATGAATGTTACCGGTCTTGGCATCTTTTGAACCTTGATACGTTTCAGTGTTGCCACTCTTATTAAGAATCTGTAGTGTACTCTTTTCTGGGCTCAATAGGCCATATTTAGTTTCAATGCCATTTTCGGTTAAAATGCCAGTTGAATGTTCAACAACGGCGTTTGGATTGGCGGTATCAATGCGCTTGGTTTTTGGATCGAGATTTGAAATGAGCACCAAAATTTTGACTCGTTTCTTCTTTGCATCAGGTGCAACGGCGGCAATAACCGGCACTTTTGAATCTTCTCGTTCGGCATCGAGGAAAGCTCCACTGTGTGGATCACCGCGTGTTTCGCCGGTCGGTTTATATAGGCCTGCCAATTCGGTTGGTCTTTCACCACTATTTGGTGAATATGATTTGCTGGCTTTAAGCGGTGTTGAGATGTCAATAGTTTTCGATAATTTATCCTTGCTCTTTGGACTCAATTCACCTGATTTTAGTTTTTCGGCCTGTTGCCGAAGTGCGTCATCATCGCCTGGCGCATAATTGAATGCATATTCAATTTTTTTCTGAGAGTTTGGACTTAATTGGGCACCCTTTGAATCGCGTTTTGCTTTTTCCACCGGATCAATGTCGTAACGGAAGGCACCTGGATAATTTCCTGTTTGTCGTTTTGGACTGGTATTATCATCATTTTCGGTATATTCATATGGACGTATATGGCTTGGTGAGCTGGGCTTTTCTTTTTGTTTTTCATCTTTTTCGAGTTTTTGATCAGTTATTGCGATTGCAAGTTTTTCTTTAGCTTTTTCCTTATCGCTTTTGTCTTTGGGTGATTTACGACCAGATGAGAAAATGCCACCCACCTAATTTGTTTGTCATTTGTTTTTGATTTTTTTTTTCATTTTGAATAAACAATTCAAGCGAGGTATTTACGATTGCGCGGATGGTTTTTTTTTTTGTTTTCATTGGAGAAAAGAAAAGAAAAAAAGAAGAAAGAAAAAAACAAATTGAGGAAAAATAAAATCACAACTCAAAATATTGATAATCCTAATGTGTTGGAACGGCCAAAAATTGTATCCGATTCTAGTAAATTTCGCAAATAAAATTGGTTGTAGTTCGAATATTTCGAGGAAAAAAGTGTTTAAAAAAATTGCGCAAAACTCAAAAGTAAATTGATAAATCTTCAGCTTTTGTACGTGTGTAAATTTAGTTTGTTTGTTGTTCTTTCATTGTGATATGATTCACAAAACAAATTACTCTGACACATACAAATATTCACTAGAACTGTTTTTTTTCTCGCAATTATCATGAGGAGCCCATTTACATTCGATTTTTTTTTAAATGCTACAATTTATATTCATCGGTATAGAAAAAAAAAAACGGAACACGAAAATTATACAAAACGGCTCACTCAACAAAATCAATAAAGTTTACGTCTTGTTTTTAAACGTTCAAAATAGTCAAAATCTGAATTGAAAAAGTCTTGATTTTAAATCAACTAAATGTTTGTGAAACCAACAATTTTAAATACTTGAAAAATCGAAATATTGATATCAAAAATGTTGTAAAACTTCAAAATTAAACTATGCTATTGTAATTGAGGATTGCAATTGAGCAATCCTACAAGCGAGCAATACAAATAGAAATGGATGAAAAATAATCAAACGAAATATACTCAGTACGAAAACACATTCGGCATTCTAACGTTAATCTGTATTGCATACAATTTACCTTGCGTTTGTCTTGCTTATCCTTTTCTGGTGTATCACCTTTAACTGGTGTCTCCTTGGCATCATTACCTGAAACAATGTCCAGTTTAAACAAATATTCAAAATGTGCACACTTTTATTAGAAATGCTCACCATTAACATTCTCGTTTTCTTTGTTCTTTCCAGATTTGCCACTGGGTGGGAGTACTGCAACACCTCCGACAGGTTTCTATATTTTGTACAAGAAAAATCACACAAAACACTTATAACATTAAACGAAATGACATTTCAAAAAAAAAAAATATATATGTATATATCTTAGATTCATAATACATCCGATAGAACGTACGGAATTACAATTAACTAATAACAATTTATTTAATTTTAGTAGTGTACAAACTTAAAAAGAGAATATACAAAAAAAGCACATTTCAACGAACATGTTTTATATAAATTTCATGCGTTTAATAGAAGAAAAGAAAAAATCAATATTTATACACAAGCACGATATTGAAGTGAAACGGTAACGAAATTGCGTGACTCTAATTCGCATGCATTCAACAATTTCCATGTGATAAAACAGTAAGATATTTATAGTATATGGCCTAATTGTGGTGAAGAAACCTGATTTGAGAAAGTACTTTCTTCGTCGTCGTTCTTTTTATTTCTTCTTCATAATTTGTTTTGAATTCACCAAAATTGAGCCAAATTTTAACAAATTGTTCAAACAACAACTTTATCGGTGCTATGAATGAACTCTTATCCATAGTGCAAATGCAAATCCATGGCTCGACCAAGCCCATGTAGCCTAATCAATTTTACGAAGACATGAATCATGATTTAATTTTATACTGCACGTTCACTTCAAAAGGCTCTTAAACCTTTGAATTTATCAAACATTTCAATTGCGTTTTTGACTATGGTTTCGACTCATGTGAGAAAAGGACAACGATCGGAAAAACATAAATTTGATCGGGTGTCCTTTGCATCACGTCCAATATTTGCTAAAGCATATTTTCGAATTTTCTAAAGAAAAATAATATCCCTTAATGGTAAATAGAAAAAAGTCCCCACCGAAAGATTCAAAACCAAAATCTACTGGATTAAGTGTGTTGGTTGAAGCATAGAGGCAATCTAATTCAAACAGAATGGATAAATAAACAAACAAACAAACAACGAGACAAAAGCTTGAACTGAATCACTGTGGCTGATTGTGTATTTCACTTTTGATACATTTTAATTTGAATTGCAATTTGAACAAATCTTTTTTTTTCATTTTCGCTATCCAAAACACTTTGCAAATGCAATCAAAAGTTGAAAGTACAATATTCACAATACAAACAGGAAACCACAGGTAAAAAACAAAACAAAAAATAAAGTAAACCTAATATTGAAGAGGCAAAACCGAAAAGACGAATTCAATTCAAAAATGCGAAATGAAATAAATGAAAACAACAACAAAATAATTACTTAATAACGAAATTGTAAAATTAAAATGATAAATGTGTTTAAATAGAAGTTTAAGTTTGTTATCAATGTTAACCTGATTCGAGGTGGAAGTAGTGGCGATTAGTGTATTATTTGGTCCGATGGCACCGGTTTCATATTCACCCTCTAATGAACTCTGAGACGATGCCGAAGCAGTACCAGTACTTGATTCACGCTTTAACTAAATATCGATGAATATTCGATTTACGAAGTGAATTGTGGTTAGTGATTGTGTTTATGTGCGATGTTATGTGCACAATATTATCAACTCAACTTAATTACAAACTAAACGATAAAAAAAACAATCGATTTTGACCAGGAAACCTATTCAAATGAAGCCGCAATAAAAACAAATCGTTGACAGACATTATATTGAGATATTTTCAGGCCAACGATTCAGCTCAGGAAGCTAACGTCACACACTGAAATGGAGTGAATACAATAGAAATGATTGTTTTGAAGTGATTGCAAGTGTTTATACAATCATAGCAATCACTTCTATTGTTTTCACTCCATTTCAGTGTCTGACGTTGGCTTCCTGAGCTGATCGGCTGCCTGAAAATATCGCATATATAATGTCTGGTCATTGAACTTCATTTGAATAATTTCTGATACAATAATCGATTGAACACAGAAAAACTAGCTTATATACCAAAATCGACTAACTTAATGTGGATTTTAACATTTTAACATTTTCTCATAAAATTATGAAACCAAAATCCTGAACATTTTTTTTAAAGAATGACATATGCCCATCTATTTGGTGTATTTCAACTTAATTCATTGCATTTCTATTTTATTGTTTAACTTTACAAAACAAAACCCAAATGTCAGAAAACGTAAACGATGAAAGAATATGAGAAAATTAATACTTTGAATTGCATTCCATGAAATGATTTTCGAATTCAAAATGTTCTTAACTTAAAATAAAAAAAAAACCAAACAACATCTCTCCAAATGCAATCAAAACCATAACATGAACAAAACATTTTAACGCGATCCAAGACTTTGTGTTCCAACTAAAAAATTCGACATTTTTAATAAATTCGTTGTCTATAAACTGCAAGAGCCTAATTTTTTTTTTAAATGAAAATGAAATGCAGAATGTGTCTAGCATACAAAATAAACTATGAACTATGAATTTATGTATTTTTTTAAATTACTAAATTGAATGTGTCAGAATAAAAACTCAACTTCGCATTTTACCTCTTGCTCTCTCCTGAAGGATCCTCCAAAAGTGTGAGCAGGAGGAAGTGAGATATGAAGTTGAGTTTTTATTCCGACACATTCAATTAAAATAAATCCCAAAATATCTAGCTTCAAATCAAAAATCTATAAAAAAAATGATTTTCTTATGAATGGGCTTCTTGCTGTCACATATGACATGTGTGTGTGTATGTGTGTTTTGTGTTTATATTATGTTAAGTGAATTTATATAATAATATAATAGTTGAAGTTCTAATAATTATGAGATAAGAAATTATTTCCAGAAACGAATTTATAATGAAAGAATTGATGTTAAATTTTGTGTTTTAAAACACAATTGTGAACCGAGGTGAAAATTGGTATTGTATATATGTGTTCTTATAAAAAATGATAATTTTTTTATCCTATTTTAAATGCTGTTAATTGAATCAAACACAACTTAAATTATTGAATAAAGCTCACCTGTTCTTTTTTGCCTTTCTTCAATGGACTGCGCGATTGACGTGGTGAATCCAATTCGGGTATGTGATCTGGTGGATGTGACATTGTATGTCGCTTGCTGGCGTCTTTGTCTTCCTTGCGTTCAAGGGCAAGACCTGTAAAAAATATGATGTGATTAAAATATCGCTTGAAAAATGTTCAAATCAATTTATCCCAATTAATCAAAAAAAAAAAAAAACAATGTAAAGAGTTGTGTAAGTACCATCCATACTGCGACTGGTTAATCGTTTTCCTGTTAAACTTCGTTCGAACTGTGGTGCGGGCCGATCAACTGGTACTTTCTTCGTCTGGTACATTGTTCGACCCGAGTAACGAAATTTCGACCCCAATTTGGGAAATAGACTACTTTCAACCGTTTCGGGTGTCATCAAACGGAAAAATGTGTGATGTTCAACGCATGCTTTCCACAGTTTTTTCGCAGCACGATGATTGGCCAATTTAAAACCAATCGTTGATTCATATTGTTCAAATTCTCCTGGTCGAATTTTAATATAAAAATTATGGCGTTTGTAGGAGATTTTCAAAATTTTTGGCCATGCAAATCGATTTATACGTAATCTATAAATATAAATTCGAAATTATTTTTTTTTAATTGAAATTTAAGCTCAATAAATGATTGCTCACTTGTCACGATAAACCAGCAAACCAGTTGCACAAACTCCAAGCATAATATCAACACCTTCTGAATCTTTTGCTGGATGTAAGTCCACACCGTACATTGCCAATTTTTTTGCATTTTCCAAATAATGAAGTTCAGCTTCGGCCGGTGTTTGGCCACGATGTGTTTTATGCAAGTCAATCACCTTGTTTTCCAATTCGGGCGTTTGATCTGGTGCAAATTTGAATTCTGATACATAGCTACGATCTTTGTGATCGTTTGGATCGTAATCACCTAATTCGGATTGCACTAAATATGAACCAAGTAGCGCATGTGTTACAAACGAACAAGGCAAACGTCCTTCCAGTATGTCGTTTCTGACCTGAAAATCATCAATGCGTCAATAATTTCGATTCATTTCAACATATTTTTGAAAATTTACCTGCAGACACAAATGGTAACGTGTGATGTCTTCTTGTAATTGAGCCGGTTCTGGTGGATAGAATTTAACGGCAAACTGTAAAACCCATGGATCGGTTTTGAAGAATTTTGCTACCGGTTTCTCTAAATCCAGCCACACTCTTGGATCAATTGGTGTTGTATACAACAAACCAAAGTAATCTTTTTCCAGAATATTCAAACCGGCACAAATCGAATTTAATAAATCTTTGCCTTTGGCTTTTCGCTATAAAAAAAAAAACAATGGAAATAATGTGTTTTTCTATTTTCACTTCAATGACGGAGATATTAAAACTTACGTCGATGGTAACATCTAGAACAGATCCATCTAGCAGCGTTACTCGGGCAAGAGCTGCTTTTCCCGCCGACTGTTTCTTTTTCGGTGTTTGTGCATTGGCATCAGATAGCGGTGCCGATGCTGCAGTCGGTGACTTCGCTTCGGCCGGCATTTTGGTTTTCGTCACGTTTCAATCTTTAATCAATTCGTTTCGTTAAATTGGTCTAATTTCAATGAATTGAACCAAATGTCGGTATTCTGAAAAGAAAGACAAAAGATTTATTAGCCACTGTAATGTTATGACAAAGACGACTTTAAAAGATTTGAATGTCAGAATGTGTTTTTTCAGGGTTTGGACGGATTTTGAATAGAAATTCAAAAGAAGTCGCGTAAGTAATATTATGTTGCAATTGGATTTAGTAACGTAAGTACATTTTCACGCGAATGGTTTTATTTCATATAGAAACGCTCGCAAGTAAGTGTAAACATGAATAAAAGCATACACGCACGGAATAAATTTATAAACGAAATGTCGAGACAAACGAGAGTTAAACAAAAATATACTTCGTGAGCCACAAAAGATTATTATTTGCCATAGAATGATGATGTAATCTTTCCGGCGTCAGCCTTAAATTCAAAAATAACTGCATTCAAGATGTTGTTTATCTACGCGGACTAAAATGCGGCTTAATTCCGCACAAAATCAGCAACGAGGGTAAAATAAGGCGATTATTTCATATTATTTATATTAATTCGTTATTATCGTTTGCAAACGCATCAAAATAATCCCGATGTGTTTATTCATGTGATTCATAATTATCGGTAGGATTCATTCTTATTTATTGATTTCTTGTTTAACTGGCTGTCATTCAATCGTCACGATTATCCAGCGTTACCACATTTATTCATAAAAAATATGAGATACAGATTCAGTTTGTTTGGATGAATAAATAATTTTCTCGACGCATTTACACCATCAAAAATGATCGAAATACATTACAAACAGTCGTTGAAAATCTGAAAATATCTCCACTTAATAACTGTTACTTTTTTATTATTGTTACTCAAATACTTCACAATTACGAACTGACCTAATCGGTGTCGATTCTCGGTGTGTGTGAATGATCAATAAATAATATACACGTATATGCAGACCCATACACATTCGAATATAAAATTAATCTACAAGTGTGTTAAGATAATTCCATTTGTGTATTCTTAGTTATCTTGCATGCTTTATTTTGCAAAGCAATCGAAATGAGACAGTCGCTATATCGACTCATGAATGATTTGTCATTTGTGACATTGCTTGCAATCGTTACGAGATTACGAACCATTTCCAAACAAAATCATAGAAACCTAGGTCACATTTTTTTACGATCATTTAATTATAGCTCCAACAAGCGATATGTACGATTTAAAAAACAACAACAATCTACGATGCTCCTTTAGCTTGGTCTTAAATTGACCGATCCGCTATTGAATTAAAAAAAAGGTTCTTATATACAAGCTAACCATGATCAAGCCAAAAAAATGTCTCTTTTTGTTCAGACTTTCATACAATAGCTGAGTGTATGATTTGAGCCATGCAAAGAACCGGCAAACCATCAATTTAGTGCGATTGCGAAAAATGACCTGCCCATAAATATTTCATAGATGCCTTTTGTGCGTTTTTTTTTGTAAAAAAAACTATTCGAAAATGGGGTTTAGCGAAGGCAATATATACAGAGTAGTCACTGACTCTCCCTTTTAAAAATAGAGTATTCCCGGCTGATTTTCTACATCGATGAGCAATTTCAAAACAAACTGGACATATACATATATATTTTTAAAGCCATCGAAATTACATATTGTAACCCTTATAATATAACCTTGGATTGCAACGAAACTTGGTCATGGTGTGTAATCGATTATAAGGCGATTCCATTCGAGAAGATATCATAAAAAAGTAAAAGTTAGGTGGTAATTGGTAGTAAATATCTTAAAAACGATACGATATGACATTCTTTACAATTTGATGTAAAGGTAAAAACTTGACGAAAATTTCAACGCAGAGAGAAATGGGAATAACAAAATTTGAGTGTTACGAGTGGGGTGTGGCGCAGTACAATACATAGAAACAAAGCACCAAAAAAAAAGAATTCAACATTACCAACAATCGCATAAACACACGGTCTATGTATATGTATGTTGTATAAAGCACGCGTTTTTTTAATATTGTTTGTTTGACAATCTAATTGAAAATATTGTTACTTATTCTGATCGTAGCGCTTGTTCTTGTTTCGCGAAAAATTCATGCAAGTTTAACGTTGTTATTCATCGCTATGAAATGTCTAAAGATACATAATTTATGTGTGCGTCGTTGATTTCTGTTTTTTTTTTCGACTTTTAACGGCTCATAGTTGTGTGACTGCTCTTCTGGCTATTGTTTTATGTCAGCGTTATACGTAGGTTGCTCCATAATTTTTTTTAAAAACATATATAACACAGTTGTTTTTTGTCGAAAATGGTTTTATTGTTTTTCAAAATATTCCCCGAGATGATCGATACACTTTTGCATTCGATGAAACCATTTGTCATAGCATTCGTGCCACTCCGAAACTGATATCTCCAAAACGTGTGTTTTGAACGCTTCAACTGCTTCTTCTGGTGTCGAAAATCGTTGACCACGTAGTTTTTTCTTCACGCTTGGGAACAAAAAAAAGTCATTGGGTGCCAGGTCAGGACTGTACGGTGGATGACCCATCAGTTCGATGTTTTGACCGGTCAAAAATCGAGTAGTTTGAAAAGATGTGTGAGAGCTCGCATTATCGTGATGAAGAATTATTTTGCGACGGTGGTTGTTTTTTCTTATTTCACCAAACACTTCGGGCAAACAAATGGTGGTATACCAATCAGAATTGACGGTCTTACGATCCTCTAGTGGAACGGTTGCCACATGACCACTTCTCCCGAAAAAACAGGCGACCATTCGCTTCGAAGTGCTTCTTGCTCGAACAACTTTCGTTGGGTTATCTTCATTTTGGAAGACCCATACAGTCGACTGCTGTTTCGTTTCGGGCTCATAGGCATATATCCACGATTCGTCACCAGTGACGATTTTATTAACGTCTTTTGAAGCACCACGATTGAATTTCTTGAGCATTTCTTCACACCAACTCACACGAGCCATTTTTTGTTCATCGGTCAATTTATGTGGGATCCAACGAGAGCAAATCTTTTTTACGGCTAAATGTTCATGCAAAATTGTATGTATGCTGTGGGATGAAATGCCCAAAGATGCCTCAATCTCACGGTAGGTCACATGACGATCTTCCATAATCAGTTTTCTGACAGCATCGATGTTTTGTGGCACAACAGCCGATTTTGGACGACCTGTATGAAACTCGTCTTTGAGCGAACTACGACCGCAACGGAATTCTCGGTACCAGTTATAAATTGTCTGAAGGGTTGGTGCTTCATTGCCAAAGGCCAAATGAAGTCGATCGAAACACTGTTGTTGAGATAATTTACTTCGAAAATCGTAGTAAATCATTTTACGAAAATCTTCACGTGTAAAATTCATTTTTTTGTTGAGTCGCAGTTTACCAGTCACTGTAAACAATACAAATAGCGTTCGTACGACAAAAGGTTCAGGGCACGAATACATACCAAAACATCAAACTTTACGAATATGACAATGGTTTACATCGGGCAACACTATAAGTACCATTTTAAAAAAAATTATGGAGCAACCTACGTATTATTTGCCTTTTTCAAAGCACTGTGTCATACATGTGTAACACCGAAAAAACTCGTTAATTAATGAAATATTCATGCTTCATTTACGTGTGTGTGTGTGTATGCGCACGTATGTATCATCGTTTAACAGTAAGATTTTATCATGTCATTTAATTAAATTTTGTCTTTGTTTAAACTAATTATTGGTCATATTTGAGCAATCTCACTTTGGTGTCCGTTCATTGGGTTCGACCAATCAACGTTTTGATGCAATTAAATTCGTATTCAAACGCATTATTATGCATTCGAACAAACTTAATATGGATTTATGTTTTACACTTTAGTCATGATACTAACGTCATCATTCTATATCGAAAATGGAGAGTAAAATAGCTAAAAATGCTAGCGATCACGCAATGCCAAATATTTTATGTTAGCATGCTGTTTGATATAGAGTGTTTATTACATCAGCATTTTGGTCGTGTGTCGTCATTTTTCGAAACCAAAACAAAAATAGTTTTACACTCCAATATGAATATGGTGGAGAGGCTTTGAATCATTAACGGCTGGATGGTTATTATTGTTATTATTCTGTGTTCGTTTCACTACTTGATTCTATTCAAATTCTGTAGGAGAATTGAAGAAGAAAAAGCAACAAAAAAACCAAATTCGGTTCAGTATGTATATGATCGCGTGTATTATCGTTGACACACGGAACATTTATCGTGAGATCGAGGACACAAATCTTGAACCATCTTTGGTTCACATCTTTATCTCATTTTGTTTTCGTTGTTCCATCGTGATTTTAAAATGGGATACAAAGTACTATACAAAATAAGCGCACACATACAACCGAATTTAAAATCTAATTTGCATAAGTTTCTTTGAACAGAACAGAATCGATGATGAAGAATATTTCCATTGAATGGTTAATGTGATCGAAATTATAGTTGAATCAATTTAATTTTTCGAATTGTTAGCAATATGCTGTTGAACTTCAAGTGTGGCAAATTTTACCGCTTAACTATGGAATTCATGCGAAACATTTGCTGTGTTTAATCACGTCCATTAAATCATCAACAACAACAATAATGTGTAGAAGACGTATCACGATACAAATGTATCCATCTGTTTTATTGGGAAAATCAAGATCGCCTATAATGCTGGCAACGCGCAAGCAAACTATTCCGGAGCGTGTAACGGAATTTTAGTGCGCTCAACCACACAGAAAACGATACCACTCATGATATACATTCAAATCGTATAAATACAACTATTTGTTAATCGAATGCGAACTTTTAGAATTCTTTCGCTGCCATCGGCATGAAAATCAATTTTCACTAAATTGATATAAAATTGTAAAAAAAAGTCAACAAGCTTAATTGTTTTTCATTAACATTTTGTTGGAGATGTGAATGAAAAATACGCTGTTCAACTGGTAACCGCCCATTGGTGTGATCACAATTTTTCAGAAAGTTTATGTACAGTATTCGGATCAAGCACTTAAAATTAAATTCATTATCGCCGAATGTGTTTTGCGTGCATGCCAAACGCATTTTGTGCTATTGGCTAGTATATCGTTGTCATGTATTTGTATGAAGAACAACATGAACAAAAAAAAAATCATTCTCAATTCGATTAGATCATCATCGCAAAATATTTTTGTCTAGCTGTTAAAGCAGTGTGCTGTTGTGCGATCACATCATTGATACACAACAATAACAACAACAACAACAACAAAAGAGCTAAACACAACGGACAACAGCGACGATGACGACGCCGACGACGCGCGCGTTGCCCGATCAATACATATTACTTCATCGCTTTCAATGCGAATTCAATTTGATGTTTCAAACTTTGGTGAATTTGTCTCTGAACACGAAATGGAATAAACATTTCTATTTTCGATCAGGTCATCGAATTGTTCGATGCCTTTGTATTTGTTGTACATCATTGTTAAATTATTGACTAAATTGAACTCGATTGGATCGGGTATCAGTCGCTTCACATCTCTTTTTATTTCCATGTCAGTTTGTTTAATCGATGAATTCAAAGATGGTGAACTATCATTGTACATTCCATTCAGAATCAACTTAATCAAATAACACTGTATTTTCAAATCAATAAAAACCACTAATGACAAAGGGTGGAATATTAAAACACTATATATGATATTTAATGAAAATAACATTGATTTCATTTCGTTTTGTTGTAATCCATACACACGAATCCGGCATTTCACTTGTTGTTTTTTTTAAACCCTAATACTTTACGCGATGTCGGTTTTTTTCTTCCAATAAATAATGAAGATTGGCTATGAACAATCTTGAATCTTAACAAATTTCGGTTAAATATTGCCAATTTGGTAATTAGAATTAAGTTGACATCAAATTACAAAAAAAAAAAAACAATGTAACGATTATTTATGTGACATCGTTTCACATACCCAACCCAAATTCGAACCAAAAATGGAATCACTTAGTTTAAAATTCCGAAAACACTTTCAACTAAGTTCATGCGATTAATTAAATGCACAGAGTTTATGTGTGCTGATTTGTAACTTGCTTAACTCTGGCTGACTGCCACACTGACTGACTGGATGTTCGTACTGTGTTGGATGAAATCGAACTAGAGAGAATCTCGCTTGATGTCGACACGAAGAAAAAATAATAATAATAATATATGTATTATGATGTGCGCGAAACAACAGACACATACACAACAAAAATGAAAGCGTCGTGCGCTCGCGCTACAACACAAGCTTTTTTTTTCTTCTTCAATATCGAATGGATTCGAATCGGATGGAAACCAGAAATACGGTGTCGACAACGACAACAACGACGACTACGACGACAAAAACGAAATATATTCGATGAGATTCAGAGTGTTGGGGATCGCGTGTATATTCGCAATATATACGTGAACTATCTTCAATGTAATATGTTTTATGCACCGACTCAAAATGAATTGATGACTTTTTGACATTCTCTCTTTCTGCCGCTATATGTACGATTTTTGTGATTCGATTGAAAGGTACTGTTGGCGACAATGCCGAGCGTTTGTGTGAGCGGTTGCGTGGTTTCACTAAGTACGACACGAATACGTTACATGCATGCGATATCACTGCACACGGCAATCCGCAACATATTCTCGGCTCGTACACTGTATCAAACTAATACACATCAATCTCGTATACTTGATTATCGACGATCGCTTCATTCACACCGATCAACGGTAATATATTACTTAATTTTTTTTTGTTGAGCATCAACACTTGGTTTATACATTCAAAGCGGCCAAATTGACTAAATGAACAGTCTTCATTATTCTATCGATCGATGGTGGTATTAGAATGCAAAATGAATGAAATTCATTCGAGATTTTTGATGCTGAATGAAAGCTGAACGTTTTTTTTTTATCATTTACAATTGTGATCTTTCAAAAAAAATAATGTGAAATAGTTCAAAGTTCGAGTCATGACTCTTTTGACATCGAGTAGAAACACCTGCAAGAAGACCTCATATTCAATAAATATAATTATAATAAGGACACAGAAAGAATGAAACTATTGTTGGTTCTTTGTTTTTCTTTTTTACATATAATGGTTGTCATGTAGATAGATAATAGATCCGTGGATTCATAATGAATATTTTCCTTTGTCTTTATGTTTCCAAGTTACGAGGTAACTTAATCGGTCTTACGTAAATAGAACTGCTCCCGTGCGCATACATATACATCATAGACAAAAAAAACAACAACACGGAACCTGAATTCGAACTCATTTACTTGTCTAAACACTCTTTTGTGATACTTTGATGAAACCACATTTTCCTAGTTCCTATATTTTCATGCTTTCTTTCTTTGTTTACTTCTTTGTAGTGTAATGAAACTTAATGGCAATGACATCACACAAAAAACATTGAATAATGAAGGGAAAAAAATGAAAGAAAATCGGTCTAGCACTTGTGTGGCCAAAATCAATATTTTTGTTATGCGTATCAACGGTTTCTTTTTATTGCCTCCATCCATCGCACGGACTAACAATCGTAATAAAACGTTGGTAGAGACGATTTTATGACCGGCAAACGATTACAATCACATTTTTTCGTGACGTTTTATCGTCTAAGCGATGGCGCCAATTTTCATATTAACAGACATTTTTCCACCAGCCGGTGAAATTCCAAACCGCACAAATTGACGAATTGAGCATGGGATTTGATGTGATGATCAAACGGTACATTTTCTTCAATTGGATCAAATTGGGTGCAAAGCAAATCGATTCATAAATCAAATCTTTTTGATATTGTAAAGTCTATGCGCTTTGAACTTAGTCAGTGATGCATATGAATAAACATTATAAAAAGAAATGGATGGAACCAGGATGAAATTCTTTCAATCGACATTTTGTTTGTCAATTCAATATTGGTTGCTTAATTTCAACAAAAATAACTCGTTCAAACCACAAAAGCACGCGATTAAATGACAAGCGAATAAAACTGCTGCTATTTTTGTAACCGATTCTATTTTGTTTCCCCTGTTTTGTTGCTTATGCTTTAATAATCATTTTGGATTGAATGGCAAAAGTAGTTCAAACATTGCGTGCCCAACATCAAAATGAAAAATGCTGACTGCGATCATTTCATATAGTTTTTGCACTAAAACCACAATTCGAGTTATTATTGATCAAATCCCGTTTCGTCTACCGGTTTCACTATATTCGCATTGATTTGGTTTTGTGTTGTTAACTAGCTTAACTTTGATAGGAATTGACAGGCTGTCAGGTGAGAGGACCGGCAGCTTTTTTCAAAGGTTGTGCATAAGAATGTTATTGTCAACATCAAATCGTGACAATTGCGATACATATTATTTTCAGCACTGATATATGAATCGGCGAGATATAGCTTTTATTTTATTGCAAATCATGCAACCGTTTTATTTAAACATTACAAAAAAATCCATAACTGATAATCTAATATTGAAAATTGTCAATATGTACAGTTTTCAATTTGCTTCATATTGCCAAAAGGCTTATGTTTTTGGGTTGATTAAACATTTCAACACCACTTGCTCATGCACAACCATATTTCTCATCTGAAAATGGTAAAATATTTGAAAATTTATTGATAAATTCATCATATTACGCCCTTAATTGAATCATTGACTTGTAAATAGCCGGACACTTTCATTAAATGCCCATTTTGCATATGAAAATATGTGTTTGTGCATTGCCATGCACTGCTAAAAAATCAGCGTTTGTATAGGTTTTATTCAATGTAGCGCCTCCAATTTCCATATTAAAATGGACGAGACAGTCGAAATTCAATTTGAGTGGAATGCTCTTGTGGGCAGATTCGTTTGAACGGGTCATGTTTATTAATAGTGTAGGTGCAAGTAATTTAATTGAAATTTCATTTACATGGCTCAACATGTGTGCAATCAATTTATCACAGTAAAATCGATGCTTTTCAAATGGTCCCTAAATTGATTGAAATCAATCTGATTGAGAATAACTTTGCTCGCTATGATTGATCATCAAAATTGTTGGTCGTCCCGAATTCCAGTCAGTGCATTAAATAGAACTGAATGGTCTGTTACGCATTCAACATATATTTATCACACATGGTGAGTTAAAAGAGATTCTATTCAAAATTGTTAATGAAATGTTTCCGTTCGTTCAAGAAAGTATGGCATAACATTCATTTGGAATGACTGAAAATGGCAGCAAGTTACAATCAATTATTTGATCGTTATGCAACAAAAATAGCAGTGATGTCACCGGAAGTTTAAACTCTAGAACATCGAAAAAAATCAGCATACAAGTCATCATCGTAAATTTTTGTTTGACTTGAAGAAAATTTTATATAATAAAAAATATATACCATTCATGCATGATTTCTTTGTGCACTTTGTGAAACGCATTCAAATTCAGTGATTCAATTGATGAATAATATTTGAATCGAGATAAACAAAACGACAATTACATTGAAATTCAATTAGAATAATTTTATTCAAATTCAAGCAAGTTATCGAAAAACTCAATCAAATTGACCCGATTCACATTTTATGAGTAAAATGTGGTGACATAATCAGTACCAATGATGATAAAAGTGCGTATTCAGGCATATTGGGATGCTCAATTTATGGGTGGATTGCTTCTTTACGTCTTGCTATAGTCATACATTTTTAACACTTAATCAAGCCCATTTATAGCCGGTGGGTGAACAAAGGAAGTCTGAATCTTCCTAGTAATTACTTTCTTCCCCGCAAGCCCTTGATGGAATTTAATTGAATTATTTTTTATTCACATCAATGCCATATTCAAGTAAAATTGATATGATTTTAAATATACGCTTCTCTCCAAAAAATATCACGATGAATGTGTACATTTTAGAATATAATAGATGAACGCACATTTCACATGAGTGATATAAGCCATCGCATAAGGACATAAAATACAATAAACGACAATCAAATCAAAGTTAAAACAAAAAAATATTTTATCCATTCAATTAAATGTTGATCCATTTTTGGTTTCGATGTACAAAGTAAGCAAAACTTTTTTGACTTCATATACTTCTTATCTTGAATCTCATATTACAAGCCCATGTATATTAATTAATTATCATAATTGCTTCAATTTCAAACTGTAAATTGAGCTTCGAATAAAAATTAAATTGCACAGAATATCTTGTAATACACAAACATGTTTTCACTTAAATATTGTATACATTCAAGACGGTTCTATGAGAAGGTATTTATTATTGTCTGTGTTTGCTCAGAAGGTTCTTAAAAATTAAAGAAAAAAAAACGTCTTGAAGCCGCTTATAAAATTGCGCTGCAAATCAATATTTTTCTTATACGTTATACCTCCTATCGAATCATACATAGGCAAAACAATCAAACACATTATGATCTTTTTTTGAGCTCTTGAATGTTTTGATCGTTTAAAAAAACACAATTAAATATTTGAGAAATTGTACTTGAACCAATTTGATATGGAATCTGTTTCTAGCGATAATTTCAATTTTTTTTTTATCTTATCGATGGCATTGATTTGTATGTTTCGACTGTTTTGTAACATGTGTAATCTATGGATTTGAACAAACGTTTTAAAAGTGATTAATATATAATTTAAATTCAATAATTTTGATGAGATATTACAGAGAATTTGCGATGAAATGAATGTAATGTCTGGTCTACGAAATAAATCACAATCGAAAACATGTTAATGTGATAAACAGCATACGATTTGTTTGTGTTTATGTTTCGAAAAATGAATGTGGTGGTAATTATCATAACAAAATGATGAAACACACCTATTTCATGTTTGTTCTGTATTGTGTTTAATATTGATTGTATTCCTTCGTCTATATTATCGCTTACTAACACTTGAAGTGTTCGGCTTCGAATATAAATTCGAGTTTTGGAGCCGTGTAGATTTAGTGTTGGTATCCTATTGATGGAATGACACCGTTACATTTAAACGCCGACTTAATCGTCGTCTGTACAATGGGGACAATAAATGTATGTATATGTGGCGGATAATATTCTGGCGCCAAAGCCGTGCGTGTATATGGTAGACACATTTTAAGCAAAAAAAGAGAGAGAGATATACATAAAGCAAAACAGAAGAACCGGCTCACATCTGTTCTGAGCCGATGACAAATTGCAACAAAAGTGAAAGAAAAAATTGATCAGACCAATTCGCATCGCTTTTTAATCAATAGCACCAAGAACAAGAGTACAGTTCGTGTCTAATTAAATATTAATTTGGCTTTCACTTATGTACTTTGTCTACATTTTTCCAATATTTTTTTGTTCTTTTTTCATTTTATTTTGTCAGTGTCGTCTTAATTTCGATGAGACCATCGAATGCATGGTCATGTCAATGTCAATATTGGTAATGCTCCCGAATATATCTTATGCTCAGTTCATCTTTTGTTCTTCTTGTTACCGACTTAGGCAACGAGAAAAACGTTATTCATAGAACTTCAGGTTTACATATACGGTTTTATTACATGGATGATAAATAGATTTTCAGTTATGTTGTTCGTTGCAAAGCTATTCTTTAGGTAATTGGACATTACATTCATTTAACTTGTGCGACTTTTAACACACAATTAACACACCCATTTCGTAGACAATATGTATATGCTTGTTTTTCTGAACATTCGCATAATGTGATAAACACAAATTGGCTTGGGCGTCGTCGCCGTCATAATCGAGGTTTGAAATCATTTATTTCGATGCGTCGGTACAGGCAATGTAATTCAAAGGTAATTTCAAATTAAATTCAGACCACCACATTCAGAATTATCGTGCTTTCGCAATGATAAATAGCATATGAATTGATTCATCTGAATTTGATCTCAAATACAGTCAAGTAAATGCAGTCATACCATAGTGAAAGTTGCAATTAGTCTCAAAAACATTTGATTAATGCGAACAACAATAATTTATGCATTTTGAGAATGAAATGTCGAAACATATCGTCCATCTAACAAAATTTCAAATAAAAAACTCAACATTTTCTGAATGGATTTTCTATTACTGTTATGGTCAAAGAAATGTCGAAATTGTGATGGTTAGATATTTTCGCTAATGGGTATAAAAAAAATTGTCCATAACAAGTGATTGGTTGGTAAGTCATTTTAAAGATAATTTGAAACTGAACAAAGGCGAAGCAAAAAATGATGTGTTTAATGCAATTCACATGCCAAACGAACAAAAAAAAAAATTGGCACCAATTCCAGGAAAAAGTGACTGCACGTTAAAAATATGAGAAAATAAAAATTCTATTATAGCATTGCCGATGGTGACATAAACTGAATTACTTTATCTGCATCCGTCCCACATAGTAAATTTTATATAAAATGTGCACACAATTTGAAACAAGCACATATTTTTCCCTTTGTTTCAAACAATAATTGGATTTCATGTGTAGACGAATATTGCATTTTATGACAGTGTTTTTTTTCGTCGACGATAAAGTAAGTTTATGTTCACAATATAAAAAAAAAATCCATATTGGATATGTGAACATTGTGCCGATAACTAATTTTCTAAACTTATGATATTTGAAAGAAATGTTCCCGTTTCATTTCAAGTCAACATGAATTGAAAATCTCAACAATATATGCTTATGAATAGCTGAATTTGAATCGATATATTCTATATGGGTAAAATTTATTCGAATTCGAACACCATCGAACGGTTAATTCTTTACACCGAGAAACCATACAATGTTGTTTAAGCCACTTAAGAGAGAGAAAAAAATGTGGAAAGTAGTTGAAAATCGACATAAAGTTCGGTTTTCAAATATGAATCTAGTGTTAAATCAACACTTCTTGAAATATTTATATGAAAACTAATTCTGAGAAATGGCTGACATCAGTTTCATCGTAAGCAGTTATGTGAATGTATAATCAAGGGGAAACTGATAAAATGCAATCCACTTGAGCGCGGAGTTCAATTATTTTATGGCCATTATGCTGTTTTTCGTTTATTTCATTTTTCATTCGACGAGTCCAGTGGTTTACGACTTTGCGCTCATTATACGATTCAGATGAATTCTCGTTTAATGTTTATAATACGTATTCGATGTGATGTATTTTAAAATTTGATGATATCATTTTCTTCTATATTATCTTCCAAACATACTTCTAATATTCCTCACATTGCAATTGCTTTGAAAATGTTTATTTCTAACGATTTCAAACGCACGAACGAAAAAAACTTTCGCTAGGAAATGTCTTTTTCTATTGAGAAAAAAAAAATGGAGTGCTATTAACTAACACGTATACACAAATATGGAACAATATCATGGACAAATAAATTGTATTACGAAAGTATATGCAAGAGAAAAGGGAACAAAAACTGGAAAACATAATTACAGTAATTTTTGTTTGGGTTCAATCGTTTGCATGGAAGTATTTTTGTGGTTGGAGTGCATTTTTGAAAAAAAAAAAAGATTGTCGTTGACAAACTCAAACATTAAATTGATCGTTTGAAAATGTTCACCGTGATTTAAGTTCAAATATAGAAACCACATGATTTTCCAATTGAATAATACGGGTAACACAAGAGTACATTCATGTATTCAATGTGATCTATGCGTTCTGCTCGCTGATCATGAATCGTATGTGTGTAGATACGATGTCAGGCACTGCCTTACACTTTGTCTGATTCCATTCAATGTTCTCACGAACACAAAACAAAACAAAAAAAAATTATTTATTCTAGTATAAAATATATACATAAAATTCACTCTGCATATATAGTAAATTTTAAATGTGATAATGCTTCAATAAGAACGTATATTTGCTCTTTCGGGGTTTCTTCAATGTGGAATGGCATCGGTGCTCATATTATTCAAACATATTTCAAAGTCATCAAATGATCATGTGCAAATAACTGAAGCATGAAATTCATGAGAAAATTGCCCAGCAACAAATACAGCAACGGTTTTGTGCACGACCGAGTAGTGTATATACCAAATTTAGACAAGGAACATTTTGGCTACACTTCAACTGACTATAAATTGACCGCGAATGGTTCACTAAACATCGAATCGGCAAGAAAATCATCGACATGACTCCAAGCGATTGTTGTTTACTAATTTTTCTTCGTTTTTTTTTGTCGCTATAACAAAAGGCAAGAGTAAGTTTTTCAACCAAATTCAAAGTCCAAATTCGATACGTGATATTTTTTTTTTGACACACACACATTGAGAAAGAGAAACGACAGCTTGTTGGAGTGATTTTTATGTATGAATTTTGTGCAAGAAATTATGAGCTAATGTTGCCTTCCATTCAGTTGAACGCGAACCCACTTAATGTATGAGAGTGTGACCTAGTTCTACGTCCCATTCTACAGTATATCTTCAATGGCTCTAAAAACAGCGTCGATATATATATATGTATCATTATTTTTTGCTTCATCGATAGTATAGCTTTGTTTTCTTTTTTTCTTTATTTCGGTATATTAAATGTATATCATCCGCATGTCTGTCGCCATCAGCACGATACGAAAGAACACACGCGGATCATTTGTCTTCGACGCTTAATACGCATTACACAATTTCACCATATAAATTCTTACTATGTTTGCGAAATTCTTAATTTGATTCTATTATTCTCATTCAATTGATTCAATTTGGCAATGATCCGTTGACCATTTAGAGAACAACATCAAATATGTTGAATATAGTGAATGGCATTTTTAACTGAGAATACTGAATAACACGGAATAACAGTATCAAATCAAATAGAATGCGATCGTTATTTTTTTGGCTTTTATTTTAGATTAATCGCTTGTGCACGCATTGCATTTTTGAACCGGGAATGGAAGATAACACTTGGATGAAGCACAACGCTTTCTTTGTTTTCAAAAATCATTCATAATTTACTATTGTTAAAATATACATAAATATTGATATGTTTGTATCAACAAAATGTCAAATTATAATTTAAATCATCATTCAAATATACTCGTTAGCCGATGAGATCACTCAACACTTGATAGAGAAAACCGAAAATATTTCCGGTGAAATAAAAAAAAAAATAACGTAAATAACTCATTTGAAATTCTTCTGAAACTAAAGTCACTTTTCAAAACTAAAAACTCATAAACGAACGAAACTAATTTTATGATCTAATAATTTAAAAATTTAAAAACAAACTTACTTGAATCAAAATTTAGAAAAAACAATACAATTGTTTCGCTTTAAAATGAAAATTAAAACAGAACAAAAAAAAATATATATTTTTTAATATTTCGTTTGATTTCGTTAATAATAAATAATATTATTTTTAGTAGTGTGTTCGTAAATTTTGTCGTCGTTTAGCTTGTTTCGCGCTATTCCGTGTCGAAATCGAAATTCTCGCGTTGGGCAGGGCACCGTATGCGAACAACTTTATTTTGTGGCCGCGTTTCGATGTATCTGTTTTTACTAGAAAAACGTTTATTGCTTTTGCTTGGACTTTGCGGTGTGTACTACAGCGGTGTAGTGTAAGCGATGTATTATGTTTGTCTCACTCGCTACTCGCATTTGAGTATGCTGATGGTGTGTATTGTGTTTGTTTTTTTCTTCTTCTCTTCTTTCTGTGTTACAGTCAAACACGTCTATTTGAACGGTCACACAAAAATTCACTATTCAACATATATTAAAATACCAACTTCGAATCGCAGTGCCGAAAAAAAAAACCTGTAACATACGATACATGTTTGTGTATCGTGGTGTGAACACGGCTAAGAATGGAAACAAGCAATGAAAGAATATATATAAAAACACACATCGGCCCAAACAACTATACACACACACAAATGCACACAAATACAGAAAAAGTAGCTTGATGGAAACGAAGAAACTGAAATTAGTGAGACTCGACAACAACATTTAAATATTTTCGTTATAAAAACGATATTCATATTTGAATCATTGATGACCCTCTCTTTTGCTCGCTCTCTTTATTTTTCCTCTCGTACATGCATATGCATGTCGAAGTGTTTCATTTGAAAATAAATAAAAAGGTGTAATGGGCACACAATACGGCGCAATTGAAAAGAGATAGAAAATAAAAATAATATACACACACCGTATATATAATTTTATGGGGTATTTATTTTGATCGAAAGAGAATAATATTCAGAATATAATTTTAGTGAATTTAAATGGCATTTGAGCGGTGTGCCACTCATTTGAATTTGTTGTTCTCGTGACTGTTGTTGTGGTGACTATTTCTGTTGTCTTATGGTATAATGAAGTTTATGAGCGCAAGGCCCATCTAATTCAACGTACTGCATTGCATTTTAATCATTTTCATAAAATGTAATTGAATGCAGTTGCGCTAACGGGTTAAATCGTGACACTCACACTAGCACACAATTTCTTTGCCCTTAAGATTTGTTGTTTTTTTCTTCTCTTTTAATTGAAATTAAAAACAAATTAATCGCGTACAAAGTGAGCGGACGAAGATAATGTGAGCGCACCCAAACGTAGTAGTAACCGACACTCAGGTGCTTTTACCAGATCATCGGTTATTTTGTACTATTTTTATAATTAGAGCTTTACCAGCTAAGAAATAAGATTCCATTCTCTCCATGTGATACAGAAAATTAGATTGCTGCATATGATATCGATTTTCGGCTTATCGTTTTAACTCTATCGTTAAATTTCTGGAGAAATATGTTTAATATGCATGCGTTTAATGGATGCATACGGAGAATGCAGTACACGTAATGTACTTAATATGTGCGAGTGTCTTTGAAACCGTTGCTTTTTTGTTGATTTTCAAGCACACAGTGGAATTATAAATATAATTGAGTTACATTGCGTGTATGTCAAAGCGCTTCTGAGAAAGAGGAACAACGAATGAATAAAACAATTGCCGCTCCTAACGAAAATAAAGAAATGTTAAGTAGAAACACAGCAACAGATATGTAAATACATATGAAATGGGTTATAGAACAAATTCCGACAACAAAGCAAGATCCAAGCAAATAGATTTTATTTTTGTTCTTTTGTTTCATACATTGAACGCGAATATACCGACAGACAGATTGATTATATATGCCATACAGTTTGTTTCTCTTTTTTTTTCTTCTCAACATCATTTCGATCCAATGGGTTATATTCTCCCTTTTTTAACGGTTTGTCGATTTTTTCTGACTAACGCTCAAATTGATTGTTAAACAATATCGCTTTGCATGAATTATAACCGTTTTCTTTGTGAAACTGTCGATAAAAAAAGTGTATGAGGTAAAGTTTGGATGCTTCAAGCAAATTCTACCGATTTACTCGCATCGAATCATCGTTCCCAATCTTTCATTCGTTTTGAAAACGATAATCAAAAGGAGAGAAAGGAAGAGAGAGAAAAAATACCTCTTTATGAATAGCATTGAGATAAAATCGAATAAGTAACAGTTGATATAATTTTTTTTTTATTATGGCACGCAATCTCTCGTTGCTCACATTTCATGTGATATTGAATTATGTTATTGCTCTCTTATCATTTCAAGTCATAACAATAAAAATGTTGCGTTGCTGAACTCATTCGATCACATAATAAAGAAACGAATGGTTTTACTGGAGCATGGGATATAATTTCGATAACAATGTCTTTGCAAGGAAAATTCCACAAATTTCACACAACAGCCCCGTTTGTCTTTGTTTCATAACATTGATATGTAAATAAGCCGCAATCAAATGGATTCTTAATTATTGATAAAGGTTCACATTTTCAATCAAAAACATATTTTCTTTGACATTTCGAGCTGGTTGAGACAGATTTTTTGTATCCAAGGTTCAGGCATTTTTCTCACACTGTTTACACGAAATTGATTATTGTGTGCGTGTTCTATCGATGAGATAATTTTCTATTTTAAGAATTTATTTCACTCTTCCCTTCTAACAACAACAACAACAACAAGTGCGACTATAAAAAGCGGAAAACCCAATTTTCATAAAGAGAGATACTTTCGCAGCATATCAACTCATGCGACATACATATTGCTATGCGAGTCGACTCGGAGGTTACAATATTTTGTGTGCTTAAAGAGAGAAAAAAGCACGTAATCATATATTTGGAACTAAAAAAATACTGTTTTACTCAAATGTTGTTTGTTTCTTTTTCGGGTGACTCTTATGCGTTCTATTGTTCAATCGTTTCTGTTTGGTACGTAAATGGTCGAAGAGTTGAGAGTTAACCAACAGTTTTGAAATTGAAACTATAAAAAAAAAACGGTTCATAAATGGACATTTTAAGTATTTACTTATTTAACGTCGACGAAACTGCTACTGTTTATTGAACTAATAAACGAATCCTTTTCATTCACTACCGAACGGTGTACTGCTGCTGCTTCTGTTGTTGTTGCGGCGGCGGCTGTTGTTGCCTCTATTTGTTTATAATGTCTTTTCTTTTCCTTTCCTTTTTTTTACACTAAATTTTTAAATTCGCCTTTTTTTCAACCAGCGTCTACATTACATGTACGTAGACAGTTTTTGCACGATGTAAATATGTGTGCACGATACACACAAAAACAGTCAACAAATCAAAATATATGAAAATATATCTATTTACTCCAAAGATTTGGAGGTAACGCGTACAGATTTTCTCACTAAAATTTGGTTTCACCGTAAATGCCACATGAAAACTGTTCAATTCGATTTTCAATTTCGTTCGTTGATTTGGGTCTATGGGATATATTGATTAAAAAAAAAAATCGGTGTTGACCAATTCAAAATGTTTGTAGGACATCAAAATAACAGAGACTCACAAATCACAAATTAAAAAATAAAATAAACAATGTCTATTAGCACCACAAAAAAATTAAATCAAATTGTGATTCTGGATGTTAGTGTCATTATATTTTTCGTCTAAGTGTGTCCTTTTAACAAATAAAAAAAAATAACAACATTTATCGAAACCCGCGAAAAAATTCACTGTATATTATTTTATTTTTCTTTTCTTTTGACTTTTGGTTGCACAGTTTGTATTGTGTTGATGTTGTTCGATTGATGACGATGTCGAATTGTGTTGTGTGTAAAAACTGTTGTACGTTTCAGTGGCAACGTATTGATGCCGTCGTATTGTTGATGCGTGTGTATTGGTGTTAACGTGTAGCTGTCTCGTTCGCACTCTGTCGCTACTGTTGATGTTAACGTCAAGTCGGTCGTGTCGCTCATAAAATCGGATCAGAAGTTACAAATGATTCATATAGAGAAATACGATACATTGACGCCATTTTACCGATTACGTCACGCTTATTTTATTGTATATTCTATGGTTGCGATATATGATTTTGTTCAAATTTTTTTTTCATTCAAACTCTACAGAATACACATTTTATTCTCCATTCACAATTTTTTTTTTTTTTGATGATTTAATTTTTTATGTATGGTTGATCACAATGAAAATGTTTTATTTACTAGTTTGGATGGCTTCGTAATTTCTTATTTGAAACGAAATGTATTCGAATCTTGGACATAACGTTTTTACCGAAAGATGAGCTAAACGTTCAATTTTCAACTGTGTGCATGTATGAGTTGAGCCCAGAACGAACTGCGTAATATTTCCATGCACAATATTTTTAACTGAAAATGTTTACAACTTTCGTTAATCATTTTTTTTTTTCAAATTGACAACTTATTGACACTGAAAATTGGTGTGCACATTTTATTTATAAAATTTTAAAGAGAAATTTCTTCTTTTTTCTTTTTCAAGTTCAAAATTGTTCATTCAATATGGATATTGCAGATTTAATTGAATATGTGTAGAGTTTTTATGATTGTCGTACGTTGTTTCGGTGGTTTGTTGTCAGGGTGCGCTGGTTGTATGCAGAATTCAAGGAAAAAAAGATAATTTTCACGCGCGCGTCACCTTTCATCGCATACAGAACAGAAAGTTGGGGTGAGAGAGAGACTCTTTTGCGGCAAATACACACGGCATTTAGTCTTATTCGACAAAATAAATATAGTTAAAATTTGCATTTATTTCTTTCCACTGGTATTGAAGAGAATTTTTTTTTTTGAATAATCATGGGTGTTGACATTGAACGGTATGTATTTTAAATTGAAATATTAAAATCATAACCACGATGAAAAAAAAAATGTATACTTAAGTTTCAATATCATTATATCTATATTTCAGTATTTCATCAGGGGACGGTAAGCGTTTTTTAAACACAAATATTTTAATCCGAAAAATTCATAACGTTTTACCATAAAGAAAACGAAGAAGTTTATTAAATTACGCATAAATCAGTTCATTTTCATCCAGTAATGCATAGAAAGTGTGATATATTTTTTTGTTCTGATTTGCCACACTTTGGTGTTTTTCCACCCATTTCACATGCTATGTATAAATATTAATATATCTGTGTCATCAGTACGATATAAAATATGTTCATTTCGTACATTGGCAGCAGCGAGTGTGCTTTTTCCCGTTGCCTTATCGAAATGTGGTTAATTTTTCAAAAGATTTGCCAATTCCCACACACATGGAAATGTGAAAATGTTGATATTCATTGATTAATGGAAAATAACAAAAAAATGTTTTATCTAACATGATTGATATTCTGTGTGTAGAAAAACAATAAATGTATTCTTAAAATGTTTTTTATCGGTTGAAAAATATGCAGGAAGCCGTTACCCAAAATCAGGTCAAACTGTTGTTGTGCACTATACTGGCACATTAGATGATGGTACCGTATTCGATTCATCACGAACTCGCGGCAAACCATTCAAATTCGTTATTGGTCGCGGTGAGGTTATCAAGGGATGGGACGAAGGTGTTGCAAAGGTAACGTATTTAATTTACAAGATAGAATCTCTTTATCATTTGTCTGATATCATTTATCAACTGATTTTATGTGGTGTATTTTTCAGTTGTCGATTGGTGAACGTGCAAAGGTAATAATAACACAGAAAACATTTTATTTCGATTTAATGGTTTTGATTGGCATTCATTTTACGTAATTTTGTATGATCTAATTTGCAGTTAATCTGTTCGCCGGACTATGCTTATGGTTCACGTGGACACCCAGGAATTATTCCACCAAATGCTCGTTTGACCTTCGACGTTGAACTCCTAAACGTTGAATAAATTGCCTGGCATCAAAACAAAAACTAAATAAAGAAAACAATCGGCGCCAAAAGTGGCATATAAACAATATCCCGAAAATAAAACTTAACAAAAAAAAACTATTCAGATTTGTCCATTTTAACAACTACTTTCTTTGTACAACATAACCAAGTAACTTATATCAACGAAAGCAATCATTCACAAACCTCAAACAATGTAAACAAATCTAATCTTTAAAAGAAAAGAAAACAAAAAAAAAACAATACATATATCTGTTATTTTTCGATAAACACCCATTATACACATTCCGAACATTTTAATGGAAAACAAACTCTTTCTATAATCCATAATAAAAAAGCCTATTTGCCACTAGCCCAATTGAACATTTTCTGGCAAATTTTGACGTATTTGAAATGATCTAATGAAAGTTTTCTGAACTTTTTATTTGAACCAAAATGGTAAGTTGATGCATAAGCTACTAGTCACTCTTTAAAGAGTCGTTAAATTAAAGGTAACAAAAAACGAACACAATTTATTTGTTTTTATTGAATTTTATTTTCATTAAAATTTATTCATTCAAATATAAATCTCGATTATTATCTGAGAGAGGACAGTTTGAAGGTAAAATTACTCTTGAACATTTTACTTGTTTTAATCGAAAAATATATATTATATATTATTATTATTTTACATTCAATATTTCGGAAATATTGTGTTTTTTTTATTTCTGAATTCATTTCCGTTCATTTCAATATTATTGGTTTACTTATCGAGAGTGGATAAAATGCATCAATCCCATGCATGGGAACCGTTTCATTATGTAAAATTGGCAAGAAGCAGGCATGCTATAAGGAAAAGTGCACAAAAAATTTACAAAAACTTTTCGTAAAGAACACATAATAGTCAGAAATATCAATTCGTTTCAAAACGTTGCTCTAACTCAAAAATGATTCTTGTGACGCTTGTTTTCAAAATTAACATTTTCTCATTTTTATATTTCGAAAATTATTAATTTTACAAATTGATCATACAAATGTTGGTTAATTGATCTGACGATTGATCGAAGAGAATTTATTTGTTGAAGTTTTAAAATTCACAGAGAAATTTACAAAATATAGAATGACATTTTCCCAATGCGTTGAATGCTTAAAATAAAATAAAAATGGAAAGGTATTTGCGAGATCGCTTCTTTTTTGTTTTCGTTATAAAAAAGTCTTTACAACAATTGTGTGTCATAAGTGAAATTTAATGAATTTGATTTGTTTTGCGAGCAACATAAAATGGAAGTTGAAATCGGTTAATCTTAAAAAGAAGATTACATACGTACAATATTCGACAATGTGTCGATGCCAATCTTGAAAAATTAAAATTATCAACATAGTATTGTCAAATTTTTACATAATTTATGAAAAACTAAACATGATTATGCAACTAATTTATTTACTAATAACACAGACATTATATTGAGATGAATATTGAAATGAGATGAAATGGCGTGCTATTTTGGGACCTTTTGATTTTGTGGACCACAACAATTTGGCTCTGCAAGGTGTGTCTGATAAATGGTGACCTCTAAAATACATAGAACTCACACATTGCATTCACACATTGAAGACAAATTGTGGTCGTCATAAAATCAAAATGTCCGCGATTTCAAAAGTCAGCTCAATATAGTGTCTGCTAATAAGCAACTGGAACTGAAAATTTAATTTTTTTTCTTCTTCTTCTTTGTTACACAGTACAGAGATCGAGTCTCAACACAGTATTTTATCCATCAAATAAATAATAGCTAATTTTTTGTTTGTTTTCATTGATTTTTGATGTAACACTTTTTCCCCCCTCTCGAATCACAAAATAAGTTTACAAATTGGTGACAATAACAATGTACAGTTTTGCCCTTAGATTGCTGTTGTAAAATTTCTAAATTTCACTCAAATCGATTTTCATTTTTGAAATTAGTCGCACGTTTCGTGTATGTAAAAGACAATATAATTTCTTTTGCAAGAATTTTCATCATTTCAAAATTGACAATAATAATTTATATATAGTGGTTTTCATTCTTCATCTAAATCTAACGTTACACAATTGTTTAGTTTTGTTTTTAATTTATTTTCATGTCACGTCCGTTATTTTATTTTGCATTAAAAATGTATATACTTTTTGTTTTTCGTTAAGTCATAATAATTTTTTTTTTATTAAAAATGCTCTAATCACAATTAATTTGTCAGGTATCAATCCAACCTAATTTGCTTTTCTCACTAACTTATCATCATAAAAATTTGGACTTTGCTTCCCCTATTTCCCTACTACGGCATAAAATTTGGTATTTGAATCGCAACTGAATCACGATAAATACGCGTACGCCAAATTTAGTAAATATAACCCTACATGCTGGACAATTTATTTGGTTTTACGATATTGCCTCGGCCGAAATGTCCGATTTGCGTTGTTGTGATTCATTTCGTTCACTTTCGATGTCATCATCATTAAGAATTTCGGACAGCAGACGACGTAAGCTTTCAATTCCACGTAAAAAACCATTGTCAGGTCCTTGATGTTGTACGGTTGTTGCGTTCGAATAACCGGAAATTTGGTCATTCTTTCGAACAAACGTTGTGTGAGCAAAATCGATCATTCGAATATCACAAATAGCACCGGATAGTGAACTATTTCGATGTAAGGCCTTTCGTTTTGATCCATTGGCTGTAATTGATGATGATGGTGGCGATTGCAATGAATTTGTCACGTTTGTTGATTGACCACGTAATCGCTTCGATTGGCTTACACAGCTATTGTTATGAACATCATCATCATCATCGTCGTCGTCGTCGTTGTTGTTGTCATCATTGTCATCACCAAGATTATGATCATTTTTATCTGTGGAATTAGTTACACGGTTTGGCCGTAACGTATATTCGCTCACTACGTTGAAGTTACGTTTCGATTTCGGTGTTGATTGCGGCAACGATGTATCAAATTCAAGGCTACTGTCTTCCGAGCTATCCTGTTGTTGTTGTTGGTGTGCATGTATTCGATCAGATATGGCTGATAAATCATCACTGCTATTGCTGCTGTAATTCATCCATGAATCACACGACATTGGACTTGACATTGTTGAAATTCCGGACGATGTAACTGGATCAGCATCAAGAAAAACCGTTTCTTCGTTGATCGGAACGAATGGTGTTACTGATGCTCCACGTACTGCTGATTCGCCGAGCTCACGTTGCACAATTGGTACATCGATCGAAGTCGTTGTCAATGTGATTTCAGTTGAAACGATTGGCATAGTAACGGGGAGCTAAATAGATTCAAAACAAAATTATAAATATTATAAATTAATCAAATGAAAACAAACACACACACACACACACACACAAATTCTTACAGGTAAATGGTTTGATTGTGTCTGGCTGACATGCTGTGACGTTTGTTGTGTATCCGGCTGTTGTTCGTCTAATGACAAATTCAATTCGATCGAATCGTTGGAGGCATCAGCATCATATGAACAATTTCCACTATGTGAATCATCTTCCATCGGTCTTGATTGACTATCGCCTTGGCTCCTTAAACTGTTATTTACATCGATTGTTGAATCAATTGGTAATGGATCCTCATATGCGGTAAGGTCTTCCTTTGGATCTTCGTAGCCCTCATAAACGATTAACAATGAACTGAAAACCAAATTTCAAATCAAATAAATGTCAAAAATGTTGAATGTCTAAATTCACATTAATGAATGATATGAATGCATTTACGGAATTCTTACCATGAATAAAATCGATAGCTAGATTGTCGTTCAATTACACGCCTTAGTTGATCCATTTTTTGTACAACTTTTCGCATAACTTTCGTTCGCAATCGAAATCCATTGTGAAAAAAATTGTACAATGCCTTTTTGAATCCTTCTTCATTCAATTCACGGCCAAAGTACTTATCGCGTTTCATGTAGTGTTCAATGTCAGCTTGATACACTTGCATACCACATAGTCGCACTCCTAGCGTTGCCGATGTGCTTGCAGCACATTTTGCCATTTGTTTGCTGCGCTTCTCAGCGGATGCGTCGTCTCCATGTTGTCTGGTGCCCATTTTCAAGTCCAATATACAAGGCTGACGAAACTGTGACGTTATATTCTCCAGCATTAGAAAATCTACGCAGCAGCAGCAGCAACAGCATTGTTTGAACAACAAAAATAGAACAAAAGAAACAAGAAAGAAAGAAAGAAAGAGATGGAAATTATCAAATGAGTTATGTTAAATGGTGGTTTATGGAAAAACGCAAAGCAAAAGCAAGTGCAATTTCCACATTCAGTGGCTAAAACAAAACCTTCGTCAACAAATTTGAAAATGAAAAAAGAAACAAACAAAGCCATGAAATCTTATAAGGCGAGAAAATCGATAATCCGTCGTGCTATAAATTCGCTCATTCAAGTGCAAACTATATGATGATTTAAAGGAAAATGCGACAAAACTAGAACCCAACGACAATGTATCAACACACGATAAGAAAAATCAATATCAGCTGGACGAATAACAATAGAGACCCGATTGTTCAACAAATACAACAAAAAAATGACGTGATGATACTACGTCCTTTTCAATGTTGCGTAATTTTACAAGGTTGATATTTCTCATGTTTTTTTCCTCTTGATGATTACATCATTGCTTTGCTCCCCCTCCACTACATTCCGAAAGTGGCGTAAAAATCCACAAATAAAACCCAATTTTCGATAACGAACCAAATGAATGTTAACAAATATTGGGTGGAAAATGGTGCATTACTCAACAATGCAACATTATCCGAGAAGGAATTTATTCGAGAATTTGAAGGATAGCGATTGCATTCGTGAACTTGAAAAATAAATTTGGTAAACCTTATAATTAAATCCATTAAAAATTCGATTTTTTTTTTTTTTTTGAAAATTCGAAACAAATTGGAAGAAACCAACAATTTTGAACTATATTGAACCATTTTATATACATGACAATATATCCTAACAAATATGTTCCACTTCAACAGAGAAAAAAGCGAAATCAATCGAATCCCAACGGAAATGTAGATGATGAGTTAATCCTTTGGTCCTATACAATGCAAATAATGGATATGTGAAAATGAATGTCCAATGGGCTGCCCGGTACTTGTACTACAGATGATGATCAATCAGCAATATATATTTTTGTTCCGTATTGCCTCTCAATGCGCGCTTTCATTGTAAATGCTTTGTGTGTGTATGCGTTTGTTTGTTTTGTTTTTTTGGTCTAATGAATCATGGTCTTCATGGATACTAACATGTTTTGTTAGAGTTGTCTATTTGAGAAATACTTTTAATTATCTCCATCGCATTTCCATTCCTATGGACTTTCATTCTGTAAAAAAAGAAAAAGAAAAGAAAAATCGCCTGATTAGAGAATCCGTGAGCTATCGAATCAATATTCTATTGTTTGAGGAATTTGAATTGTTTTTGGAGGTGTGTTTTTTTAGTTTTTTTTTTTGGTTTGGTCTTTTTTATTTGCTATAAACTGCCATCGATTTGATGGTGAACGGTTGTGATGGACGTAGCGAATACTCCTGCGCTAAATACAATGACTAAATACATTATATTATTTAGAAAATAAAATTAAAATATATGTATAATAAAAATGATTAAAAGAAAAATGAAAACAAAACAAAAAAAGACATGTGAATGTGTTTGTGTTTGTGTGTGTGTATGTGTGATGACATTGTTCGGTCGATATAAATCCCGGCAGTTATCCATTCTCTAACTGAAACTAATTTCATATTAATGACGAATGTGTCAGAAGAATTTAAAACGATTTGGATTTCCTTTAAAACGAACATTTTATTCGTACCATAATTTTGTTAATTATTTTTTTGTTTGTTTATTTTTTTGTATTCATAAATATTTCTAAATATCCAATGGACCAAAGTGACAAGTACGTATTGACATTGTGTGTGTGTGTGATCTTATAAGTGAGAGTCACCATACTTGTGGTTTTCGTCCATCATTATATAGCTTAGAATAAAACCGAGAAAAGGTTTTTAAATTCTTTATTATTCATATATACATCATCATATATAAATCTTATTTATAAATTTAACAGAAACCAATTTGAGTGTTTCAGCTCATTGTATGGGCTGCAATTGCACACGCAATTTCCACACGATTGCTTCAACAGAGGCAGTGGGTGTGTAATAGCTTGTGAGTGTTGGCTTTACTAAAAACATACACCTGAAAAAACAAAACGTTGTTGTAACAATGATAGTTTTCCATTCTATCAACGATTTTGAATAAATCAAAATGGATAAATAAATCAATTCGAATCTTATTTCAAATAGATGAATACCGCTTTGCTCAGCGTTGTCACATTGGTTTTGCTTTTATTGTTCACTGGACTAGTATATTGTCTTTTTATCACAGGCACCGATCGTATTGGATAAACTTTTCACACAGCATCACTGTTCAATGCTCGCCTGCAATACACACACGCATAAGAATGAACGAATGATGCAACCGAAATCTATCTCATTCTAAATACGAAAACACAAATGTAGTGATAACAAAAATACATGATAAATGATCACTGTTTTCAATTGAATAATCGATATCGGTCAATGATCATATAGCTCTTGTAGAATTTTACGCATTTTTTTTATAAATTTAAACAAATTTCCTTTTGAGTTCGCATATAATTCGCTTGGCAATGAAATTCATTATTTAAGCGTGAATTTGTTTTTTCGAATGACATATCTATTGAATATATCGAGAAGAGAGTATATTATTCAGCGCTTATGGCTGAGTAATGTCTGAATACAAACATACTCTCTTCTCGATATATTCAATAAATATACATTCGTAGCTCTCATCGCCTTATGTGTGAGAGTGTTTCATGATCGACAGTGGTTTTGAGCATAGCTCATAACACTTCGGACTGCATAGCTCATAATACTGAGTAGATGTGCCAGCATTTACCGCTCGTCGTGATTCGATTTCGTTTCGTTATTGTTGCAAAAATGCTATCTTTTCACATATGACCGGATAGCAAATGAAATAATCCATTTCCAATTGGGAAAAAAAAATCAGTAATTTGTTTTTTTGTTTCTCGTGCACACTAAATGAAAAACTAGTAATGATATATTTGAATGTTATGATTCACACTCTAAGCATATTTCATTTTTAGCCCGGTCATCATATGATTCGTGAATTAAAAAAAATTTCACCAGTAATTTGAGGAACAACAACGATGCTAAAAAAATATGCAGGGAAATAGCAAATTCATTTATTTTACAATTCGTTTAAGCCGAAAACAACACGCGAAACGAATACAGATCTAACCGGATAGGAGAGCGCCAACTCAATTTTCGCACAATATGATTTTTTTTTTTTTCAAACTACTTTTGTACAACAAATATTTGTGAAGCACAATTGGATGATTTAAAATCGAACATAAAATACTAACCGTAAAACGTCATCGCGTTTACGTTTCGATGCACTCGGTTTTCGATTGGAGTCTTCATGGAAACTGGGCGAGTAGCGTTTCTCCAACTTTGAACCACTCATCGTTGTCGCTTGCATAACACCTAGAACAAAAATAATTAAAACATAAAATGTAAGCAATCAAATGAAAACTTGGATTGAACTTTTTTTAAAGGAATTTTATCTAGACTTCGTTCATAGCATATTTTTCTTAGTTATTATAGGTATCGCGGAGGTGCAGGCACTTTTCTTGCTGCTCTTTCTTATGCTCAGGTGCGGCACTTGATTTTAATTATATGGAATAAGTGCTCACACTTCTCTGGTTCCAACAACAACACTGAAATTCATGTTCATCAATTTTTCACGTGTTTCCTCAAGAAATTCGATTAATTGAGTTTCACAAAAATCATCATGAAGATAATAGTCTTTTTTGACGTAGTACCAATACCAACGAAAAACAAACACGAATTACAAAAGTTGACTGAAAATTAAATTGATGAAAGAATTAAAAATAGAATCAGAATCTCTTTTTACGCATTAGTCAAAAATGCTCGTTTTCTGTCCCAATGACATCAGTGACTCATTGTGGTAGGTCGTTGTAATTGATTCATTCCGGTGTTGTGAAAAAAACCCACATACAAATCGTTTATACATTAAATTTTCACGGCTGGATATTGATTTCCTTGATAAAATCAAGCAGACATTATGTAACGATTCGAAATCTTAAATTGAATTGTAGACATTATAAAGCAGATGACTGATCAATTTAAATAAAGTGCTTAATCAAGTTTTTCTTTGTTCTCCTTCAATTATTTACTGTCTGTGCTGCGTATGTGTGCGCTATTTGAATCGAATAGCGAAACGAATTCGGTTCATTGGCTTTTCAACTTTGCAATAACAATGGCAATGTCGACCAACGACACAAGACAAAAAAATCCTTCAACATATATGAAGCTGATGTTTATTCAACTGTAGTGTGTACATGTATTTTTGTTTATTATCCGTATGTCTGCGTTTGTTTGAAAGCTGTTCACGTTATACACGCAACAGACAATCAAAATTGCTTCGAGAAATGCAACATTTTTTTTTTTTTTTCAAGAATCAATATTTTCTGGTGGAAAGTAACGTGTTATCACAGTAATTCGATTTAAAAAAAAAGTGGCATTGTGACCGGAAAAAATATTCAAATCGATATCTGTACTATACTTACCTTTGTATTTAGGAACGAATAGCTGAATATCCGATGGAATGTTTTGATAAAAATCTAATTCACGAATATTCAATGGTTTTATGACCGTACTCTGGTTTAGCAGCAGCAGTCGCGTGTGACCTCCAACCTAAATTCAATCGAAAAACAACGATTAATTTCATATCGATTATTGGACACAATCCAAAACACCTCTTGACATATTTGAAGATGTCTTGTTTTATTGGTAAACTTTTTTGAATACTATTTTAGGAAACTGCGTGTGTTATCAAATTGAATGTTCGAATGTTCTTATTTCGTAAAATATATGAAAAAATGGCACTTTTTTTGCGTAACGATGCATTTATGAAATTTAACCTGCATTTAATGCCATTTTTGTAGCCTCTCGTGTGTACTTGCACAACTATCAAATAAAACAGCGTCATTTTTTTGAGTGTTCACTATTAGTAATAGAAAATAATTTGCATACATTTCTTTTCTTCATTAACCGTGAAAATGAAATGTTTTCTTGCTTTTCAAAATGAAGAAATATAAATTTAGGAAGAAAATGATGGTAGATGCACAAAATAGAAAAATATAGATCGCAAAATCCATTAAAAAGACTTTGAAAATAATTTCATTTTGTAAAAAATCACGTATTGATACATATGCGCAAAACAGTTGTGTAATCTATCATAAATGTACCAGAGACTATGCTGTTTATTAAAATTTACGGTAGAAATACTGATTACGTTTTATAAAAAAGCTTTCTAAAATCTTTGGAAGAGTTTTCGCGCAGCTGTATCGATGTTTAATTCTGTTCAATTATAATAACACATAATTACTTCACATTTGATCGTACATAAATCGAAGATGAAGATGCTGCAAATAAAGGGAATGTAAGATCACAATACATAGTAAATAGACGAATCTTAACGATGTTCTATTTATGCCAATTGTAATGACATATGAAAGAAGAATTATAATATGTGCTATTGAACCTTGAATCGTGTTGTTTTGGCAACGGGCTAGCGCCCAGCATACAGCGATGCCACATTAACTGCCTGCAACAATTAAAAAATCAACCAGCAGAGAATAATTTGCAGTAAATTCTTGTTGAAAAACAAATAAAGGCGATAAAAATACGATTATCGAATGGAGAGGGAGGAAAATTGACAACTATTTCTGTATTGCGCGTGATTGATTTGATGTGAATGGTTTGGTGCCTTGAAACTGCGAAGCGATTCGATCGAAAATATGTGGATTTGTTACAAAAATAAACCAAACACACGAATCGCTTCTAATTTAAGTGGTGAAAAGCAAATTTTTACTTGAAATTTTTACTATATTCTTTCGTGATCGATTTCATAATATTTTCACATTTCTCTTCTCTTGAATGTGATTCTAGTAGTTATTTCAACATGATTTAATGTTGGGCATTCCATTTGTTTCGGTGGTCTTATTAGATAAATAACATTTAATGACTCATAAATTAAAACCGATGAATGAACAACCACACTCTCAAATTTGTTTACGTTGAAAAAAAGGAAGAGAGATGAACATAACGAGCAAATGCGCTGTTTTCATATAGTAGATAGTTCTCGTATTTGATCGAAACGAATGCGATACATATTGACATTTTCCCCGACTATGGCCAATTCGATTTTCTAGTAAATTTCAATTCAGTGTCGATCGCAAACGTTTTGATATTACGTGAAAGCGATATTTTTGAGAGACAAGCTTTTATATTTGTATATATTGGCGCCAGCTTTGGTGCAAAAAAAAATAGCCGCACGTTTTCTTTCAACGACACATCGACAAAAGAATGTTTCATCGTTTGTATAATCGGCGCTGCTAACAAATGTAGTAAGACAGATTTATACATTTGCCATTTGATATTTCTGAATCAGGAAGCATGACTAAGACCGGCTACGGTACTTTATAATATAACGAGCTTTGCTCATTGATAACACCTTGCGATAACATTTCCATTTGAATCAAAATTTGTTTTGTTTTGCTCTCTCTGTTCGATTTTTTTTTGTGTTTACCTGATTTGATAATGGATGTAAAGCAACTTCGTCATCATGGTCGATGGATGATTGTTTTGAATGTAATTGTTGTTGCTTTTGATGTGGATTCAATGGTTTTTGTATGGGATTAGGTAATTTGGTGTTATCGGCAACCGTCAATTTTGATCCAGCATATTGATTTTGAATTGATGTCTTCTCCGCTAAACCGGGTAAATTTTCCGGATGTGGCGTTATCCATGCTCGCCGAAAATCATTTGGCGATACAGCGGACGACGCTGCGGAGATAGAGTAATCTGTTTGCGTAACCGTGGTGGCGCAAAATTCAGCTTGGGTGACAACCGTTGACATAAAGCGTTTTACCTAAATTCCTGTCTTATTCCTGACCGTGCAATCAATCGATTCGGTCAGTTTGATGTTTTAGTTTCACTAAATTCAAGTAGACAATCGTTGTCGTCGTTGATGCAGAGAACTTGATTGTGCCCTTTCTGTTAGCTGCATTTATGATTTGCGCACCCCAACCTTAGTTACCACCAAGTGCCGTTTCAGTTTGTAGCCTCTTATCAGGTTTTTCTATTATCTTGTTACGCAATAGACTTTCAGGAACAGTTCAATGATTGGTGGAAAGTTGGGCGCTAGAATCGATAGTAGCCGAATTTTGATCAGTTCGTATGCGATCTGAAGCGACACACTCAATGTTGTCGCGCAACCAAACGCCTTGTTCCACGTAAACGATTGAATTTTGACGGTTTCCAATTGACTCGAGTTTTAACTACAAAATTCCTTTTTCCACAGATATCACCTTCTCTTGTCTGCAAATACAAAAAAAAAAAAAAAACAAATTTAATGGTAAAAGCACAAACTAATCAACTTATCATCTATTTTCATTTTTTTTATCAATTACTGTCGTCTTACGGTTATATCTTATTTCAAATAAATAAATTATACATTATCAGCCCGTTTGCAGCAGAGAAAAAAAATATACTACGAATCAAAATCCCACGTTGGTTATTTTTTAATTGCATTTCTCGTTTCCGCTTTTAATTTTTGTGTTAATTATACTCAAAATTTATTGAATGCACACAGAAGCATGCGATAAATGAATGAAGTGGGAACTTTGAAACAACTATGAAATCTGTATCAAATAAATGTATATATAAAAATAAATAGTATATATGATAAAATTTGCATGAGTTCGACGGAAAAACAAGAGTATATGACGATACCGGTACAGTCGTAATGCATTCTTGGCTAAATCGATTATTTAAGAAAGCGAAAAAAAAATTATTACAATCAAAAGTCCGCATTAAGATGTGTATTTATACTAAGTGCTTTTCACATTTTAATTGATCCGGATTTGTTTTGTTGATCACTTTTGCATGCACAATAGATATACATTTATGTGATCGATCATGTCGTAGTACGTGCAATCGATTCACTTTATTAATCGTTTATTTCAGTCATTTGAAATATTAATCGGCAATTGAATCTGAATCGCCGACTCACTTTGCATGTGCAAATTGGTCTGCAAAATGTAGTACATCCACAAGGAATACGCAAAGGTTGCGTGCTGACATGTGTTGAATTTTAATCGATTTGGTGGAATGAAAGCTAAACTAGTGTCATTATGTGCAATGACATCGTGTGCAACGACAAAAACCTGTCCCTATAATCGATAGCAATTACATTCCGATAATTGGAGCAATGCCAAAATTCCTTGAACAAAATGAAGCATTTTTGACTTCAAATTGAATTCGTCTACGTCAGTCTGCAATTTGCCAGTATCCAAGCATTTTCGCTGCAATTTATATGCAAACGCTAACGGAAGAGACAACAACTAAACCAAATCTAAAATGCAGGAAATTCAAGTGAGTCTAAAATGATGACAGGCCAAAATGACCGAAAACTTAGCGTCGCAAACCGACATTCGTCGACCACGGTATTCCCTAGCAAAAGTACAGTCTGTGACTAAACAACATTTTAAAAATAGAACATTTTCAAAAAGAATTCAGTTATGACGACGAAAAATCAATGGAATTTCGAAATGAAAATTAGTAACATTTTAGACCACCACCACAACAACAACCGGTATAATAAATTATTTGTAGCATTATGGATTCGCATGCTAAAGTGGATAATAACTTTAGCATAAAGATTTTTTTTTTGTTTGAATTTCATTTAAATAATGTAGGAGAAGAGAAAAAAAACATTTTGTAATGAGTTTTTCATGCAATGATGTTGAAATTTTAATCCTTCTTCCCATCTGCTGATTTATTTTCTTAATGTTTAATGAGCGTGCGAAAAGAGATTTTCTACGATGAAAACGATTTCATTCCCCGATTAAAGCGAGTACATATCATGACGCGTAGAAAATATTTAAATCTTTACATTTCATGTATTCAGCTCTCGGCAATAATCAGCCTAGTAATCAGTTAAACATTTCTTTGTTCATTAAAATTCATTGCAAATTAACTGAGTGCCTATTAGTTTATACGATATTTATTTTCCACGCCCGAAAACGTCATCTGAACGTTTGTGATGATTAGAATTATAACTTCCAATGGCCGCAATATTTGCTGTCAGAACGTCTGGTGATTCATCTGGACATTTCAAGTGATTTGCATATCCATATAGACTCACATACACGGCAGACGTATTTAACTAAAGACATTAATTTAAAGTCTCATAAAATTTCCATGAATTGTGCTGTTGTACACAAAAACGTCATTTTTTGTATAATTTTTTTTTTTTGTGAATTCCATTTTAAAATCTCATGCAAATGATTTGCGACGATGACGACGTTTCAATCATGAATGTAGGCCACATAAAGTGCTGAATGATCAATTGTTTAATGCAATTCATAGCCTCCGTTTTTGTATTCGAATGAACGGTATGACCTAAACTGAAATCAATATGCTATTTAGTACTAAACATTGATGCAATAAATGATTAGCGGTTGAAAAATGAAAACAAACAAACAAATAACACTGCCATAAATTGTATCAGCTGATTGATATTTCCACTGCATTGCGGTCATTGAGATAGAATTTTGCAAAATGTTTGTGAACTGAACTAAACACTTCTTCGACACAGATTGGGAAAAAAGATAAATGTTTCGGTTGATGTCAAAAAATTTCTTTGTTATCACATTGTTCAATTGATTATTATTTTGATGAAGAGGAATATTTATCAAGAGTCATGACTCTTGACTTTGTAAATTCAACTAATTAATAAATACATTTAATGTGTCAGGTATACCTGATTATAATCATCACGATACGACAGTAAATAAATAACAAATATTGACCGGTAAAAGTGAAACTGCGTAGTTTAAAAGTGCGCAAAAAAGTCTTCAATTTAATTTTCATACAAAACAAAAAATGGAAGAAAAAACACTCTCTTCAGATTACACCGATACACAATTTTTTTTTTTTTTAATCAAGCAAAGGTTATACGTAATGTGCAAAAATTTTCCGCAAAAATGTATATCAGATAAGATTGACGGTTTGTTGTTTGTCATCACTTGCTTTTGATCAACAATGACCACTAATATTATTATGCTTAATTCGAATGGTATCCCTTTTTTCTTGTATTAGCCATTAAAATCTTATTTTATTTGATGAACGTCAAAAATTTAGCTAATATTTGGAAATCGGGTCTTTTGATGGACGTTATACAGACGTCATTAAGCACATTTGGGACAGCGGTTATTCAAAAGTTTCTTCTAATCCGGATTAGCTATATAAAAATAACAGCACAAACTTATCAGATTATCATCTTTTATGGACACCTTTTTTTTTGCATAAAAGTATATTATTAATGTCAAAACATGCGAAAGAGGCATTTGTATTTTTTGAATATGACAAAATAGAAAGAGAAAGCAAAAGTGCTCTTGAAATTCGATGTTGATTTTTTGAGCCCACATTTATTTTTGTTATTGAAAATTGTTATAAATTAACTAATAATTAGAATCATATTTATACCGGCATTCAATTCATTCATTTTTTTAATAAGACAAAAAATTGGCGAAACACAGCGCTTCAATTTTCACTTTATGACAGTTTGGCTTGTCATCAACTAGTGATAATTAGTACAATGTCGTCCAGTAATGAATTCGAATTTCAATTGTAAAAAGTGGCATATTTGATGACACACAACCAAATCGTATTTGAGCTGATTAAAAATGAGTAAATAATCTTCGAAATGGAATTGCTTGTGCCACGTAAGTCTGCTCTTTAGTTCACATGTTTTAATCATTTTCTTAGAATAATATTGTGCGTTATCAAAGTTTAATTTCCGATGGTAAAGCAATTTTCATCTGGTATTACATCAATTTTTTTTACAAAAAAAAAAGAATGAAAAAAAAAGAAAAAAAAAAAAGAATGAATAATAAAGAAAAAAATTGCCTAGGAAAACGATTGAATTGAAAGGTAAAATAGAGAGATTTTGTTATGTAGAAAACATTCTAGCTACCATTTCAAATGCTATTCGTTGTATTTTTGTAATTAAACTTTGCTCGTGCGGCTCATTTGTCTGAAGCAATTTGGTGTTTCATTCAATAAAAATGATTCGATGTTTGTATATTCATTATTGCACATGCACGTCAAATTTTATGCTAACGAGACAAAATACTTTGTTATTTAATTGATGCCATTTCCCTTCATTTTTCGTTTAAGTTTGATCTAGTGGAAGACTTGATTTTGTTTAATCTCATCATCATCACCATATTTACGTTGATATTTGCATATATAAAAAGTATACGGCAAACGAAATGAGCCGCATAATAAGATTTACATTCAATTTAAATCAGTTGAAACGGGGAAATTGTACTCGCATTACAATTACCCAGGAAACAAAAGTTTTTTCTTCTCTCGATTATATTAAATTATATAATTTCACTAAATTAACGTAATGAATTTTGATGGCGTAAGATAGTAAAGGCCAGAAAAGAAAATGTTTTGGTTACAAAAGGTGATAAAATGAAATCCATATTTATATTTCGAAGATAATATTCTATTCATAGACTTTTGTGAGCTTTAATATTATCTATAATAACAATGGAAAAAATGAGAGAAAACAATACATACTTGTTCCTTGCTTAATTGTTGTGATTTTTGTTTGTTTCATAAATTGTATCTAAGCTTCTCAATCAAATGATCAGTTCTCTAACAAAGAGTTATAAAAAAATGCATTCACTTTCAAATAAACAACACTTTGTGAAAGAAACAATTGTTTGCCAATAAATTTGTAATTCATAAATGTGTTCAAAGTCTTTGGTCGATTTTTAATGAAACTATTTTTGGGTACCGTTTAAAATGTTCACACAATTTAGACAGTTGTGTCAATTAATATAGGTTAAATACTGGTAATAAAAGGTAGCTAGTTTGATATATAACGTTTTTTAGTCTCAATTTCGTTGTTAATTTTGTATTGATTGTTCTTTGCTGATACATTAAACGATTAGATCATAAATTCTGTTTTTTTTTGTTTTGTGGAAATTTCAGCAAAACCGCAAAATTCGCGTAACCTGTTCGACAAGACTTGAATGCCAATGATAGCGTAAACTGTTCAATTGCTTACTGATTCGGCATTCAATAAATGATGTGAGAGACGACGGCCATCGCTCACGATCTCGACATACATCGATTGTATAGTCACAGTTTTATCAGCTGTGGCGCACAATCACATTAACAATATGCCGCCATATACATGCATACGTGCCAAAAACGAATAAGGCGTTGTGGTGATTATGACATACAGTAGAAGCTTATTTGTGTTGTTTATTTTATTTCTAGCACTTCAAACTGTTCATCAATATTTTGAATGCAGGCGATTGGCAATGTGTGATGATGATTATTATTTATGACGTAACAAAGTTAAAACAACATTCGTAGAAGACAAGCGAAAAAAAAGCGCCAACAACAACCAGGCATCACTCGGTGACGTCCCGCAATTCTCTTATTGATTCACTCAGTTTCAGTGGTGCTTACTAAATTTTATACATATATTGGTCATCAAGGCGTGACACAATTGACGTGTATTAATTGACTCACTCGCTGCTTTTTGCTGCTGAATAAAAATTTCGCATATTCATTTATTTGATGACTATGCGTCGCACATGCTGTCGTATTTTCCATTCAACGTATGATTCTTGTTGGCTGATTTTTTGTTTTGTTTTGTTTTGGCGCGTGTTCACATTTGTTCATGTCCAAATACCGAAACGAATTCATGTGAACAAAACAAATAATTCTTATAAAGTGAAAGGTGTAAGACATTTACACTTCAAAGCATATTACTTTTATCAAGCGATGAAGACATCCTGCTAACTGAAGAAAAAAAATTTCTTTTTGTTTATTTACTTTGTATTCGTTTCATTTTCTCACTCGTTTCGTTGACATAAATCACAGCCCAGTTCAAATGAAGTTGTGACTTATAAAATTGTGTTATTCACACAAAACGTGCTGTTGACATTGACATGCGTGCGTCTGATAAAATACATCTGTGGAAAATTGATGCGTAAGCATATCACTTACTACTGTTTTTGTGTTTTTTTTATTCTTCCGTTCCATGCAAAAAACTCCATCGCATTTTTCTATTCTATAACAATAATCTCTTTTTTTATTTAAATTTTCATTCACTTTTATGGTTTTATATCATTCGTAACATTTTTTTCAATTGTAAATGTAAATCTTGTTTAAAATTCAGACGAAGATATAGCGTGTTCTCCATTAAAAACAAATTACGTCACAAGAAAGTATTTTGAACAAATTGGCTTATTTATTATTGAACACACACGTGTAATTCCGTCTATTTCTCTAATTGTCAACATACTGTTTTTATATGAGCAATATACGCAAAACAAACAAACCAAATGATACGTTATATCGAATGTTTTCCGCCAACCGTTTATTTTTTCCTTAGAACTATATACGGTTGTTTTCGTGCAAATTATTTCACTCATTTCGGCCAAAACGAGACATTTAATGCACAATGTTGGCCAGTTCGACTCAGTTTTTTTGGTAGGTCATTTGACTCGATATTGACCGTGGTTCAAAATTCAAGGACATTACATAACTGAACTGCATCAACAGACAAAAAAAATGGTTGTACCAAATCATATATGGATGCCAGCGATACATCGTCGTACACGAAAATGCTGCAAAAACGCTATCCAGTCTTTTGTTATGTCTTCAGTTAATAACGTCTCAATGTACGAATTTCATATAAAGAAAAGAAAAAGCGTGTACTCCGATATATTTCTGATATGTCTTCTCAAGTCTTCACTTTGTAACGAAAATAGATTTCGCAAGCGTATCGATTTTCTGTTTATATATTTTGAAGAAATTTATTATGACTGAGAGAAGGGTTTTATTTTGATTTTCTTTTTTAAACAAACAATGTACGTTTTTCACATTTTAGATCAATCTACGCATAAAGTCTGCTTTATTGCAAAAAAAAAAAATTCCTCAAAAGTTTTCTTTCGCATGCATCACAACAACGACAAACAATTTCATTTTATTTTTGCGTTTTTAAAAGCTAAAAGCGTAACTGAGTTGCACTTAATTGCTTCTTCAACTTCTTTCAGGTAATAAATTGCGAGTGTTGTTCATGACTTATCAACGATTTTATCGCTTATTATTATATATTTTGATGTTTATATTGCTGATATAATCAATTGGTTTTATTTGTGAGATAAAAAATCCTTGTTTGTGAAAATATTACAGTAATAGGAAATTATATATTGATTGCATGTCTAGCAGTATTTAGTAGCGGAAAGTAATCTATTTTACACACAGAGAGATTGGTAATCCATCTAAATTAGAAGATACCAAGAAAATAAAAATGCGAAATTTTGAAACTGGAAAAATCTCGAATCATTTCGTACTTAGTCATATGAAAACTAAATGAAAAAGCTAACACAATCTGGTAGTGCAAGATAGAAAAGAGCAAATAATTAGTAAACCAACAAACCACACACACACAAAAACTATTTACATTTTTGAATGATTATTTCAATATCGGTTTGGTATACAATTTTGTCGTTAGATTTAATCGAATGGGTCGATATAAATATTATCTATTTCATTTTAAGTAAATATATATTTTATGCGTTTGCTATTTTATCATTTGTTTTCACCTTATTATGACCTTATAAGTCGAGTACCACTTTTATTGTTTAAATTTCGACGTTTTTTTCTGTGTATCTTAACCTCATGTAGTGTGGTTTTTCTCCCTATCAGTCCATTGCCACCGACTTGATAAATCAAGATCTAAATAAATATTCCAATTGAGACAGAAACATGGTATTGAATGGAATGACGCATTGCCTCATTTCAAATCGGCTAGTTAACCGATCTCATTTATCAATTCAAATGAGAAGCAATCATTCAATAAAATCTCATCATAGCATTCCACATGGAGTTTGTTCAAACTGGCTAAAAACCTCATCTATGTCATTTGAAATTATTATTTAAATTGGGTTGTGCGTAAGCAACACTATATTTTTTTCGATTAAGTTAAATTGTCTCATAGTTTTGAGAGCAAAAAAAAAGTAAAGCTTCATCACTCATAAATAAACGAGATTCCAATAAACAATGTATTGATTGAATCATTGAATGAGAAGAAAAAAATCCTTGACAATGAATTAAAACCGTATGCACCAGCTGCTGATATGAGTGAGAGACAAATAGTCTGCTATGTAACCTTGATATTCATCAAATAGTAAAGTACAAACACACACACATACACACCCAATCGCAAACCGAATGCCACCAAATCGTACTGCATTTCATGGGTATTCACGAGTTAAAAGATTAAACGCGTTTGCATTATGAAAATGTCATTTATTCTAAAAAGTTCATGCAGAAAATCAACCTTTTTACAAACGCTAATATAGCGGCTTAAGCCTATTTGATATTTTCTGTTCCGTAAATGAACAGAAAAGAAAAAAAACATACAAACATTTTTACTTTCACTTGTAATTTTAAATGCAAATTTAAGCACATTTAATAATAAAACTAAATGAATTTCATGAGCGGTTCGCCTACGTTGCTGATAACGACACATTGTTGTTGTTTTCGAGATCATATATGAAGTGAAAATATTTGCTATTTAAGCCACTCATGAATTCTAACGGAAACACGGCAAAACGGCACATAATGAATATTTAAGAAAAAAAAAACATTTTTTCTTCATCTTTTAGTCTGTTTGTGTAGTAACTATCGGCGGTATAATGAATACACAAACAAATAAAATACACTGCGTGTGTGGAATTAATGATATGAAATGCAAATATTTTCGTTTTTTTTTTTGTTTAAGCCGTTATATTTCGTTATCTTTAATTGCAAAGTGCGTGTTGTTCCCACAGCCTTAATAATATTGGTTCTACTTTTTTTTGTGCAAATTTAAAAATGACAATATATTTGAGTTACTGTATGCACTTACCTTCTTTAAGAACTATGTTTATGCCAATCGCTTTGGTATTTTTGCCAAATGTTGAACTCTTTGAAGTGATAGTTATATGCACGCAAATCCACACAATGGATGTCACCGGTACAAAACTAATTTGTAAATCACGTTTATTTTGTGTATTTGTAATTTTGCTTGTTTATTTATTTTTAAAATGTCTTTGGTATTTGTATGCCGAGACACGCACTCATTTTTTTTAAACCTCAAATGAAGACAATATTGTTATTGTGTATTCTTGCAATTTAAAATAATGTTGTCTCGCGTTTCGAACACTGTATTTCAATGTGAACTTTTATCAATTATTCACGAATTTTTGGCTGTCGCCAGTCTACTAATTTTGTCTGTAGAAAAACCTCGTTCAAATTGTGTGTTTTTTTCAATTTTGATTCTGTTTGACTGTTTATCTCACTACGAAATTTCTGTCAGTTGATACGCACGTGTGTTCCGTAGCGTTTAATTTTCGATCAATCTCTAAGTAATATAAAAATATAATTGTAATAATTGTATGTAGATTTTGGATACGATTGAGATAGAAAAAAGCGATCGACACACAATTCCTTTTCGTTTTTATTTGAAAAAAAAAAAAAATTGCTCGTCGTTTTCACAGCGAATCAACGCATGAGCAAATCTAACACTGTATCTTAAGTGACTAAAAAAATTTTTCACACAGCACAAGTAGACTATTACACCAAAACCAAGATCCTATATAATGCACTTATTTATTGCACTATTTGCCTTGAGTCACATGTCATCGTGAGTGACGATATGAAGTGTTTTAGTTTGGATTATTTGGATATTATATATATATTCTGCTTCGTTTAGCTGTAATAACAGCACGTGCACCTGTTTCTTGAAAATGTACAATTTGCTGTACGAACAAGGACCGCGTTGTTATATTCAATTTAAATCAATTGAATTCGGTGTTTCTATCTCTAGTTTTTGCAAAATGCACTTACACCAGTTTATTGTATAATCATAATACACCTGAAATCTTATGGCCAGAGTGCTTTGAATTGCATCAGATTTAAAGTAATGCTTTCCTCATTCCAACCAAAAAAATTATATCACCGTTCGTTTCAATTCATTCCAATGAAATCGGAGAATCGATTCAATGTTGATTCCTACATTTAACAAAAAATAAAAATGTATGTGCTCGTCTTTGGTGTGAATTCACAAAATTCCGATTCATTCAAATAAAAAGAGTGTCATTCGACGTAAAGTTTTGCATTTGCAATGCTTTTTGAACAATAAATAGATAGAGCAAATAGTTCGACAGTTGCATGTACAGCAACAACGGAAAAATACCACACAATAAACTGAATCAAATAATCGAACACAACGTTTCGTTGGGCTGAATAGCGTACACGATGAGTGCGAGCAAGAGAAAAGATAGCCGTAATGACTGCTTCAAACTAGTGTGTGCTGAAATTTTAAAAAAAAAACAACACACACTCACAATATTATCACACTCACATCTAACTATTTAATTATTCATACACTTTTTTTCTCGACAAAATACAAATACTTGTGTGTGTGCAAACGAGATAACGATGACAGCGCTTGCGCGAGCTCCACAACCAATACAAATACGTGTCACAGCAACCAATACAACCGCATGATAACAAAAAAAAAATAATTGCAAACACCAAAAGCACCAATACTGACACACAGTTATAATGCCGTTCAACTGTGGGCGACAAAAAGTGACAGAGAAAGAGCAATAGATGGGGAAAGAGAGGAAAAGATGTCTTCTGTCAAAATCTAAACGATGTTCCACAAGTAAAAATGGAACTAATGCCTACATAAGGCGATATCACCAAAAAGCTTGTATGACATTATTATATGTGTATGAGTGTGCATACAATCAAAAAAAAAACGAATTGTGACGAATGCTAGAGAGGAGAAGAATGTAGAAAAGAGAGAAAACCAAGTTTAGCTGAAAATCGAAAATTTGGCGCGATCTTCGTCATTCACATTGAATTCAACGAATGTATTGTGTTTTGTATCTCTTTTCATCTCATTTCGAATTGACTTATTGGGGTCGCAATGATTCGCAAGACATAGAGAGTTTGTCTTTTACCTTTTTATCATTAGCTCCCACTATTTTAGTGCGTTTTTCTCTTTCTATTTTCTTTTTGTTTCTTTTGTTTTTAATAGTTTTTCTTTTCTGTTACAAAATAGTCAAACAAAACATGAATACAGTCGGTAAAACTGTACCAAAAAGTCAATTTGTAAGTCGCAAATGAGCCAAAAAGAGCAACAACATGTAGAAATGTTTCCTTTGTTATGCAGTTATCAAATGATATGACGGCGGGAAATGGAATGTGCGAAGTAATCAAAACGAATTAAAAATAAAACTGAGCATTTCTTTAGTTCCGTGATATGTTTTGCTTTCCTTATTGGAATTTACGCGACTTTTGGACAGCTGAAATGGGAATCAGAATATGGGACCAGTATTGAATGTGAAATGCGCTGCAGTTCGCTTTAAAACTTTTTTGCGGATTTCTAAATCTTCAAAAAAATAACAGAAATTGATCATATAACCAAATTCATTAAATGGTGTTCACATTATGGCACTTGTTGTCTGACATTTCATTGGCACTTGAAGTTCAGTCCTCTCTTTCCATTCTTATCATTCCATTTTCGTTTTGCAATTCAGGCATGGGAATTCAACCGTTTTCTGTCGCTCTAAAAGTATTTGTCGATACAAATGACCTAGCGTGTATATGTATATCTATTTCCATCTCTATCCATTGTGTGCTACCTCATATCCCCTCTTCAATTCTGTCTTATAAACTGTGCAGTCTTCCTTGTGCGTGCTACGATTCATATGTATTGGTGTAGTTCAGCCTTTTGTCAAACTCGAATTGTGATGTGTGTTTTTTCTTTTCTCTCTTTTGGTTTGTGGCGTTGATTTTCAACAAAGGCGATACACAAAAAAAATGTGTGTATCATATTTTTGGATGCTGTGTAGTTTTTTTTTGTACGGCTGCTGCAATCAGGCATACATTTTCGTGCATAAAAATATGAAATGTATGAAAATGCTCGATGATTGAAAATGATGAATTGACACGATTTACAATTTGTGCTGTGCTGTGCTGAATTTGAATTGCTCTTGCTCTCTTTTTCTATATATTTATCTCTCTTAGTTTTTCTCACTCGATGTTAAAATGAAAGTAAAACGTTTAAAACGATGCAAAAACATAATAATAATTCAACAAAGATTGAAATTGTGTTCGATGACTTTTTTCTGTCGTCATTCTTTCTCTCAGGTTTAAATCAATTTTTGCTTGAATGCCAACCCAATGCAATGGTGAAACAAATGTTGCTGCTATGAAATTGTCGTTCGCTCGTTTGTTGCAATTTAATAATGTTTTCAATTCTCCAATAATTCGAAAATTTGTGGCAATTTATTATTACTGATGATTTTGAATGGAAACAAAGAAAAAAATAAACAAACAAACAAAAATTAATTGCTAGAAACACGTCCAATTAGATCAAACTCACAAAATGAACTGAGCTCGTATCGCGCAACGCTGACGATGACGACGACGACAGCAACAACAAAAACAACGATGTCGACGTCTATTTGACAGTCAAATGCAGTGATGGGAAATATTCGGTAATAATGGTAAAAATATTTGAAACGAAAAGATTTAACACAATTTTAGCCTTTTGATTTTATATCATGTGACATGATAATCAATTTTACTCGATTTCAATTAATTAATTTAATAAAACAAAACATACATAAAGGCCATCGAAAATTTACCATTCTTGTATGAAAACCAACATGACATGCAACATGTATGTATTCTTAGTGTGAATTCGCTGAGAGTCGAGTGTGTGCGATGTATTTACCTCAGCTATCTATGTGCATATGACTGTGTGTGCGAATAGGTCAATGGTTGTGGTGTCATTTACATATGCCGTGGAGTGCGTTGCAATTTTTTTTGTCTGTTATGATTTAAATGCACTTTTGCAACGATAAAATAAAATATTTCGATTTATTTTTGTACTGCTCGATTATTTGATTTATCTTCGAACGAATATCAGGTTTTTCACTAATAATGGATAAAGCTTATTTTAAAGTTTAATGTTGATGTTGTGGATTTGTGTGATTTCGATCAATGACGACGGTGCAACGCAGAAAATATATTTTTTTTTAAATATTCATATTAAAAGAAAGCAATAGAGAAATCCTGTAGTAGGTCTGTCCGGTCATGTGAAATTCGAAACTTGGGTTGATAAATCAAAATAATCACCATATTTATAGTTGAACGTTCTCTTAACGATTATTATGTGTACCACATTTTTTATGAGAGATGATTCAAATTTCCATATGATCTGACTAGTGTTCGAACTCAAAATCCAACTTCAGAATCTATCTAAAAAAAACCACGTTTAAACACGAAAAAAGAGTATAATAATTGTAGAAAAAATCCAAAGCTTTGTTAGTTTTCACTTGAAATTCACTCACTTTGTTTTTATTTCTCTTAAAATGCAGTAGTTATACATCATTTTTTTATTGTTTTATCATTTTCCATCACCATATTTGAATTCGTAGAATAATTGTAATAGAATAATTTAATAAATTTCAAATGTATCGCTTCTCTTCTCATTCCCTATGTTTTGTCTGTCTTTTTGCCGTTGTCGTCATCTGTAGACATCATCTGGCTGTCATTGCCATTATTATTATTATTTTTTTTTTTTTGTGTGTAAATAATTTGGAATATTTATTTGTTTGTAAATCTATTTGAATTTTTCTAAACAATTTGAAATAGATTTTGTTTTGTCAATAATAAAAAATAGTGAGTTGTTTGTTTTGTATTATAATATATTCCAATCCATTTTTTCTATCTAAAACATTCCTAGACAATATGCGCAATGCTTTTATAATCTTGACACATAGAATAAAATTCCAATAAATTTTCGTTTCACATTCAACATTTTCAACTTCCAACTTCGTGTTTCATTTTTTTTCTCGTTTGTTTTCCATCCTCTTCATATTACGATTCGGATGTTATTTCATCCCCTCACATTCACATTTCATTCCGTTAGTTACGTTCTTTTTTTTCTCACGTTTAATTTCTTTATTACGTACAAGTACATGAATAATGTACATCTCAATTTGATTACATTATGAAATTGTAATAACTTAAAATTATGAACATTTGGTGCATATGCTTCTTTTTAATGACAATAAATTATAATTATTCATTATTCGTTGATTTATTTCGCAGATCCATTTGTGGAATTGTCAAACAAAATTTTGCGCACATTTTATGTGATCGCTGTATGATCACAAAGTCTATTGCGGCATCATGTGTGTTACGAAATATCATGAATTCGATGTGAATGATTTTTTTAATTTTGATGTTTACATGACATGGATTATAAGACAGTGCAACGAAAAACGATCGTTATCGAGTTATTTTGTTAATAAAACCGGGTTCTATGTTTCGGCAACCTCTTGACGCGAATATTAATGTCCAGTATGTTTGCTAGGCCTTTGGACATGTGACAAAAAAAATCACAAAATCTTGGCAAGATTTGGATTCATTAGTTAGTATTGAAAAATATATATATATGATAAGATTTGTGTGAGTAATTTGACGTCGATGTTGTTGCACTGTTATTGTCATCAAAAACATTCACGATCCAAATGATTCATACAGCTATACTAAAATTTCGTGTCACACTCAACCTCATTTACATGTTTATTTCTCTCAAGATTTCTATGGATACACAACAAAAAAATTACTCTTTAATCACTTTTTCATCAATTTGTATGTGTATAATGTATATATAAATATGCCATTTAACTTAATTTGTTATTAAAGCAATAAAATATATTTCTCTATAATAATAATTAATTCTTTGTTCATTGGTTTCATTCTGTTCTTTCATTTAATTTCTTCTACTTAGCCGACGCTTTGCAAGTTCGATTCAATTTTTTTTCTAATACCTAGGTCAACTGACGTTTCAGTGAGTTACGTCTTTCAATGTCACAGCACGCTTTTTTTATATCCCCATTTTCCCTGCATATTTCATTTCACCATCTCCATCTCAATTCACAAACACTGGTTGACCACTTGCAATGCAATTCTCTCAATTCATTCATTAAATATATAGATATAATGTATGTTCACATATTTATATGTATAAATAGATGTAGTTTTGTTTGTGTGTTTGTTTCTTCTTCTTCTTTTTTAAATACAAGAATGGAATGTGGAGTTTTGGTGTAATAAATTGAACTTATTCAATAAACAAAAAGGAAGGCAGACACGGATATCATTTTTGCCAACTGACCTCGTTATACACAAGATATACCGAATTGTCAATTTAATTAATTAATAAAGAAACAATTATGAAACGTTCTTTAGAAAATTTTACATCGAAAAAAAGTAATGTTTTGGCCCATTATGTGGTCAATTGGAACGTAGTTAATATGCATAGTTTTTTTTTTCAAATAAAATTGTCGACACAGTTTGAATTTACTACCACCCAGTGATATATATATATTTTTCAAACATCGCATTAGAGATTTACAAGCATTGAATAAAAATTCGCCGTTAAAATATAAACAAAAGACAAACGACATTTTATTCTGCACAAATTTCAAGTAATTATAAAATGTAACTTTTTGTTACTGTGTTGGGCTTTTGAGTATTTTGTGGCATTGCCATCGGTTAAAAGAGTTTATCGATGGCGATGAATCAAGTCAATTTCAAATTGAACTTTTTATTTCAACTTCCATTGCGATGTGACTGAAACTATACCGAAAAGAAAAATGCTGCCTCAAATCTGACCGTGAACATATGCATAATAATGGATGTATTTGCGTTAACAATTGTTTCACTATAAGTATTTGTTTATTTCACTTTCTTTGTAATTGGTTGGGATTAATTTTTCATGTTCTCATTTCGTTCAACTTATGTACTAAATTTAAAAATACAAATGACGCATTTTTGTATTTTGTTTAATTAAATCATCATATCTCATTCGAATAATTTCCGATTATAGTTTTAAATTTGACGGCTTTAGAGCCGTTATTTTGAAACCATTTGCTTAAGTCATCTATATCGGATGAACTTTCATGCTACACAACCCGAATCAGTTGCGACCACCTTTTCACATATGCGTTTTAATTTTTTGAATAATAAAATTAAGTACATTCAGATTAAATTTCAATTTTACAACATGTACACATGCAAGCAATTTAGTAAAAAAAATTATTTTGCAAAGAACTAGCTTAATGTTTTTTTTTTTTATAATTTTGCTAAGTGATGTAATGATCACACTGTGAAAATCAGGAAAAAACACGCCACTTCATGATAAATACACCTTTAGCAAAAAAATGTTCCGGTTTGTTTGTCTAAATTTTGGGGGGGAAAAATACAATAATTTTTTGTTATTTTGTTTGCGATTCGCCGCATTATAAGAATGATTGGAAAAAAATGGAGCGAAAGTCAAATGATTGAAACATTTAAAATATGCATCATTTGCAAAAGATGCTACAATTTTGTTGGTTTGTTTATGTGCAGGTTTTATTATGATATTCTGATTTTTTTTTTACTTTGAGATTCTCGTACGATCTGAACACATTTGGATACATAATGTAAAAAAGAAACCGAAAAAAATGAGTACGAATTTGCTATGCAAGGAATGCATCCTCACAATTACTGTTTATTTGTACAGAATTCTTCCAATGAAAATGGTTTCGAACTGGAGCTATAGGATATATTCTGGAAAACGTTTCCCAAATGGATTGTATTTCGTTATTTACTAATAAAAAAAATGATTGATCACATAAATTCCATTCTTTTTTAATCTTCATTTTTTTTTTCATTTTATTTAGGTTTTTGTTTGTCTAAAAATTTAAGGCTGCCGATTGGCTTCGAAGTAGCGATTTCAGTTAGTTTCATGTTGTTTCACCCATTTGGGTATTTTTCTTTTAAATGTTGTTTGCTATGAATTAGGAAAATTTCTCGTTCATTCATAACGACACATTTTTTTGTTTTATATATTTCATTATTAAAATTTGTACATATCGTTTTTCGTCATTATTATTTGTTTTTATTGTAGAAAACAATTGTATTCATTTAAATTTTTTGCTGCAGTATTGGCTCAGGCCAGATTTGTTTTGTATTTTAAGTGTTTGTACGGTGTTAACAGTTGCATTTTTAGAATGTTTATTGTGGATGAATTCACGAAATATTTACCAAAATATTTGTAATGCCATCGCATCACAAACGTGATAAATTCAATCGCAATTCATTTTGATTTGATATATTCTATGATTCTATCGGATGACCTTCTTATCTGCTTATTTGGTACGAAAATGAACATTGTCTATCCTGGGTTTTATTTGTTTGTTCGTTTTTATTATGAATTTTATATGATTTGTGTAAAAAAAATTGAAGGCACCTCAGTTTGTAACATTATTTTTCATTTGTTGTCAGTTTTATGTTTTGTTGTTATTGTGTTGTTGTTGTTCAATGGTTATTGCAATTTCGTTTTTTTTTTCATTGTGTGGTTGCTCGCCATATTTATGGATTCTATCTTTCTTGAAATTTGTTTTAAATTAAATTTACATCATCGTTTTAAATTGATTGAAATACTGCATTCAATCCTCAATTTATCCATACATTCCTTTTGAAGAAAATAAAAACAATGGACAATTCTATCACAACTTTCCTTTTACTTCAATGCAAAACAATTTTTGAATTTTTGCTCCGAAAAAAAGATCGATTTCATTATCATCTCCGACCTGACGTTCATTTAAATTTTCTGCTTCACTTCAAAAGACGCCAAGATTAATTTCATTTAAGTAAAAAATATAAAACAAACAAACTTATAGTGCAAACTCAGTGTTGGGAAGTCTTCATTAAAAATCATCGTGAACTGAAAATGGAACTTATTATGAACTAACTGAAAATTATGGACGGAGATGGATGCTCTGAAAAGAATTTCAATATTCTATTGTAAATCTAATTGTATCGTGAAAATACTGGTCATTTCAACTATGTGAAAGACGAAAAAAAAATCGTTATCCTCAAATTAACTTCGATTGAAACAAAACAAAAAAATTAATACAAAACGCCATTTGATACCATAACCATTACATTCTACAATATTATTTAAATATGCTCAGCACCAATTGATTTCGATAAATTAAAAAACAGAAAAAAAAACAGAACGAGACAAACAATAATAGTAAATTCATCACACTTTCCATTTTTGTATCAAATAAAATCGAGTTTGGATTCATTTAAAATATATAAATGTTTGCTCCGTTACTTGGCGTTGATTTGCTTCCAATTATTTCACTGGAATTGTTCGTTCAAGATTTCATTTAAATAAAGTTAATTTTATACAACTAGGATTTGATTTTGTTTGTTACACACACGGCTCACTCTGAATGGAAGCGCGTGTGTTCTTGCTCTTTGAACATATTTGGCGAAATGCTTTGAACATTTTTGACCAATTCGTTGCATTCATCATCATCAGAAGCTGTTCTATTTATTTTTGCTGTTTATAGTTCTTTTTCCATTTGAACCACTTGAATTTCGGTTTTTCAATTAATTTTTTATTGTTGTTGTTAATAATTCCATAATAATTTCTAGTCAATTGTTACTTAAAAAATTTGCACTCTTTGTTGTTGTTAACGTTTTTATAATTTTAATTAGTTTTTGTTTTCTCTTATACCATCCTCCTGAATGCCCTAGCATTGTTGCGCTTCTGTAGAATCCCGTTCGTAATTCGTTATTGATTTCTTATAATTTCAAAAAATATATGATGTGTGTTGGTTTTTTGTTTTTCATTTTGTTTATACTGGAATGAAATACCTTAAAAATATAAATCGCTTGTTAATTGGCCAGAGCTTGTGAATATTCCATCGGAACTATGAACATATGTATGTCTTCAACATCATTTTCTTTTTTAAATATCGTTGGATTTTGATTTCAATATTTCATTTTGACTAAAATCAGTTTTGGGATCTGTGCGCGTACATTTAAGTGACTCATCATTGTTGCATATCAAATGCAAGCAGTTGATCGATGATTGTGTTTTGGGATAGTACTCTGGATATTAAATTCGCTCGTGCTGACACGAACGAACTGAACCAATTCTATTGATGACTCTTACTTAACAAATGCGAATTGAATTCATAAACATTATTCAATTGTTCGCCGCATATATTGCACTTCCATGGGTTGCTCTCGCTATGACAACCTTTATGCAAGAAATATAAAGTTTGATCGGGAAATTCAATGCCACAGAATAAGCATTGAAGCATTCGTTTGCCTCGATGTCCACTTGATACCGCCGCTAGCAAAAGTTCCGTTTCTGATGTGCCCGTTGATGTGATTGCACCATTTGATGTTGTTGCCACAGCACCCAATGGACTACGTGATGTGGTCGTTCCATTGTATGAGCCTGTGAGTTATGAACACAAACAAAACCATTTAATTAAATTATCAATAATTTTGCGTAAATCATTCGAGAGAAAAAAAAGGTGGATCATCATTAAAAAATAGAAGTGTGTAATGTAAACTGACCCGATGACGTTGTTGTCGACTCAGTTGTAACAGTAATCGATGAATTGGACAATAAATGCTGGCTGATCGCATTCATCGTATTCGCAATGGACGATGCACTGCTTCCAATTTTACTGAATGATATTGACGACGACGAATTTTGAGTTGCAGCTGGACTGGATGTGGTTGAACTATTTGCATTGCTGCCGTTGGATCCATTGTTAATGCTTTCGCTATTATTTCCATTGGCATTGCTATTGTTTCGTGAAGCACGACTACTTGCTCGAGCCGATATTCGCCTTTTTAAATCTTCACGTAATAGTGATTTCAAAGGAGATACCTATATCGATAATTGATATATTTTTTTATGTTGAAATTCTAGTCAAATACAATGCGAAGAAAGAAACCTACTTTGATTAAGGAGGTCAGACTCGATGAAGACGCCGCACTGGATTCGACCGAATTCGTTGTGATTGAGTTTAAATTTTGCATTGATGACGATGATTGTTGATCGCCACTTTGTTGATGTGAAGATTTTGACAAACTATCATACTCATCACAACCGGGTTCCTACAGTAAAATTAACAAATAAATGTTGATTTATACGCTTTAAATTTGAATTAAATTATATCGATTGTACGACAGACGAACCTGTTTAATTGGTATAAGACTGATTGACGGTGTTATTTGTCCATCATGAAGTAAACTTTGACGCGAACTTTGTAAAGCGCTACTTATTAATGATTGAGAGCTAGTTGGTGCATTGGAATCTGCCGAATGTGGTGATGGTGAGCCACCATTTAATGGTCTATTCATTGATGGGCACGCTTGAATTTCGAGCGCTGAACTAATACTCGGTGGAATTGGTTCCGACTATACAAACAATGATGTCACATTAATATGCAATTTTTATTTATAAATAGCAATGTAATAACTTTCGAATTTTTGTGTATTTTACAGTTTACACATCTGTTTTAAATGATGGTAAGGGATTCGGGATTGAAATCCTATCAATCCATATTTAATATTAATGTCATATTAAAAGTGTATAATTACTTTGAAACTGTCATTATCTGCCATGGAAATTTCAACATGCGGAGTCAAAAAGTGCATCGGCGGTGTTCCGTTTTCAGCTGATCGTAATGAGTCCTGTATTCATATTAGACAAAAATGAATATATCGAGTATTTTAAATGCAGTGGATTTATCTTACCTGCATAGAATCGCCACTGTCACTGTAGGCTGTAACGCTGTTGCTATTGTTATTGGCAGCCATTGAGAGTGCTGAATTATTTGCGGAACTGGCGGCAGCAGCGGCAGCGGCCGCTGCCAATGCTATAGATGGCAGATAACTGCTAGCGTTTGATGCATCCAATGCGAGTAGAAGCGATGACGGTGCATTTGGGCCTGGATTATCTAAATCGATGCCATGCCGATTGAAAAAGTGAATTCGTAGCGATTTCATGGTGCCCGCTCGATAATTGCACAAAGGACAGGTTTTGACGAGATCATTTTGGCCGACATGTTCATTTTGGAAATGGGCTCGCATTGCGATTTGCCGTTGAAATCCTCGATTACAAATTGGACAATGGTACGGAAGTGTTTTTGTGTGCGTTGTAAAATGTTCAGCAAGATGATCTTTTCGAAAGAATCGCTTTTGACACACTCGACACTCGTATGGCTTATTGATTTAAGAAAATTTGCACAAGGATTAGAGAAAAAAAAAGTCCCAAGAATTTATCATAATCTGTGTGACTACCTTGACTCCAGTGTGTCGCATTTTATGCCTTCGCATATTGGCTCCATTGGAAAATTTCATATTGCACACATCACATTCAAATAGCTTCCTCTGTGCCACATTACCATTATTTGCATCGGCATTTTGCTTCAGTTGCAAACTATGGTTTTAAACAATTGATTATAAGTGCCGAAACTAAACCACATTTATCTATATATTTACCTGCTACTGTCACTATTCATGTTAATGGTGGACGATGAGGCAGTCACCGATGTTGAATCCATGGTCGACTGTGTTGCATCTTCAGCTATGCCGCTATCGGTGCTTGCATTTACTACATCCATTGGATATTGCTGTCGACTAGATCCGCTGTTTGAACTATTCGAATCGCCCCGACACTGAGCCACATGTACCAACAACAGGGCATGCGATATCGTTTCAAATTTATCACATCGATCGCATTTTAATGTATCTATACCAAAAAAATCTTATCAATATGTCATCCATAGGTTACAAAATGACAAGCACAACCAAACACTCACTAAATTTCCCATCCAAATTTGTTGCACTATCGCCCAACAGGCTACTCGATGCTGTTGTCGTTGCAGCTGCTGCATGATTAATATTATTTGTATTGTTACCATTGTTGTTTGTGTTGTTGTTGTTGCTATCACTGCAAAAAAAAAATGATTTGCATTTAAAAAGAAAAGTTCGCCAAGAACCGCTTGAAAGTAATAATTTGAAAATTATTTCTGCAATATCTAACTGCCACTCCAACTTTATGGCAAGTGCCATATTTAATTATCTATCTCTACGAACAATTTTAAATTGATAGTTCGAATATAAATATGACAATAAAAATGTTGCAGTATTGAAAGTAAATGTGTTCAGAATTAAATCTTCCGTGAAGATCGGATATTTTTTTGAGATTTTTTTTGGAATTGATAAAAAAATACCTGTTATGATTTGAGTTATTATTATGGACGCTTTCTAGGTCACAGTCGGTATCTTCGTTGTTGTTGTTGTTGTTGTTGATTTTATTATTAATCGTACTTTTGCGATGGTTAATGATGTTGCTCAATGATGACTCCAGCAAGAATCCGGAACCACCAGATGATGCCGTACAGTCGGGTTCACTCGACATGTTTTTGGATTCGTTGCGGATTTTCGATGTCACTATTCGTGACGATCGTCGTACAGTTTGGTTATCAATTTTTAAATAGTTAATTGTTTAGTCTGTGTTGATATTACTCGTTCTTAGCCGCCAAATTTCACTCGATTTTTGTTGGCTAAAAATCGCTACAAAAATCAGCGATACGACTTTTTCCTTACCGCAGAAACCTGAAATTATATCACATAAATGTGGTGTGATCATTAGTTGGGCCAAAAAAAAAAAAAAAAAAAAAAAAAACAAATGAATCGCTGAAATCAAGGAACCATGTTTTGCCAAGATTTGACTATTTTTTAATAAAATCCTATTCATTTTATTTAGTATGGTTGCTCTCTATTCACAATTTCGAAATCTTCGTTGCATTGTTTTGATTTATTCCGACGCAAACATCGACAAACGTTTCCAAAGAATTGTCAAATATTTCATTCATACAGGAAAATAGCGAAAAAAATATATTCAAAATTACTAACTGCAATAGTTATCAAAGTAAAAAAAAGTGCACCCACAATAGCAATTCATTATTCCATATGCAGAATTAAGCTATAACTAATGTGACCATGATGTAAGCATTCCAAACCCAAACAGCATAAGCTTGAGCAATTCCGATGCAAAATGAATGCACCGCAATTGAACGGCAACAATAAGAAAATGCAATTGCACGTTGTTGGTATGTGCATGTGTACGTTTGAATACATTTTCAAAATCAACAGATGTGCATTTGTATACTGTGTGTGTGTAGCTCTTTCACTCAAAGCACTGTTATGTCTTTCGACAATCTGATCTTGTTATTTGATTGCATGCAATGTGCCTACTCCCTGATGTGAGCAAACGTACATTTACCTGGTGCATTTATGTAACATAATCAATGAGTGTCGGCTTAGACTGTTCGTCATTTTGAGTAAATTTGTATTGCGGTTGTTATTTTTTTTATTTTTGCGAATTGAAACCGAAAAAGAAAATAATAATAAAACGTGGAATGGATCAACAAAATACATCATAAATGATGTGCGATTTGTGTTGTGGAAAACAAAATAAAATGCCACGAAAGAAACGAACGTGATCGAATTTGATCATTGTTCAAAATCATTTCGGTTGAGATTTTGGTAAATTTAATGATGAAATTCATGCATTTTAAGAAATGACAAATTGTCAACAGAGTTATCGTTCATGATACATGAATGGTTTCTCCATCTCTGCATATGACCAGCATATTCAACGACACTTCCAAAGTGCATAACGTTCTCGAAATCTATTTTTAGTCCATTGGAAGAATTTTGTTATTCATTTTTAGTGGATGTGTGTGTGTGTGTTTGTGTTTTTTTTTTTTCACTTTTCGATACGTTTTACTCGTTTGACCACAACGTGTATCGATATGTATGTTCCGCTTAGCACACAATTATGTTGCTTTATATCGATGTACTGGTATATATGCGAACACGTATGTACGCAAATGGCTTCGTGCATTAAGCGCATTGCGCTTAAATAGTGAAACTTGTTTAATTTAGGTCATTCAAAATCTTACTTTTCTCTGTCTCTCTCTTTCGCTTGTGAAGTTTTGGAATTGCGCTTTTTTCCTCATCATCATCAACAACGGCAACGGCGTTTTTGGTTCGATGTCGTCAGCGATGTGAGAAAGAAAAGAGAGAGAGAGATAGAGGGAGAGATAGGGGGAGAGAGTGTGTGCAGCAAAATATGGACATCAATCGAATATCGACCAGTGCAAATAAATCAGAACGAGAAGGAAAGCTTTGAATGCCGCCCAAACTTCATTCAGATGGACAAACAGATGATTTACTATCTTTTTGTCCAAACAAAAAAAGAATCAGTTTCTCCATTTATTGAATGATATATTCACATAAAAGGCAATTGTTTGGAGAACAATAGATTATCCATTAAATTCAAAATGAATAACACTGGTTTTCTGTAATTGCTGGATTGCAATAATCTGGCCAATTGCTAACCAAAACCAAAATTGTCAAACATCGGTAAATGCACACAAATCACATAGGCCATTTATTTTCAGGTACTTCACTCAGTCAAATTCCATTTGAGTTGAGGCGAATAAAAAAAGAACAGCAACAAAATTAAAAGCACTCAAGCACATTTGCTCCTAACTCGATGTCATTTTTCAAGCTTTTTACGGTTCATTCATACATCTATCTCTCTTTCTTGTGGTTCAAAGATTTGTTTTGTACAGAGTTACGATTTTGGTATTAATCTTCCATATGCAGTTTTTTTTTTAGCGCGACTGTGTTGAATTGTTTTCGCTTTGGCACACGCAAGCACCATTCACATAAATATGTTGATCAAGTATGCCGACTTATGTGGAGCACATTCTAAAAACAACTAACATAAAAACCAAGCATATGGGTCGCAAACATTCTCGATTCGGTCTGTTTGCCTCGTTTTTTGTGCCGTCTGTTTTTTTTTTCTTCTTAATTGTCTTTTCAAACCAAATTGATCAATACAATCTGGCGGTTGTCAACTGTTTTCTGACACTTTTTCATCCATTTGATATTGGTGGACAGTGTAGATTTAAGATGGAAATTTGGTTAACGGATTGCATACCATTGCATGCTGTGGACAAACGCAAATCATGAACGTCAAGTGTTTCCGTGTGCAAAGCAATTAAACCATTCGAGAATGATGTTGCAACACTATTTAAAGGCAAAAATTGATGAATGAATACAATGATATGTTCCACAAATCCAAGTAATTGTCATTGCATATCTATTCATACACATATGTGTAATCGACTATCGAACCACAAAAAAATTAATTTGAATGCATTTAAAAATTGTTCATTCATTTTTTTAAACTGTAACAGCCTTTCTCTAGATCCCTTGGTCCAATTGCTGTTTGAATTGGTGTTACACATTCAGGAATTTCATAGAGAACAACAATGACGAAATATATGAAATAGGTGCAATCCACATGTCCGTTTGCCGCAAATTGGATTTTATGCTAATTTAATTCGACATGAAAATGCGAAATGAATGCTTCATATTGAACTATTTGGTATGGCGTGCTTTGTTGGCACGCGCTCATATTTGAATTTGGTTTCGATTTCAGCATTTGCTCAAGACAATATTTCGATAGCGCATATCGTTTCGGGGAATATGGTTATATAGTTACAGCAGTGACAACTCCATTTGCACATGTTCATTCGGCGTGTATATTTGTGTGTTACATAAAAAAAACACACTGCGCTAATTGGAGTGATTTGCGAAACCGAAATATACGTATGAACATTCGATTTTCATGCACACACACACCACACACTCCAAAGAGACAAAAACAAAGAGGGTGCTGGAGAGAGACAGAGAAATAAGCAATCTTATCGATTTCAAACTGTCAGAAAAATTGTAAATTGTAAGTTTGGGATTTCAACCTGTTCGTAATTTAGTTTCTGTTCCATATGTAATCCACTATTTTTGCCTCTAAAACTGAGTATCCATATAAAAAGACAGCAGCAAAATTGACGAAGACAAAAAAAAAGACCTGGCAGCAACAACAAGAACAGAAATGCAGGTACATGGCACATAAATCTTTCAGTTGTGCTTCAAATATACTGCACTTATATACGTATCGAACGTCGAAAAGCAATCAAAAATGAGCGACGAATGAATATAAAAAAAACATACGAAATACAAATAAGAGTACATGCTAAAAGTGGGTCTATCAACCATTTTGTAACATTCTATTTTGTAAGAGCCGAAGAAATAGCGAACGCAAAAAGTGGTCGCGCTTCGATTTCAATGGAAAAAAAGTTATCCAAGAAATATTTCAGCCTGTCTTTTTATTTCGCCTCAAACATTCATTTTTGTCTCATATGGTATTTTTTACGGCTATTTGAATGCCTATATACACACTAAAGCGGCATTCAGTCTTGACCATTTTCAAACATAAAATATACACGCGCAATATTTCATCTAAAACCGTCTAAATCGAAGAGATCATTTTGATGTGTGTAGTTTTGATTTGATTTTTTGCATTTGATCCATTATTATGTGCACCTTGCCCTGGAGAGACTTATACTCATTGAAATGGTTTAAAATTGCGCATTTTTTTATTATTATTCGGAGTTTAATGTGAAAATTATTCATTCGCATGATTTCTTGTAGTTGTCAAAGCAGAAAAATTCAGTTTTGGAACATATTGGTGTAAACTAAAAGACACCAAGGCACTTTTGCATCTCTTAAAACACTTCCCCCATCATCAATCATAAAAACACGGAAAATTAACTGAGAAAAAAACATCCAAAAGACGCAACAGAATGCGTGAGTCATATTCACAATGGCGACAAAATAGATTTGATGAAAGTATGCCGTGTCATGCAGTCGAATGTCAAAATCATAAATCGGCGATGTGTTAAACGAGTAACTCTCGATAAAAATCCGCAACACCAAAACCATACATACAAGTTCTGAATGAGAACAAATCATTTGCCAAAGCAGCGCATACAATCCATTTGAAAATAAGGTGCACACAGTGTGGTCGGTAATTCAATATACCAATATGTACTTACATCCAGCAAAAAAAAAATCAAGGGAAATTTTGATATATTTTTCAAATCGAATGAAAAATAAAAAAACAAAACAAATGCGAAGGTTTCCAATTTATCTGGATGAAATCGGGTCAATGAATTGTGGTCTTTGATTTGCAAGCGTGTCGCGTGCGTTCGGTATTGTATGCTATTCACCGTCAAATGTACGAATCAGTGCACAGAAGCGACAACGAACGAGTCAGAGCGAAACTGATGAAAACTGGAAACTTTCGGAATGTTGAATAAATTAGATTTAAAAGTTGCATTTCCATTTCGTCGTGCGATATTTATCTTGATAGAGTGTTTACTATTTATCAACGATTGACATGCGGTCGTTTTCTGTTATTGTTACAGTATTCATCATGTGCTTGCTCCCTTTTGTGATAAGAACCGGAAAAAAAGAAGCAAATTTATGAACATACGATAATTTTATCACATCTAATTTACGAACACGACCGAATTGAAAATCCAAATGAACAAGAGTGAATGAGATAGAAGGTAACACACCGAAAGACCGATGATAAAGAATTGCAAAGAATTTAAGTTGTAACGTTGGCTTTGTGCAATGTACTCTATTACTATATGAATTGTGTATACCATTGATTTTGTCAAATCGATTATTATACACAAATATCGTACGCGAAACGAAATGAAACAAAAAGAGAACGAAAAAGAAGAGCGCCACGGGAAAACTGAACCAGATTTCAAAAGTAAGGAAAGCAAATCAGATGAAAAAAAAGCAACAACAAAAACAACAATGTGGTTCCATGTCTTGAGAGAGCTGAGAGAAGGGAAAGAGCGATGAAAAGGAGAGCACTGGAACAAACAAATTTGCCTTTTAATTTCTTACAATCAAGCGAATGCACAAAGAGCAATTTTTCTTTTCTGTTTCAATTTGCCCCAATTTGATTCATTGAATGAATAACATTCTATGCTACAAAAACACATTCACACACACTCACACACACATAGACGGTCGCGCGCGCTTATCAACTAACATGAAAGTGTCTCTAAGTGTGTATTACGGAGAAGTCGATGGCGTACATTGAAAGTAGTTCTGAATATATATGTTGTTTTTTCGCTACACACACTGCAATTACGTGTTTCGTGCAAATGTGTGCACTCAATATGCATACATGCGCTAGATACGGATTGCGCCCAAACTAAGTTACTCAAACGCATACACTAGATGACGGCAATTGTACCATAGTAATGGCAATGCGATGGCACAGCAAGGCAACAATGCATAACTGCAACCAAATCAATCTTATACGTCTTCCCTTTCTTTTTTTGCTTTTTTTCTTCTTCTTCTTCTTTCCCGTTAATTCGAACGGAATAATTTGTGGAAGAAAATGAATACGATGATGATGACCGTATCATTTGTGTTGTGATGACGACAGTGATTACAATTCCGGCTGATTGTGATCAGCTAAATGACGGTACTTGGTTTTTTTTAATTCCCTCTCAGTCATTTGCCAGTGTTCTTGTGTGTGTGCAATACCAGTTTTTTTTTCTCTCGACCATTAGGCATAAGCGTTGCACTATTTTCAACGAGTGCCGCCAGTTTACTCTATTAATTTCAGTCTATGAGCTCTCTTTTCACAATCTGAATGACCGCGCATGCTAATCTCCTTCTCGCTCTTTATTTTATTCTTTCTCTTTCTCTTCATTATAAGCGCCTATTAGAATTCATTCCATTTACCTGTATTCGATGACAGAAGAGAAAGCGCCAGTCCAAACATGTTTTTTTTTTTCGTAATTTTTGGGCCATGATCTAAAAAAATTATTTGAATTACATCCTATAGCATTTTTGACATTAGATTGAACTCAAACTTGAACTATTTTATTATCCAAGCTGTTGTTCATGTTGTCTTGTTGTTTTTCTTTCGATGAAATAATCGAAAGTTTACTACGTGAATTATGGTACATCGAAAAATGGCAAACATTTTAAATGATTCTCAACCAATATAAATCATAAATTTCATCAATACGATGATGAAGTCACTTTTGTCTATTACTATTTCAGGAACTCTTTCATAACGGTTAAGTTTGCTTACCGTTCGACAAGCATTTGCAGTGCATTAGCTTTGTTTCGTTTCGCTTTTGGTACAATTATTTCGAATTCTACCGAATAATTCTAATGATTTCACGTCTTTTTCTTTTCGTTTGTATTTAACTGGATTCTGATAAATTATGGACACGGCTCAATAGAAAAAATCAATTGCTCGATCATTTTCTTTTCACACATTTCATTTACATTGACCGTACACATTTTGACCATTTTCTTTTATATGCGAAAACCAAATTAGAAAAAAAAAACAAAATCTTTAAAGAAAATTACAGCCGATACACACAGACAAATCGAGTAAATAATTGGATGCCAACAAACCGTGAACGCATCAGCAATTAGCCTGTGCTCGGTTCACTTCAAATTGAAGTAGACCGAAATTTCTTCTGTTTTTTTTTTGAGTTCTTTTATGCCAATTCTATACATATTCTGCATGTACATGACAAAATGAATGATCTATGCGAGATTTTATAGTTTTTCATACGAATATTTGATTCGAAATCAAGTAGCGAATAAAGAAAACCAGATTAACAGTTTCATAATGAAAACGCAACGACAATCTCGGCGCGTATACATACAACGAACAAACGAATGAACGAACGAGTCGATAAAGACAGATAATATGAACCATAGTAACGAATCTGGCGTCCACGCAGTAAAACGAGGAGAAAACACATTGAAATTAGGTAATTGGGTTATTGTTATAAAAATGTATTTTAAGTTGGAAATCTCTTTTGGATCTGACGAACTTCAATGTGTGCATACGGTGCTCAAAGCATAGATTAATATGAATGAGAGCGCGTTGAACTGAAAAGAAGAAGAAAAAATGAGAGAGACACACAGAGAGAAAATGAAAATGGAGTATGCGATGCGATGCATATTATATACATGTTTACTATACGATGCATTTTGAAAGTGTCTTCCAAATCAAACATCTAACAGGAATTATGTGTGTGTGTGTATGTGCTTTTTTTGGCGTTGGGACACATAGGAATGTCGGAAAATATCAATTTTAAATCGATTTTACGAAGTACACCAAAAATATCGATAAACCATCCATGAGCAATGAAGTTGATTCCGATGTCGTAAATAGCAATGACACAAAGAACGCCGTAACATGTTGAGCACGTGCAGTACCTCATAGTGTAATTCAATGCAATGCAATGAATGCGAATACTGAATGAACGCCACATGCAATGGTATATAATGGATCATTGATGCGTAGGTTCAGCATGCAGTAAACATTGATAGCATGCACACACACACACACACATACACATACAAAAAGGGGAATGCGGCTGCTCTTCTTTAGCTGGCGTCATCGATGTCTTTCGATGCTAATGATTCGGTCGAATCGATTCCAATATGTATTCATAGCACTGCTATGATAGCAGCAGTTGATTTTCTTTTCTGTTTCTGTTTCCCTCTTTCACACTCCCATTTTCTCTCGCCAGCCGATTTGTGGTATATCGACGACGACGACAACGTCGATGATGATGTTGTTTCTTTTTATATCTCTTTCTTTTTATTTGTCTGACTTCTTTTTTCTCTTTCTCCATACATCTCTGTCGTTCCTTTGACATGTGAATCGAAAAAAAAGTGGGAATATAGGTCTTTTTAATATTTGTTCATAATAATATGAAAGTATATGTATGTAAATTCATTATAATACGATGTGGTGTTGCGATGGCTTATATATGACACGATACTGAATCGATCATCATCATTATTATTAATTATTGTGTTGTGTGTGTATGTATTTTTTTATGTACACATGTGGGTTAATGTTTACCCAAATTATATTAACTTGCCATATGTTTTATGTTTCGTATAGCAATGTACTTCACCGTGCAATGATTTATGCTGTATGACGACCGGTGCTCCGACCAGGAATTTTTTTTTTGTTCGTTTGCGAAACTCAATTTGCTAAATGATCATGACAAATGCAGAAAAGTAAAATTATTACCAATTGGCCAATACTATATTTAAAATTGGTGATCGCCAGATTCAAAAGTTGTTGAGTAATTTTCCTTTTCACCATAAACTGAAATGGAATTTATGCGATAGAGTACCATTCCGTTCTCAATGTGCATAAATACGATTGATCTAAATAAAACAACATCGTTCATATGGCATTGAAAACAACATGTGAAATGTGACATGTATTCTGCGTGTTTGTCTGCTCTACACATATTGCTGTTTCTTCTATACTTTTTTTATATTCGATTCTTTGTCATTCATTACTCTTTACACTCAGCCTAATGATGACCATAAGTAGGTTTCATATCTGCTATAAAGTTCTAGTTTCTTCAACACGTATGTTTTTTTGTGGTGTGTGTGTGTTTCTGTTCGCTTTTCAACTTCATCATCGCCATTGAGTGCCAGACACCAACAATAGACGAACAAACACCGAAAAAATGTGCCAAATTGTGTTTTTTGTAAATCGTGTTTTTTTTTTTTGCTTTTGACACAATTTGAATAAAAAAATGTGTTTTGCCCACTAACTGTTTGCCGCAGATTTATTTAATTTGTTATTGACTTTGTGTGCATTCTCATTTTCAGGCAGACCGTTCGATTATAAATAAAAGTAAAACAATGTAAAAGTTACGGGGTGTTCGTAACTGCCCCGTTTTTTTTTTTTAGTTTTTTCGTAATATGAATCGGATATTTTGATTTTCATGTGGTTGAAAGATCTTGGTTCAACCATTAAACCGTTTTCATTAACGTAATTCATAGTTGCCAAAGAAATTTTTGGTCTAATTCATAATTTCACAAATATGGTGTTACTGTTTCTTTTTGTTTCGCACATAAGAGCCAAAAGTCTCAACGCATACAAATAACATATATGATTCAAAATGTTGTAAGCGTATGATCATCGCTACTCTATAATTATCAGTTACATAAACTCAAAACCAATAGCATAATGATCAAAATCGCAATTTTTCCAAGCACACACACAAAATTCAATTTATTTATAATGCTTTGAATGTCTGTAACCAAACTGTAAAATGAAAAAAAAAAACTAACAAGCGTCAGACTGTTATAAATATTTCGATATGAACCAATTATTTTAAGTCGAGTGTATGCTATCTCAATCGAAGTTTTGAGTTTTCCATTCGTTGATTGTTATTTGTTGAAATGCTTTCGTTTCAAATTGATTTTAGTTCTATGTTTTAACATTTTTGCTTTCTATTCATATCGAAAATTGTTTATTTTGAACAAGAAAATACGCCCATTGTTCGTCATCAATTTTTATTTGCCTGACTGATCATTTCATCTTCTTTTTTTTTCATTCGTTCATTTTAATGTACAAGATTAATAATGTTGAGTACACAAATCCAGACGACAGTTATGTTTGTGTTTGGCTATTTTTCACCACTTCAAAAGCTTGCTATAGAAAAGGTCAAATAACAGCCGAAATAACACACATTTTTACGTTAAATTATCATTTTTGGTATCCAAATGTTTCCAATTTCGATTTCTCAGCTGCCTGATACATATTAAGATATACGATTAATTGGATGATGATTGAAAGACGTCGTATGTTATGTAAGCTGAGACGAAAATTCCACGAATTGACCGGATACCAAATATATACAATACATTTATTCATTAACAGACGAAAAAAGTTCGATTCTTAATCTGCTGTCATAAATACGTGTCAAATAATTTGTGGATGAAAACAAAAATTATAGGCAAAAAGGAAAATGTTTCAACTATTGTTTATTGTGGACAAAAGCAATCTGTCTATGATATGGTTTGAAAATAGAGAAGAGTGCGTGATTGGACGACGATCACATTCAAAATGTATAATCAATATAATGTGAATATTGCGTTTAATTTGAATCATATATGTATTCTTCATTGAAGACTAGTTGTTGCATGTTAAAAATTATTCATGTAAAAATCGCCTTCATTGAAAATTGTAAAGAAAATTCGAGTTGAAATTATGGAAATTTTTCTTTGTTACTGGATGGCATGGTATGTTGTTTCGGTTACGCTTGTGTTATTTTTGACATTTTACCGTATACTGTTGTCAACGCAATAATCTTCTCATTGTGATTGAATATAGTTTAGATGGCGACAAAAAACGAATCTTTGATTATCCATTACCGAGGCCATTCCACGTTATTATTTGACTAATTGAAATGAACGTAAATGTGTTGGGACAGTTGGCAATCGCTGTACATTTCTGTTGCTATAGTTTTCAATTTTAATTAAACGAAAAAAGGATAATGAAGACCAAATAGCAACAGCAACAGCAATATAACCAAAACGAATAAACCAGCAAACGATCTTATGGACGCTGGATTTTTTTTTTTCATTTCGTCCCCGGTATCTTGCTGTCTATTTTCTCGAAAATATGCGGGAGCCAGTATTATGAGTATTTATTGTGTATTACATAAAATGTACACAATCACACGCTTGTTACGCATTTGTAAACTCTTGAAATGCTACTCAGTAACCCACCCTGAAACCATATATTCAACGGGGAGTAGCTAGCTATTTACTCATGAAACCCATAAAGTTGTGCTTCTACTTTAAATATATAATATATATATGTATATACATAACATATGTATAGGTCGTAGATATATAAAATATAACACATTTGAGCTTGAGAAAGCGGTAGAGTGAGCAGTGACGGCAACAGCGGCGGCGGCAATGACGGCGACGAAGATACACAGCAATAGCACAATTTTTTTTGCTGCTGATTTTCAACTCAACACTCAAATTCTGTAGACTATTGTTGGCCAGGCGATGATAATTTCATATACCGTATGAATTGAAAAGAGAATGAGGATGGATATACAGTGAAATAATAAAATATGTAAGCTACATGAATTCAGTATGTACTCAACTGTAATTTTGAGTCGGCGACCCTGTTGTTAAGCTTCAAGGATATATTTGCATGTGTATGTCTATCGTTGAGACAAAGAACGAAATGTGTGTGTGTGCGCTGGAAATTCGGTTTAAATTTTTCAAAAAAGGGCGTTCATTTTCCGTCTTTCCGACCAAAACCATGGATAAAGTGTGTCTCTTCTTGTTTGCCCCCTTTTTCTACTTGCCATTTTTTATTTGGTGACATAATTGAAAGTATGTTAGAAAGTTAGTAAGGAACGGTTCAATTTAATCAGCTGGGGAGTCAATTAAAGATACTCCACAAAGCATACATGCACTCAAACAAAACACACATACACACAGATACGCTAAATATCGGTTATACTTTATATGTACCCGAATGTCGAATGATAATAGTTTTTGCTTTGTCGTTTGATTTTCGAGCATTTTTCTTCTTCCACTGAAAATAGAATTGGTAATAGCTATGGGACATTGTTTCCGTCTGTATCGTTGATTCTTCCCATTGTTTTTCTCCATCTTTATCGACTGACTGTCCGAATGGTTTGGGCCATTTAGCAGCTTGGGCCGTAATAGAAAATGAGATTATAACATATATCGCCTACAAAATTGAAGAATAAATGAATCATTTTAAATCGTGGGTGGAAATTCTTGTTGGCCGTTCAAGTGGTATAACTTTTAATCTAAAAACAATGTTCGCTGTGCGTGAAGAGTTGATTAGTGATGTAAAATTTACCATGTAGATTACATGGCAAGCCGTTAAGTAAATAGTATAATTTTCATTGTAGCAACTTGGATACTGGTTGCTCATATCAAAATGATGTTTCAACTCATACGCATATAATATATACATACGGTATGGAGCTTACCTCACCGATATTATTTCATGTTGGCCTTTTTCCTCTCTTCAATTAAAACAAGCAAACGCGTCGGTAAGATAACAAAAGCGATATACGCTTCTAATTCACAAGGACACACAATTTTACCATATATAAATAAATATATATACATATTTATCATTGGAATCTATATGCTGTTTGGCGATAAACGCTTCTTGCTGCCTGAGATAATAAAAATTTCGAAGAAATGCAAGGCATGCGCAAGGGTAGTATATATAGTAATTTTGCGACTTGATGATGAATACTGTACATTGCATAGCGCTTTGTATACATATAGACCATGTCGGCTGATACCATAAACCGGCATCGACAACAAACACTCTATATAAGTGCTGAACATTACCAAAAGTGAGAACTTTCGAGAGAAAGAGATAGAGAGAGGAATTATATATACACAAGATCTTTGTGCATTGAAATTATATGGTTGAAACATCAAATTGATATAACCATGTAAAATCGAATTAAGTGAAGTGAAAGCAGTCCTGCGACCGGATTTAAATGTCCGTTCGAACATAAGGATTATTGCTTAAGACTTTGACTAAAATTGCAGAAGTGCAGAGTCCAAAACAGACACAAGAAAAATGATGAAAATTTAATCGCAAAAAGATGCCGTATTGTATGCACAATCATCATGAAACACACACAATCAAAATTCATTTCGAATGTGTGTCATATTCGTTGAGCTTAAAACTCCATCGTATTTGCAAAGGATTTGTTAACTGTTGTCACACGCGCGCGCGATACAACAAAGTGGTTTATATGTGGAATCAAATCTGATATATCTAGTCGCTGAATATGTGAAGCTCGTTTGGGGCAATATTAGTAGTCGTAAGGGAACCATATGAAAAGTTTACTTGTTTCTAGACGGAAAATAAAAAGCTCGAGCTATATAATATTTGAGCATTCATATCATGACATTATATGTACACGGTAATACTGTGATCAACCTCAAGAAAAATGCGAATACCCTATCACCGAGTCAACTGTTTCTGTGTTGCATATATATGATATATATATATATATGTGCTATTGATATTCTTCTGTTTTCCCTTTTTCCGCACTGTTATTGTTTTTGTGGTACGCTTCCCTGCTTGCTGTTGCCTGCGTCTGATGTCGTTACATATGGTATAACATAATTATACATTGTATAGACATTGAACTGTATTTTCTTATTTTTCCATCGCATACTACATTTGTTATATATATGGTATTGAGTGTGTATGTATGCGTGTTTGTGTGCCTGTTTCCACACAAAGGACGGTCGAACATAACCTCCAAATGGAGAAAAAAAAGTGAAAAACGAAAAATGTTAGAGGAAGGTCAAGAAAGTTGTTCTCAATCCATGTGTATGCTATATATGTATGTATGGCAGTTTATATATGTAGTCTATCCTGTATGTATGGCATTAGGATTTTTCGTCAAAACTTTCGAAATGGGAAAGGAAACGGGTAATTTCGCTGAATTTTTTTTTGCTGTCGAAACGACATTTCTTCATTTCATTCGTATAGCATTTTAGTCAAGGTTGTGGTTTTTTTTCCATCAATTGGCGATTATTTTTTTCTATCAATGCAGTAAATTCTACTTACATTTGCTACTTTTCCAATCAATGGCCGGAAACGGTTGTCAAATCAATCTGTCTGTCCGCTTGAATCGACGCTTGTTTGGCAAAGAATTGATATTGGAATTGCACAGCCTCTGGTCCAAAAATTGTAAAGCTAAATTTCGAAATATTTCCGCAAAAATTTATGATGTTGAAATAATGACGGCGATAGCTGCAGAGATGATGGAATTGAAGAAACTCTAATTCGGCTATTCGATTAAAGTCGGGCGAACAATTAACGCGATTCCGGATTTCTTTTGCTTGTTTTCCTTGCGATTCATTTGAAACCTGGACACATTTACAATTGATTAGTGTTGAGATTATCTCACTTAGTTTGTTTGTTTGTTTGTTTTTTTTTTTAATTTGTCATCACAACTATTGGAATCATTCAAGAGCCCGGTTAACAGCGATGAGGAAATCGAGATGGAATCGAAGCACTTGTCATATATTCGAACAACAAAAAAATAGGAAAAACTTCACTTGGCAACAGCACGCATAATTCTTAAATTACACCAATGTCTACATAATTTTGAACATTGTCCAGTCAAAAAGCACATTTAATTTAATTTTGAATTTCAAAAAACTTATTCATAACGGCTAAATTACTTTGTCTACTAGATGAATGTGTGTTTGAGAGAAGGTTTTTAAAAGAATTTCATGAACAATTCGTCACAATCAGACTGATGATACGAGCTGATTTCGAGTGGTTCGTCTCGCTGATTCGAGATAAATTCACCGAATGTTCATGAGGAATTGGTTTTTGGCTTACACAATCCCATAAATAGAGAGAAAGACGACGAGAAAACACCGAAACCAAGAGACGAAAAACTTCGATCCTACTTTGATTATATACGGCGATGTGTGTGCATCGAATCGATGTCTTGCGCGAAATACACACGAAAATTTGATGGCAAAAAGGAAAAGTTATGTATTTGGATTACTTCTTGTTAATTTTATATTTTTTCTGGTTTTTTCCTGTTTTTTTGCTATTTTGTTGCTGTTGCTGTTGCGAAAACGTCTGCTTAGAAATGATTAGTGTTTTACCGAAATTTATTTCAGTTGCTAACGAGGGATAAAGTGATTCAATGAAAGTTCAAACAGAGTATTCAGAAAAGCACAACGCACACGATGAATTCAACGGTGATGACTACCACGACAACAACGACGACGGCATTACATTGAATGGAATGCTAACAGACGAACCTAGACTTATACATACACACCAAACACGCACACGCAAACGCCAAACTCCATACGGTTATTTGGCATCGCAAAGAAAGGAACACCATCGAAATAAAAAATCGGTTAACACAAGCTATGTTGTCATCGGAACCGACACGTTATGTTCTATTTTATCCAAATAAAAAAAGAAGAATACAACACAACATTAACGGTAGCACATATAGCAACTCTTTCCCTTTTCCGTATGAAATTCCGAACAGCCGGAGCCGACACGAGAAATGATCGACAAGGATATTTCCGTTCACTACATACATATTCGTCCATAAATCTTTAACAGTATGTAAATGGCTGGCGTTTCATTTCTTTCTTTCTTTTTATATTAGAAATAGCCCCAAAAATCTGATTTATTTCGTCAAAGCCATGGTATCGCTCTTCTTCCATTCGATTCGATTGGATGTGAAAGTTTTACCCACTTTGTGAAAGATATTCTATAATGAAAACAACAAAAAATGTGAACATCATCATGGTACATGGATCGAATTCATAAGACCTTGTAATGTGATGTGATATGATGTGTATATATGCAGTGCCGCTTATTTTTGCTTCAATTTTGCACTTAACAACAACCACTGCACATACATATACCGACCGGCCTCGAACACAGTATATAAGAGATCACACGAGCCATAATTTGTTTCTATAGCGGCGGTGGTGGTGGTTGGTGGTGGTGGTGTTGATGGCGATGGCGGCGTCGATGGCGGCTACAACGGTCGTATGTGAAAGCATCTTATGATTTGGGAGTTGTCAAACATAGTAAGAGCTTCGTTCAAAATGTTAAAACCGAGCCGAATTTCATTTGACTAAGTGCGAAAGCGGTTAAGTTACATTGCACTAATGTTGCCTCGGTTTTTCGCAAACCATAGTAGAGAATTGGGAATGGGAACGAATTATATACCATGTAATTTATGTGTATGTGTGGCGTGAGTCAAAAATTTGAAAATTGGTACAAATTAGGCATGCACGCGACAAGCACGGAAATTATGTATTGAGCGAAACAAAAACGATATATTTTCTCATAAAAGTGTATATATAAATATAAAGGCAACAAACACAATTAAAGTAATGCTTGAGAGTGTCTATCAAAAAAAAAAATTCGATATTCGATTGATAAAATTATTTTTGAAATAAATATGTGAAAAAAATTGTATTGCGTCGGTGAAAAGCCCTAAGCAACTGCCTGAAACCAATTCATTTTTTTACTTCTTCTTTTAAATTCAAATTTCGATAGAACTCCGTTATCATAATATTTATGTATACATATCTGTGTATCATTCAATCATCAATGTAATGGCATATTTTATGCCAAAGAGAGGCGCATACCGATATACGTTGAAAACAAATTAACACCAATAAGAACAATAAAGGCAACAACGCCACCAATGTAAAATTGGCCATACGATCACATTTTCTCTTACTATGCATGCATGTAGCAAATTTTAAAATATATAACTCGGACTCAATAGATTGAGTTAACTGTGTCATATATACTCGCACTCTCTTCTCTCTCTCTCTCACTCTCTCTATCTCTTTTCTTCTTTCTTCATCTTTCTTATTCGGTCTGTTCCACACACATTCGCTCTCGTTCATTCGGTACGCAGTTTGATTTTACTCTAGTTCTATGTTACAATTTTTTTCTTCTCTTTTGCCATGAATTGTGTGCACTTGTATCCATGCCGATTTTCATCTTTCCCTTTTTCTCGGGCATTCAAGCATTCAATTCAGTAATAATGGATGACATGAAATCATTTTGCACACCGGCATCAACTGGATAAATATAGCAAAATTAATAATGACATTTATTAATAATGGAATGAATGTAAATTTTGTTAGAATTCAAATGAGGTGGTGGACGCGTCTATTTCTGCCATGCGTTATTCCAAATTTAAGAACACCCTTGCTATGATTTCAAGTAATTGTTCGTCGAAAAAACTCCTTCAAAATGTTCATATTGTTTGCTTGAACATTTTGTGAATGTATTTTTGAAAAGAGAGCGGCGGCGTTGGAAAAAGAAAGATGAACACAAAACACCCAAGCAATGAAACAAAATATTTCAAGTTAAAACATCACCGTATTGTGTTAAATTATGGATATGGGATGGCGCGTTATTTGCAATTATGCATGCAAATGTGTAACAATCGTTCGTTTTGTTTGTTTGTTTGTTCATTTCATCGGTGTTGTACATCTTTTGATTTCTTGTCCATGTGCTCTATTGTATGAACATGAGCATACGGTTGGCAAGTGTATTTGCTTCGAACCATTTGTGATTTGCAAAACGAAATGATTCTTTGGCCCAAAGTTACATTGGATTGTACTATATGAAGCGTGCTTTCGTTGCACATGAGCGTCGTCACACAGTTACATGTGTATCCATCAAATTGCAATATGATTTCCCGTGTGTGTCACCTTATTTCGATTGTCGTTTTTCTGTCCGCTTGCGTTGTTCAGTTGCGATACACATTGTTTGTTTCCTCTGTGCTTTTATTTTTATTGTTATTACTGTTGTTGGTGATTTCCCCATCTCTCTCTCTCCCTCTCAATCTCTATCTAGCCTCCCTCTCTCTCTTATTCCTTCTCTCTTTTTGGCGCTCTCATTTTGAGTATACAAGTAAGTAAGGTGTTTATATGCATATTTTCCATTCAGTGCTTTATCACATTGCATTTAGCCCAAACCAAATAAACAAACCAACAAGGAATTAGATCACTTACGAGCCACTTTGCGGTGAATATTAAGTTTCGTATTGGCTTTTCATTTTATTTACAACTTGATTAAATGTATGTTTGTGTGTGTGTGTGTGTGTGTGTGTGTGTATGCATTTCAGTTACCACATGACTTCGATTTATGTGACGAAAAATCGAATTGATATGCATAAAAATTTGCAATCAACTACCGATTTATATGCTCCATATTTTCCATCATTTTTAGTTGGACTCAATACGATCTTAATCGTGCCAATTCTCGACCACAACATTTATCATCAAACTTATAATTATAATAATAACAATGACAATAAACGTCATTTCGTCTTCTATTTTGTTTGGCATATACAAACTTATATGGGTTTTGTGGCCATTGCTCATTCACTGAGCAATATGTGTTAGAAAGTTGAAATTATCTTACGATGAGATGGTTTATATTTGTACGTGCGCTTTGCATTTATGTGTTTATTTCCTTTACATTTTTGTTCACATTTTAGTTCGCTTTTTGTCTCAAAAATTTTGGTCACTTTCTTTGCGATCGGATACAGCTTTTTTTATCTCATTTACGTATTGAAAAAAACAACAACAACAACAAAAACAACAACAACCAAAAACTAAACGAAAGAAAACGAGAAACAGTCCAATTCAACGTCAACGGCATGAAAGAAATATCAAATATAGGTCAAGTGCCAAATGAAAGTCTGCATTTAAAGTGAGTGCGATGGACGGTGGACAAGTGTTCATAACACATCTCTTTCTCCATTCGAAATAATAACTTCGATGATACGGTAAATTAAAAAAAACTGTCATCATAGATATGAACCATTGTTACCTTATCGCCATGCAAAACATTTGTGATCCCTTTTACGTTGCTCTAATTATTCACATTGAAATTTTTTGTTTTATATGTATCACAGATCTTTTTAGATTTTTCTATCTTCAAAATGTTGTATTCAACAGCTGCAGTTAAAAAAAGACGAATAAATAGCAATTTATGTGCTTTTTTTGTGATGAAAAACTACTTTTTCGAATCAACACTTAGTTGCTGCAACACAAAATTTATAATTTTGTTTTATTTTCCATTTGCACCTCTCCAAAACTCGAATCAAATTTTTAAAAGTTCACTTTTTCAACGTTAGAAATTGATTTTTATTTTCCATAAATTTCTTATAAATCACTTGAACGAAATTACACAAAATTAACCGTGAGGCAATCCATTTTTTTCTCTCCAATTTTCCAATAAAATTTCAAAAGTTTTCTTTAATCAAAACCATGCAATTTAAATAAGCTTTGATAAAAAAAAATTCACGTGTGATTTTTTTTTTTTGTTGAATTGTCCATTGCGGACAAAATTTTCGGTCACACAGCACCAAGCTGAAGAAAAATTTATTTTCAACTATTTTTCCTTTTAGACAAAACTTACAAAAAATTAAAAAAAAAAAAACTATTTTCAAATCAAAAGTGAGTCGCGCGACGAACGGGCTAACGTTTTTAAACAGAAGCGCTAACGACAAGAAGAACCGAACCGAAGTCGGAGGTTTTTGAAATAAAATCAAAACCAAAATCAAAACATAAAACAGAGAGAAGAAAACAATGTGGGCTCTGGCGAGATTGTTTTCTTCTTATTCGTTTGTGTGCGTTCACACGACGGTGAAACCTATACTCGTGCACATAAACTATACGAATAAATGCGGTAGAGAGAGAAAGAGAGAGAGAGAGAGAGAGCGAAAAAAACTGTTTAATACACACCGCTTCATGCACTAGCACTTGCTACGTGTTGGTCCAAATTCAGTTCTATTCTGATTCGAATTCGTTTCATGTGTATCGAAATTGTATGCCGCAATTGCATCGTGTGGCAATGTATATGGTTCTCTTACATCCACCAGAAAAATCGTTGAAAAACAACAACACAACATTGGCTCGAAGAGCATGTTCATGTACTTGTACTCCATTGAAATTTTGCTTATATATATGCACATACAATCAAAGCCCCAACTACAATGAGCATACGTTCGCATTTAACATTTACACCAGCATTTACATAGAAAAAATTGAAATGTGAAAAAAAGCACAGCAAATGAAAATATATCCATACGCTGCTGCGGACAATAAAACGCCAACAACAAAAGCACACATAAGAAAATGCGGTGAAAGCAATACATGCTAAAGAAATAAATACAATTAAAATAAACAACGTCAACGACGAAGACGACGACAACGACGACGACTAAAGCTATAACAAAAAGAGCATGCACACTGAAACATATAGATATTGAAATCAACGACGACATGATACACATTTCGTTCAATGAACACCGTCGTGTCACTGTGTTTGTGTGTCGTTGCACTATAATAAGTTTCTCTTTCTCTTTCTCCACAATTCCATATGTGTATTCGATCCAAATACGACAATTTGCTCCACACTCTAATATGTAGTTGCGCGGCATTTCAAATAATAATGTACTCTCAATTTGATATCGTTCAAAATGAGCGCGTGCGATATTATTCTGACGACAATTATCATGAAATGAACTTTTACACATAACAAACAACATCGTACAGATTCTCTTACACATTTTGCACTTCTAGAGACGATGTCAATGTGATGTTCTGCTTCCAATTGTGATAGAGACTTCATTTTCTTTTACTGTAAAAAAAATATTTCTTTTAAAACAAAAAGTTATGACTCATAATAATAAAACTTCAACTAAACTAAATGATGGTTAGAGAACTCTTAATATTTGTTAAAAATATTTATGTATTTTTATTAATTTTCAAAAAATGGTTTGAATCCGAATTTTCGTTTATCTCTTTTGCACTCATCATAAACGTCGTTATTCTTTAGTGAGATCGATTATTGTTTACAAACGTTGCGTTTGTTATTTTAGCAATGCATACACTTACAATTAGCTCAGTTTGTGTCAACAAAATTCTAAACGTCAAACACATTTTGATTTCACAACGGGTCAGTCGATGATTTATATTCCCGCCAGTTTCAATCACCGTAACATTCAAGACACAGTACAAACGATTTAACAAGTTTCGGTGTACAACAAAAGAAAGATGCCATCAAAATTGTGTGTTGATGATGTTGCGCGCAACATCATATGGAAAATAACAAATCTTAGCAATTTAAAACGAAGCGAGTCACCGGAGTTTGTTTTACGCGGATTTCATTGGAAATTCGAAGTCAGAAAGGTATTGTCCGTAGACAACGCGAATGCGTTGAAAGTTTTTTTGTACAGAGTGAACATGGATAACGGTATCGACGTGCCATGCATTGTATACGCTGAAATCAAATTGATTCCATTCGATAATGATGTGGAGCCACATCAAAAGGTGATCATTCCAAATGAATGTGGTGGTGAAAATCCATCGTCACTTTCGTTGTCGTTGATTTCGCTTAATGGTAAGGAATTGAGAATAGTTGAAAACAAATAATAAATCACTTGAATAACATAATATTCATTTTCTCTTCGAAGACATAAATGATCCGGCTAGAAAATTCATTCAAAATGACACAATCACGCTCGAAATTTACATAAAAGCCGATGCACCACAATTGGTTTTTCCCACTGACTTGACACGTCTACAAATTTTGCGCAAAAGTCAATTCAACATCCAACTTAATTTGATCGTAAAAAACTTGGACAAAAGGGTGGCCGGAATAATGTCACCAATGTTTTATGTTGCCGACCAATTTTGGAAAATTTGTGCATACCGAAACGGTGATGCATTGGGACTATATTTAAAGCCGATGTGTTTTGATAGTCAAATGGATTCGGGATTTTACGATGTAACAACCACCATCAGTTTGCATCCATTCGATGCTGTTCGCCACGATTTTATTGGACGTATTGATGAAAGGACAAAATTGTTGCCGTTCAATGATTTCATCAAATGGACGGACCTGTTCGATCCAAGTAACCAGTATGTGAAGAATGGGTCATTTGCACTAGATATCGACATTGAATTGATGAAAATAGAAGAAACCGTTTCCCAGATTGACCACACAGAGACGAATGAAAATGATCTTGGCTGCCCGATATGCCTGGAAAGTTTTCGTGACTTACTTGCACTGGAAGTACAAGCCGTTTCATTGAAATGTGGACATTGTTATTGTGATGACTGTATGAAGCAAAGTGTTCGAGGCCGGAAGAAATGCCCAATTTGTAATGCAAAGGTTGTAAACACACAAATTCGAACCATTTACTTTCCATATACATCGCGATAAGGTAAACAGTTGATCATTAATATTGAATAACAAAATTCAAAAACTACATCATTTTTCTATCTTGCAGCTAGTTGCCGATCCCGTTACATTCATTTGAACGATGGCGACGATGTTGACGTCAAGCCGATCTAATATAATATGATTAATCTGAACCTGAACTTATGAGACGATAATTTTATATCATTTTTATACCTTTTAAAAAAAATAACAACATTAAGTTCAATATATATATAATAGAAAAAAATTCGTTGAAAAAACCATAAAGATGATGAACAACTGAAAATGTTCCAATCTTACGAGATAGCAAAACAATTCTGATTGTTTCAAATACTTAATTAGAATTTTCTTAATATTAAGAATCCATACGTACTTTATTTCCTACAAAATAAAAATCTCAACATTTAATTTTGTGACATCTCAATCTACCGTCTTTTCATTTCATTGTTCTTGATGTGATTTTGAATGTATTGAATTTCTTTGGAAAGCGAAATATAAGCAAAATTCGATATTTTGAATGTAATCACAATCAAAACACTGTGATTGTTTTTTTTGTCGTTGTGAATGTGTGAGTCTGTGAGTTTGGGATTCATATTTCTGTAAATGACATTTAGATGCAGACGGTTCATTCGTAAGACGCTTGTTCAATAGTTAGGACATCAGCATACGTATACTGTGTATTTCAACAATCGACAGCAAAAAAAAATAGTTCGTTTCAAAATGGCCATGACAATTTTTTCAACAAGTCAAATTTCATGCGAAATGACTATTATAGACTTTCAACTATTACAATCCGAAAGTTATGCCTTCAAATTGCGTGATCTCGATTGGAAATTTCATGTGGAAAAAGTGTCGGGAACCGAAGGTGATGCCATCAATGTGCATTTGGAACGAATCATTAGGGACGGTGATAATGCATACGGTTCATACGGTTGCATTGCAACTATTAACGTTGAATTGAAATCATTTTACGAGGGAGTGCCGCATCACACCGACTTTATTCAGCCGGAAGAATATAGTGCCACGAACAAAATGTGGTCGATCAAACCGTTTATCAAATACGACAAATTGATGGACTCGAAGATGGGATACATTAACGATAACAACGAAATTCGTTTGCAAATCAAGGTCAAAGCGGACGAACCAACGAAACCGAACGAAAATGCAAATGTTCATTTGAAAATTGAGCCAACCGAACAACCCATGAAAGTGACGCTAAATTTGATGTTTGACCAAATCAGCAATGTACTTGCAATTATCTCGCCGGAATTCATTCTGTGGGATATGCCGATGCGTGTGCAAGTTTACAAAAATTCCATTTGGGATGACGAAAAATTCCATGCGTTGAGCGTATTTTTGTGGAATTGTCGCAAAAATGGAAACAAAAAGGTAAAGTATACAATTCCTTCGATTCTTTTTCCATTCTTTTCCATTACTTATTGATTCTTTTTCACTCTTTTCAGGTAAAGCTGAACGCCAAAATAAAGTTGATTGCGATTGGACCAGATGGCAATTTTTTAACACCGACGGACAATAATAATTTTGAGCAAAATACTGGCACACAGGAAATTGACGAAGATTGTACATGGGCGGGCTTCTCGAGCTTCGTGAGATGGCAAACATTACAAAAAACGTACATGACAAGAAGTGGTTCGATTTGCATGCAAATTGAAATACAAAAGGAAGAATTTGTGGCTGAAAATCGGGTACCAAGTCCACAGCCAGGACCCAGCTGTAGTTCGGCGAGTTCTCGCCTGTCAAATGGATCGATTATACAATGTATGTGCTGTTTCAAAAACATTGACTTCTGCACATTGTGTCGTGTATCATGTGGTCATCTTTACTGCTATGAATGCGTCCATGAAGATCTGAAGCTACGCAAAATATGCATCATGTGCAATGAAGAATTGGATCTCAGTCTTCCAGCACAAATTATTCTACTCGACTGAAATATTTTCATTTTTACAAACATCATAATTTTTTTTCTTTATTTTCGTAATTTGTCATGCAAATCAAAGTAGCCTTTGAAATCAATGAAATTTTTTGTCATAGAATTAGTATTTTTTCAAATATCATTGTTAAATATGCCTTCAATGATTTTAAAATAAACAAATAAATACTTTCACTATGAAATAAATGAAATGTGGTTCATATTCATTTTTAATGACATCATCACCACATTCAAAGGAAAAATTTATCGATAAAATGAGTGGAATGAAAGACAGACAGAGAGAGAAAAAAATGTTGACATAAACAAAAATGAAGGATATTGAAAATATGAGACGACCGCATAGCAAATCGTAATCATAAAATTTTGGTTTTGTGTATTAAGTAGATCGCGTTGCGTCGCTCTTATGACATTTCAGTTGTGTATTGTGTATTGTGTAAACATTTAACAGAGACGGGTGTTTTGACACTACAACGGAGTGGACGAAGAAAAAAAGCATTTTACGAAAATTGAATTTTGAAAAAAATATTATCAAGTTTTTCCAATCAAATTACACGATTTTCAGAAGAAAATGAATGCGGAAACCTCATTTGAGCTACGCATTCCGGTGAATATTGAGCAATTGGATGGATATACTTCACCAGAATTCATTTTCAAGCAATTCTCATGGCGAGCTGAGACGGAGAAAATGCATTTCTCAAATAATGTGACAACATTAGGAATATTTCTTCGTTGCAACATAACAGAGGTAAAAAAAAACAATCGTATTTAGCTTCATTTCTCTTCTTATTAAATACTAATGAACAGAAAAAAAATATTCTACAGCCGGGCCCGTCCGATTTTTCTTGTATTGTGAGTGCATCGATGTGCTTGAGATCATCACGATCGTCGATTGAAAAATCAGTGTACTTCATGCATTTCAGCCCGACGTGCAACAAACACGGTTATCCACAATTCATTTTATGGACAGATCTGATGGAATCATTTGTGACCGGTCGCAGCATTACAATTCACATGAAAATTCGAGCGATCGCATTATCAATGCCCAAATATACGGTGGACGTGACCACATTGTCGACATACGGCAACAATGACAGTGAAAAACCATTAAAAGTGCGTGCATTTTTCAAAGAAATTTACAAAACACTTGGTGCCATTTCATCTGACATCCATTTCCATGGTTCAATATTCAAAATTTGTATTTTCAAACGACCATATGAAAATGTTGAACATTTTTGCGAAGATACATTGTGGTTGTATTTGCTTTTTCAACCTGGCGAAGGACAAAGTTACAAAACACTGAAATGGTCATATTCATTTCGTTTACTTACTCAAAATGACACACTGGGCGCATTGTCCACAAAAGTACGGAATGTGAAATTTTCGACATTGACGAATTCACATGGTGCACCGTTCATTAGTTTGAATGAACTTTTTTATTCAAAAAATATGTACATTTCGGATGGTGGCATCATTATCGAAATGGACATTCGTGCCATTAAAGACACACAAACTTCGGCTATCAACATTAAAAATAAGCCACAATCATCAAAACACAATCGTATAAAATTAGAGCCACTCGAACCACAATTGAACACAGTTTCCATTCGACAAAGATCCGATGATCGCAAAACAAATGAACCGTTGACCGAAATTGATACAGATTTTGTGCATGAACCAGAAAATGTCCTGCAATTGAACAATTGTTCGCCATCGACGTCATCAACACTACTGGATAGTCGTCTGCCGAACAACAAACGAAGTGTTGCTGTTATCAAACCAGAACTAAACTGTACATTGTGTGCTGTAAATTTAATTGAAACCGAAACATATACCACGAAGTGTGGTCATTTGTACTGCATGAATTGCATGAACAACGATGTGTCAACCAGAGGAATGTGCATCAAATGCAACAAGCATGTTAGTAAATTTCGTTGCATCCAAGTCTATTTCAATGATGAACAACGAATCAAAAAACGTCGTTGCGTTGATACCCGAGCTTCCAAATTGCTTCGATCTTTCTTGGAAAAAACCGATCAAAATCCAAGCAATGAACTGGAATTGAATTGCCCGTTGTGTGCAAAAAGTTTATTCGATGTCAATACATTTACAACTTGTTGCGGGCATATGTATTGTAGGGAATGTTTGTATGGCGATATTGGTCAACGAAAGATGTGTATAGTTTGCAATCGGGTGGATAACCAGAAATACTGGACGGAAATATTTTTTTCTTGAATTTTAGTAAGTTATGGTGTAACATTAAATGTTTTTAGTTGCATTTTCAAATGTTTTTTTTTTTTTTATAGACAATTACCGAAGAATTACGCACAACAACCAAAATCCATTCAAAATCAACAATCGTTCAAGTATCATCAAGTATCACTGAAACAAAAGACAAAATTAAGACACAAAAATGCAGAGCATTTGAATTTAATCCGAATCCATTTTATGAAATCAACAAAAAGTATTGTTACGTATTTGAACAAAATGTATTTAAAAACATAGTAATTTGAACATTTAAAAGAAAATGTTAATAACGCCATTCTTGCCGATAGATGGCCAGTGATTTTTTTATTTCTTCATGACAATGGCAACAATGTGCATTTGACATTTCTCTATTTTTGTTTAGCATTTAGTTGAAAAGACAAAAGCGGTTAAATCATTGAATTTTCATTTTTTTCTGCAATTTTTTTTATAAGTATACTAAAATTTATTTGGAAATAAAATAAAAAACCATTAAAAGAACAAAACATGAGTTGTAATATTAATGAAAGGTGTTTAATTGTACGAAATTTCCCGGCATCATTCTCGGAAGAAGACATTCGTAGTTTCATGCAAATGTTTGATCCAATCGATTTGAATGTTTTCCAAATTCAACATACGGTCATTGCTGAATTCAATGGTGCTGACCATGCTCGCAATATATTAACATTACTGCATCAAGAAGTTTTGGATGATAATCGACTTTTTGTAGAATATGCGCCAAAGAATCGCAATCACGTGGCCGTGCTTTGTGCCGACGAAAATTCAATGATCCAACAAAGTACAGCATCCGATAGTGTTCACCATGAAACGATTGAAAGTGTAAGTAAAACATTGAAACGACTCTATGCAACAGCGGATGACATGCATTTTGATCAACCTCCACCGCATCATCTGCACTATGAATATCCAAAGGCAAATCGTGATATAATCGATGCCATTTGCATTGCACTCGAATGTGTGCCAAAGTTTTACACACAAGTGTTGCATTTAATGAATCGAATGAATTTGGAACCACCATTTGTACCCGGCGACAAACACTTAATCTATGAAAGTGCGTCGTGTAGAATACAGTATGCCTGCGCTGAAACACAAACCGATGAAATTATTTGGCAAAATTTGCTACGCAATAAACGAAAATTCGTTGCATCAGATGAATCGGAACTGGAATCCACAAATTCATCGACAGACGAGGAAAAAATCGATAACACACATCCATCTAAGTCAAAACGAAAGAAACTTGCTTCGAATATCGAAGCTAATAAACAAGTATTACTTAAGAAAAAACAAAAGAATCTATTGAAGATGCAGCGTCAACAAAAACAATTGGAATCAATTGAGAAACCCATCAATGAACAGACATCACAATCGAAAATTAGTGATGCATTTGATTTGGATCAACAACGGTTGAAATCATCCACAATAAAAATTGTTGTGCCCGAACAATTGCGTGATGTAACACCACGGACTAGTGTGGCGACAATCAATGCGACAGATATTAACGAAACGAAATCCAAACAAAGTGGCAATCGCATTGAGATGGAGGTAAAACCGATTGAATCACATATATGGACCGATTCGGAACTGAATGAAAATCGAATTCCAGTCGATCAACTTAACGGACATCCGATGTTCAAAAATTATAATGCGGGCGAAATAAGCAATCGTCTGTACATCAAAAATATAGCCAAAGAAGTTTTAGAGTCTGATCTTCGAGCGATTTATGGACGTTATTTGGAGGAGAATTGTGGTGGATGCGGTAATATTCGTTCGATTGATATTAAACTGATGACCAGCGGACGAATGAAAGGTCAAGCTTTTATCATTTTTGACGGTCCTTACTTGAACTATGACGTTGATGAAGCGGCAGAAATGAATTTAACAACCAAATATCAAATGATTGAAAAAGCACTGCACGAAACAAATGGACTTATTTTAAAAGGGAAACCAATAGTCGTTGTTTACGGTAAAAAGAAATAAATAAGATGACTGATTTTAACTACTAAATGTAAATGAGTTTTATTTTCGCTTGGTTTTCGTTGGACTTTTACTTCGATTTCGTTTCTTCCGTCCTCGTCCAAAATCGAATGATTTTGATTTCTTTTTTGCTTTTTTTCCACTGATCGTCTCATTTTCAACGGATGTCTTGGTGGCAATCACTTTGGTGGCCGGCTCTTTTGGTGTAATTCTTGTGTACAAATCATAATTGAAATCGATGCAAGTTCGACCATTACAGTACTCTTCACTGCATTCGGCACAGGTCATTGGTCGCATTTCGATAACGCCAGATTTATTTTTTATTTTCTTTATCGCTGAGTTCAGCATATAATCACGCTTATCACGCTGCTCGGTGCGAATCTGAAGCTTACCTAATTCGATGAGCCTATGCAATATGTACAAAAACAATAACAACAGCCATTATTTTTCTCATTTTTTTCGCTCAATTCATTACTTGCTATAATATTCTTCTTCAATTTTGGTCTTTGGACGCAACGTTGTCAACATTTTCCAATCAATTGGAACGGTGCACAGTTCTATTATCATCAAAGATCGCATTTCCAGTGGTATTGGATCCAAATATACATAATGACGTTCACGGTCTCCATTGTGACGCAATAGATACTTGAGCTCTTTTTTCGGTGGTTTGAATAAGCCACTGTCTTGCTCTTTAATCTTTATATCTTCGGTACGTACCTAAAGCATTACAAAGCATAAACCAAATCGAATCAGACGTTGCTGTTAAATTGCTCAACTTGGCATCGGAGCCAATTCAAACTTACCTTAATCGGTCGCATTTTATAGTCGGGCACTTTTTCACATAGTCGTTTGTATTCTTCTTTCGTATTGACTATACTTTTGGACAAATCTAGTATAGGAACCACTTCCTTCTTTTTACCAAGTAAATCTTCTAATTTACTCATCTCTCCACTGTATTTGGATTTGCTTTGAAAAGAGAACTGAATGCTAATACCAATACTCAACTCAAGCAGTTATAATATTGACTGATTGCCATAGCAACCCTGCTTTTCTCTGCATTTCATAATGAAGACCCAACACAATTTTTTTTTTCCTTTTTTTTACTGTGTTTTTTATTTTATTCATAGAGTTCTTTGTTTTTTTTTCCTGTTGCTTTTGCTGCCAATTGCGATGCGGTTGTGCATTATTCTTCCGATTTAAAAAAAAATCACAAAGGGACAAAATCTAATTTTAATTGGCTTTTATTGATGCAAACGAATTCAAAAATAGTGGCGCATTTTTGAATAGGTGCAAAAAAATTGGCTCATTATTTTGTTCTATTTTTTTTTTGCAATTTTTATTAAATAAATTTCGAATAAATGTGTTAATGTAATTTTTGTTGTTGTTGTTGTTGTTGTTTTTGTTGCATATGTGTTGTGTGGAGATGCTTTTTGTTTCAATGTGATCAATAATAATAATAATAATCAGAAGAGATGAATGAAGATTTTTAAAAATTTGGAATTTCTATGATCATTTTGTTTTTAATTAAATTTCATGTTGTTGTTGTTTTTATTATTGAGTTCGCCTGGTGTATGTGTGTACTTGATAGGTGTATTGTTGTTTTTCCATTGAATTACACTCGAGCGTTGAAATTGAAATTCTTTTTGTTGTTTGAACTTTGGCTATTTGCATTGTTGCTATTCCGCTGTGGATTACCGCGGTATCTGTTAGCTGAGAAATTCTTTACATCTGAACCACCGCCGCCACTCTTATTTTCCGACGATTTATCGGCCCGCGATCCATTTTGATAAAAAGTGTTGTCGTTGTTTCGATAAAACGATGAAGAATTACCATTGCCATTTGTTCGTGAATTTCCAACGCCATTTCCCGAATTGTTACCATTATTGTAAGAACCATTTGAACGACCACGATAATTGTTTGGGGCATTTTTTGAGAATCTACAAAACAAATTTCAATTCAATTAGAGGTTTTCTTTTTCTTTTCAAATAAGTACTTACGATGATTTTGATGCTGATGAACGATAATTGCCAGAGCCTTGACGATATTGATATCTCTGATTTCCACCGCTTGGCCATGTATTTGAATCGTCTTGACCATTTTCATTCGCCACACTATTCCATTCATTGCTCTCTTGTGAATTTTTATTCGCATTTGTCGTATATGAATCACGCCAAGCACTATTTCCATTGCTGTGTTTATCAATTGAGAAAAATACAAAAAGAAAAAAATTGGTTAATTTTGTCGTGTTAAAATTTGTGAGTGCATGTGATATGGTGTACCTGATGGTGGTTTTCAGGTCCGTTTTGTGAGAGTGGTCCAATGAGGTGTTATTCAGTTTGGATGTAACGTGCGCAATGTCATCAACTTTCCATTCGTTTTCTTTGATGTCGGCAGTGTTAGCGTGTAAGTCGTGTGTATTATTTTCGGTAATGTTTTGATGAGTGGTTGCAAGGTTTGTTTGATTCACAAATTTCGATGCTGATGCAAATTGCTGAGACTGTTGCACAAGCATTTGATTTGCATTTGGCGATGTGGTTTGCTGCGGTACCGACTGATTCAACGTGGGAATTTGAGCTGGTATTGGGATCGGAGCGTTTGGGGTTGCAAATCCGGGTATGTGGGGTTGTTGTTGCTGATGCTGCAGAAAAAAGATAACAAATGTTGATTTATTTTTCGAAAAAAAGAATGATTAAAATGTCAAAATAAGCATTATTTCGGAACATTGGTGACATTCGACTCAGTTAAAATTTGTTTTGTATCGAATGTGTATGTATGTATGTGTTTTTTTTTTCATTTTCAGTTTCGAGCTAATTAAATCTTATTGATTTTTAATGGAAAGTACCAAAGACAATGGATGATGATCGGTATTTACTTGTTGTGGATTTGGTGGTGGCACAACATTTGGGAACGAAGAAGACTGTGGATTGTGGATCAATGGAAATGACTGATTGTTAAATGTAGCAGTGACTCCAGTAGATTTTGCGTCAACGGCTGAAGCGCCCACCGATTTAGTATCAATACCGCTCACCCCAGGCGATTTCCAATAAGTTGCGTTTACCTGCTGATTTTGATGTGCCTGCGATGGTTGATTGTGCATTGGATTGATTTGAGTTGTTGGTACCTCCTGACAATATCAAAACCATAATTAATTCATCAAATCAACGCATTAATAATTAAGTTCATTTATTTAAAAAAACAAAAAAGACTCACAGGTCGCTGCAGCGGCAGTTGGTTGTTTGGGTTCAGATTCGATTGCGGAAGCGGATCTAACGGTTGTTGTTGAGGTTGTTGCTACATAAATATAAATATAACCATGAGCATTTTACACTTTTCATTGTTGAATTTCATTTCTTTTAATTCGAAAAAGGGGAAGAAAAGACATTGTTTGTGTGAGAATGTGACTACTTACTCCAATTTGACATATAGGTGGTCGTTCCGAATTTTGATGAGCCGAAATGTTATTTGGTACATCCGGAGAATCTAACTCCGAATCCTGAAGGAAAAAGAAATTTCCTGTGCCCAAAACTTCAGCTAGTGGACGAGCCATTGGTTGTATGTACTGGTGTTGTTTAAAGTATGCACTCTCAACAGCCCGTACGCTCGGCAATTGCCCAGTATGGATTTGATGATTTGGTGGAACCTGCGACAATGGAATCGAACCACCGGCTGCCACGGGAACTATAATATTAATAAGCATCAAGTATATGTATATATTTAAACAAAAATGTTCGCTGCTTATGGTCACAATCAATTTACCTTGCGGAAGTGGTTTGAGATTTTGTTGCGTATTTATTCCGGGTGCGGCGACGACATGTGGTTGTTGAGGTGTGAATGTTGGTACAGGCACAGCGGACGCAGATGGAGCTTCTTGATAGTCGATCGTTCCACTTTCGCCTTGGTTGTTCACCTTTCCAGCCTCAACATTAACAGTCGTTTCCTCTACAACGATCTCCTCTGGCGTAATTACGGTCTTAGCATCATCGTCAGATTTGACGTCACTTATTTCTTCGGAAGCATTTTCTTCTATATACAAATAAAAACGTAGACAAATACATCAAATAGATACTCTTTCTCTATCTATCTCTCATATGCAAACAATTGAAATAAAATAAAATACTAACGCAATTCAATTCGGTTTTCAGCTTGTTGTTGGGGTTGGTTGAGTTTCTCAAAGTACGCCGACTTTTGGATGTTTTTCAAAAGGGTTTTGATGTTTGCATAGGTTGTCGATGCTTCAAACTCCTTTTGCTTGCCATCAACGGTGAGCGATAGAATGTCGGCAGCTTTTTGGCAAGAATTTTTAAATGAGACGCTACCCGATTCGGTTGAACGTTTCGGTAGAATCTTAGCGGCACTGAAACATTTCAAAAACAAAAAATTATACGATATATTACAAATGAATGTTGATGACTGTGAATATTTTTTTTATATATAAACAATCCCACTTACAATGAGTCCAATAGATCGAATTCATCTTGTTCGATCTTACAGGCACCATTCGTTCCAGCCAAAAATTCATTGCGTACTGATTCATCCTTCAGTACATTTAAAATGTCTTGAATAATTAATACTTCGCGGACTTTCGATGTTTCATTTTGTTTTTTAAGTGATTCATCCTTTTTCTGCTTCTTCTTTAGATCCTTTTCCGATGAGACGACAACTTTATCGATTTGCTTGGAAAATTCACGGGCAAACTCCAGTGTCATCGCCACCTCATCGTACTTCAAAATTGCGATTTTTTTGTCAGTGCTCAAATCTTTGCCGGTTTTCTCCAAGTCCCGGTAAGACTCAAGTTTGCTCTGAACGAATGAAAAAAAAAATAAAAAAAATCATATTAAATTTATTAGACAGGATTTCAGGCATTTGTTTGTTATTGTTTTTGTGAATGTGTTGTGTGTGTTCGGGTTAAATAAAGTAGCCAGACATTTGTCTCATATCTCATATTTTTTTTATTGACAAATAATGCATTCTGTCGACCTTCTGCAATCGAAATTATGGGCATTATAGTCATAGCATATGACTGACGTGAGTATCGTAACCAAGAAACCATTGGAAAAATAATGCATGCTGAATGGTGTGTAGTTTTGCTCGTTTCAATTCTTTGTTCATGCGACTCATGTGTTTGTTGTATATGGAAAACGAATACGAAAAATATGGCGTCCATCGTTCAAGCTATATTCGTATAATCGCACCATAAGAAACAATACACGCGAACACACACAGCTGCACATTCGTTCTGTTAAAACATAGACAACAGTGGATTGAACTCATAACATTCGGCATGCACACTCTTACACATACACACTTCGATTCGTACACACAAATGGCACAGATACACTACTGACGCTACTTCAAACTATTCAATACACAAAAAAGAAACAGAACTAACCAAATTGAAATGGAAAACTAATTCGAAAATGTGGTTGGTCAACATCAAAAATTAATTCTCTCGGCAATACTGTTTGCCAACTTTGCAATTAAATAATTCTTGGTGTCACACTATGATCTTTTCTTCTTTCAAACATAAAATCAAAGCCATAGTATAGCGACACAATTACGTATCTTATTGGAATAGTGAGACTTTTGTGAAACCAAAACGAAATTCAAAAGAATGAAAAACACCTCAACAGGCGTATGCAGTCATTGATACTGATAGAAGAAAATCGCTTAGCAATCGGAGATCGTCTCAAAATGTGCAAAAACAAAAATGAAAGATCGCTAATTTTGATTTACCGTAGACAGATGCATGAAACATGAGTCATTTCAGTCTTTAGATTGAAAACACTTTGATAGAAAATGCATGTATTTAAAATTAATAGACACTCTGACGCGTCATGTGTGCACATAGCTCACGATAATTAAATGAAATTAACCTAGGGAGATTCTCTGCCTAGGTGAATGTGCTCGGCTAGTGAATATTCTGACAAATAATTCTATCTAATTTTCCCTGTATAAGTTTGAATATATTGGCACGATGATAATAACAACAACAAATTATTTTCGCGTTGATTATTTACCCAAAATTCTGCGATATCAAATTCCCGAAAATTACAAATTTTAATGAAAAGAAGAAAAAAAAATGTCGACGACAGAATATTGAAAACAACAACAACAAAAATGTTTTCTCCGCATCGACTGAGTCATTTTAGACGAACGTATTTGCACCCGTCTGTTGTTATTACTGATTGAAAACACACAGAAATAAATTTGCGCAACGCTTTCGCAGACACATTACATTCTATTCGATCGAACACAAAAAACACCGCTACTGGAGGCACAACTGAAATCATGTTTCAATCACTGAATACTATTATGCATGGTAAATGAATTAAAACAAGTTGGAAGAGTTTTCTCTTTGCAAAAGTCAAACGATGGAAATTGGCCAAGAAGTGACCAGCAACCATGAAATTTTCCAAATCGTTCTGGTTAGATGAAAAGAATCAACAGAAACAACACTACGATCTAGAACATTCTTCTTTTTTTGCTCTCGTTGAAATATGAACTTATTTCACTCATAAAGAAACGGTCGAAGATGTCTTTTGTGTACGAGAACAAAGAATGTACATGTACAAAGTTAGTTTCAGGTAAATTCACTTGCTTCTTATATTTGAATTTTTTATGCTTTAAAATGTCCGAAGACACTGCCTTAAAGCGAATAAAATGCAATATTCACCATAAATCGCATTAACCATAGTATACACGACACAAACGAGGAACAAAAAAAAACATGCATTCGCACACATGGAACACGTACATGAACCGTATTTGTTCTTAACTCTTTTTTCTTCTTCTTACTTTTTTTTAAATTTCTTTTTTTTTTATTTCGTGTGAATGACACACAAGTGAGAATGACAGTATTGCTTGGATTTACTTTGGTTTTTTTTCTTTCTGTATATTTTGGCTTACCTTGCGTTTTTCCAAATTTCGAATTTTGTGCTCGATTATTAGTGAGATTTGTCGTACGGGAGAACTATTATCAACATTTTCGCTTTGTGCAACCGCTTCTTTAGTAGCAGCCACAGCATTGTTAGCTGAAATGTTGGTAGTTGGTGGTTTCTCTACTTTAACACTCGCGGCAGAAGGCATCCTTTACAGGCAACTGAAACAACAGGAATAAAGCACTGCTCTTACTTCGCTTGAACGATATGCCATAAAACGATTGACTGTCATCGCCATTGTTTTTTTTTACTCACCCAATAGAGCATACGCATAGATTTAAAACCACGAGAGGGCGTTTTTGTCGCATACACATAGATCACATGTACGACATTTCATAAAACATTTGTAAATGTGCTCACATTTATATTGTGCCTTCTCCCTCTTTGCCACTCTCCGTCTTTCTCATACTTACGCTCTACACATTCAATGTGTATTCACATGTGCACACATTCTCCATGCACAAGTGGTGACATCTATTACAATGATGATTTTAATTTTCGTCACATTTGAACGTTAACTATATAGAGATAAACCTGAAAAATAAAAGAAACTTGTTTTTCGTTACAACTTAGACTTTTTTTTATTTAATATTCCCTTATAAAATGACAAACTTAAACTTGATCAACAAAATGGCATTTTACAAACAATTTTTTCTTTTACGATTTTAAATACATGACGAAAGATCAGATTGGATTCGTTTCCCAGTCCATGAATGACTTGTATTTTATGGCAATCATCTTTTCATCGTAATTTTCTTTGAGTTTGTTTATGGTTAACAATTTTTGCGGCATAGAATTAATATAAATATTTAATGGTTTCATGTGACCCAATCGTTCCGATTTGTAAAACTGAATTCCCAACAATTTCATATAAAGGTGATGGTCGAAGTTCATGGCTGGCATTTTTAAAACTAAAATTTCCAAATTATCGGCTGATACGATCACATTCAATATTGTTTCTTGTACAATTTTTTCGATTCCCTCCATGTCCAGAATGAATTTCGACAAATTTGGCAGCGCTTGAACGAAGTGACGAATGGGCAATTGTGTTTTCGGTGATATGATACGCAGTGTTTTTAGAGCGGTAAAACTTTTTGGTAGTGGGTCACAAAGAGCAAAATTTAATGGATAATCGTCAATTGGTCCAACTTGAATGGTTAAATGTTCGACAGTGTTCTTGATGGTCATGTCTAAGGAGAGAATCACATACGAAATAATTGAGAAATATAGAAACTCAATGAAAATCATAGGTTGTACCTTTTAATATTTCGCTTAAATCGAGCCAGTTGGAAAATCTAGATTTGAGCCAGGTTCGTTTCAAACGCTTCAATCTATTCAATCCAAAATAAACTCGAGTCCAGTTTGTAAGTTCCTGGTATGGAGTTGGATGGAAATCGAGGTCTCGCATACCATCGATGTCGGAATCAGTTTCAGGATCTGTTTCAGCATTCGACTCTAACTCATCATCGGACTCCTCCTCATAATCGGTGTCTTCAAATGTCGTATCACCGATTTCCATCTAGATACAAAGCAAACACATTTTAATTCGACTTCGAATACCATCAAATTATTAAATAGTTTACTAACGTCATCATTATCGACCTCATCTTCTTCTTCCTCTCCCGAATCATTCATGTCCTCATCTTGATTGTCATCATCATTCGACACCTGATTTCTCTTGTAATCTTTCGGGTACGGACTGAAATCAAAATCATCACCACTTGGCAATTGTGCGTATGAATTTCGGATTTCAAATTCTTCCACATTCGGAATATATTTTGTAATCAATTTGCAAAGATGTTGATGATGAACGGTGTCTGTTGCGAAAAAAAAAATCAATATCAGTTCCGATTTTTTGTGTTTGAATTCTTGCTCCTTACCTATGCTCAATGCCAGCGATCGTAATGGTGGTCGATTTTGAATAAACTGTCGGAGCGGCTCAAATTTTATCAGCTCGACGAATAGAAAATTTAATCGTTCCAAATTTTTTAAATGTTTGAAACCAAACCAATTGCCAGCTGTACGTAGATAGCGAACATCTAATGACGTCAGTTGATGTGCATTTCCAATTATTTCATTTAATACATGCTCTTGGGCATGACTGTAATTGAATTGGCCATTGTATGAAAAATGCTTCAAATTTGCAAAATATGGCAACGCACTATTCAACAGCCGCTTATTTATTTTTACAATGTCAAAGCTTATTATAAATTCCGTCAAATTTCCAGGAACAGAGTAATCTTTGATCGTTTTCAACAGCGAATTAAATTTCATTGAAAATTTTGCGTAACAAATACTGTATTCAGATACGTCTAATTTGCCAATGAATTGGCCAAATTCCTCGAAAATTGGCTCAACCTGACAAAATAGAATGTGAATGTATGATTAAGTTGAATCGATTAACTTAGACAATCGTTGCTTAAAATGTGTACGCATGCTTACTTCAGTGTACTCGTCAATGTCGAATAGTTTGCTGGCAAAAATACTCTTGTAAGCGCAAACTTTGTTTCGAAATTTTTGGTTGACATCACACAAATTCATCAGGGTCCATGCGTCACAATGGTCGAGTATCATCAGAAAACAGTCCAGATTCAGTGAATCCAATGTATGTTTAACATCACCGGTGGTGGTCTTGTCGCTTTTTGCGATTTCAACGTTGTTATTCGAATCAGTTTCCATTTTTTCTTTGTTGATTATTTTTTCACAACTAAAACTAAGTAAACATATATACAAAATTCGTTTCAACTAATGTAATAAACTAATAATTCAGACACATTTTTTTAACAATGCAACAAAACGATATACTAAAATGGCGTACCATTTATAATGCTGCTTCATTTAATTTGGACATGATGTGATACCGTTATTCAAAATTGGTAAAGAGCGGCTGTGATAGGATAATGTTTCGTTTTTAGTATGTGTATGTTCTATAACTTTTTCGGCCATTCTTTGTCTCTGTATGTCCATACTACGTTTCTTGTGCTTCAAATGACAGTTCATCGTTTTCGTAAAATGTTTGAAAGAATAATGTTTAACCAAAAAAGAAGACCACAAGTTCAGAGTTCTAATTCTAATTTTTAAAAAAATGTTTATTTTTCCTGAATCAAATGCGATACACAAAAATTGTTTAACAAATTCAATCTTCATATTTTGCTACATAAAAGATCAAATATTATGTGTAATGTGATTCAGTTGTAATTCATTCCATTTGGTTTTTTAATATAATTCACCAACCGCCTCATCTCAACAAATACATATGCGGTATACATAGTGTTACTGATAATAATGATTTTATAAATATGGATTTTCTTAGTTAAATATTTTCATAATATTATTCAAAATTGGTTTTGCAACAACTAAAATTAGAATGTGGTTATTTTTTTTTGCTATTGAATGGTTTTTGGAATAACTTTGCGTTGCCGTTTTTTTTTTTTTGTAAAATAAGACAGAATATTTACTTTTCGCAGTATTAATTTATTAATAGTCCTCAAATAATTTATTTCAAATTTTTTTTAAATCATATATATTAATTCGATTGTGTAAACAGATAAAAATTGCATCGAATTTGTCCCGTTTAAACGTTTTGAAGACGGTTAAAAAAACGATTATTTCATATCTGATTTTCTTTTGAATCTCTGCTTTTGAATGCGAATGATGAATGCACCAAAAATATGTATAAAATCTATAAAAAATATATATTTACATGTGTTCGAATTCAATTTGAAATTAAAAAAAAGAAGAATGTTGATATACATACATAAGGTTTATGCTTTTTAGAAGGAATACATTGCATTTTGAAAATACACACATTGAAATCATAGTGTCGACACATGTCGAAAATGGATGTGTTATAGTATATTTTCTTTGAGCATACATACATCTAATAGAATTGGCGCAAAACCTCAACGAAATGTCTATATATTAAATATCTATTTTTAACACCGCATTAATGCACAATTTTTTTTAAATGAAAATCAAATAAATCCGGCAGAGCGAGAGAGAGATAGACGAATAAAAAGGAAATTCGTATGATGCCGTAAGTCAATAATATTCTCTCTAATGATCGCTTAGATCAAAATCTTTTTCCCAACTTTCGTCGGATGTAGCGCCAGCATCAGTTTTAAGATCTTCAGCTAGGCTACGTTCCTTGACTACAGTCGAATCTCCCTTATTGCCGTGATTTTTTCTAGACGTTGTTTTTTTCACATCATCGCCGGTGCTGCTAATTTGTATCGTTTGTTTTGATTTCGCATTTAATTTGGTTTTCGAATTATCTACTTGTTTATTGGTTGTGCTGTTGGATTTTGTCGTATTTGTTTTTTTATTTGCATTTGTTGCTTTTTGCGATGCTGTATTTTTTTGTTGATCTTTCTTATTTCCGGTTTTCGGTTGTTCGGACGCACTCGTATTTTGTTCGGTGTTTGAACGAAGCTTTTAAATAAAAAGCAAAAAAATTTGCAAAAATGTGTTTAAAAATATTTTTCTTCAATAATAATTGTTTATTTCGCTTACTTTCTCTTCAAGCGGAACAATGGTACTTTTTCGCTTCTCACGTTCCATGATTTCGGCTTCGTATTGTTCCAACAGACGTGCTTGATCCTCTTCTGAAATCTCTTCGTTGCCAAAATCGTCTGCATCCCATTTTATGTCAGTGTCTTCAATAATAAGCTCATCGGTGGCTAAACATTTACAAAACGAATTCAAATACTGTCGAAAATGTATGGCACAATGTAATCTTACCTATCCGCGCTGATTCAACTGGTTCGTTTTCGTCGTCATTTTTATCGTCGTCAGATGATTGAACGGTTTTTGGTTGTTCGGTTTGAATAATTTCACCCGCCTGTTTCGGTGTTATTGTTTTCGTTGATCGAATTTCGGCTTTGGCACGACGTTCGGCCATTTCAGCATGGGCCAAAGCATCCTCAAGTAATGCACGTTTGAATAAATACCGCTTCCAAAATTCCATATGCGGCAATTTATCAGGCACAAGACTCAAATATTTTTCATTCAAAATTTCGCTGCTTGTCAAATGACGCGCCAATTGATTTTGTGTAAATTGATCTTGATCAACACATTCCAACCAACGTTGATAATTCTCTTGAAGTGAGGCGTCTGGCGATGATAAATAAGTTGCTTCATTTGCTTGTAATTCAGCCAAATGTTTCTGAAATCCGGTCAATGTAACCGCACCTTCACTGTTATAATTATTGTTTTACACACATTATTAATATTGCTTCCCGATCATATTGATGTATTATTTTTACCTTGTTATAATTATTGCCTCCGATTCATCATCTTCAATTGACGGTACCAATGCTTCACTCACTTGTCCGAAAAATGAGCTAAGACTCTTTTTTACTGTACTTGCTGTTGATTCCGGTTCGTCCAATTTTAATGTTTCATTGAGAACAGTACCTGCGTGTGACACTTCACTGCGAACGGCTGTTGAGATCTCATCGAGATCACGTTTGACCGCCTCAAGCACAGACACAGACTAAGTACACACAACAAAGATGAAACGAAAATTCACATTTTTATATATATTTTTTTTTGTTTTGACAAACATTTCATTGACTTTACCTTTGTTTTGGCCGAATTAATCCATGAACCCCACCAGTTGTTGTTGCCGACCGATTTGCCATCCGAACTCCGTTCTTCTGTTGGACTTGACGCATTTTCCATATTGTTATTGGCATTGCTCACATCTTCATTTTTTGTTTTCTCGAATGTTACACATGGTTCGGTGTTTTCGCTAAAAAAAATTACAAAACATTAATTTTCCTGATTCGTTTTTACTATTCTCAACACTAAAATGTGCCAGATCAAATGTTATAAAACAATTTGTTTACATGCATCATTACTTTCAAATAAAAATATATATATATATGAACGAGTTCAACAAACAAAACACTGCACCAAAATTAAAAATAGGTTTGCGTCGTTCATTTTATATAAAATACGTGAAAAGAAATGTTTTTCCATTGTTTTTTAGCAAATTTAAATAACTGTCCATGTGATCCACTTACCTATCTGCCATTTTATCGTTTTTGGCTTTGAAAATACGTAATGACACACAAACGCAATGAAATTAATGAAATAAAGTCGATTAAAATTGTTGTCGCTGTGTGCTCACAACAATGTCCAAATCAATTTCAACACAATTCAATCACGATGATCTTTATGTTAAATATTAGAAAAAAATTCAATTTCCACTTGACGTAGACTAGTTTTTCAAATGCGTTCCGTTGTTTCGTCTTACGAAAAAAAGAATAATATTATGTGATTCACTGAGAGAGAAAAAAACATACGCACAAAAATCTGAAGCAAACCACTAATAGTCTAAGCACTGTCGTGCAGTAAATAGAGGCAAAACAACAAACGAAAATCAACAAAAAAAAATTAAGTATTTTAAAGTATTCTATCACAATTTTTTGTTTAATTTGCTATATAAAACATTACAGCTGGAATAATTTGCGTTGTTGTCGCAAGGAAGCTATAATCAGAAAACGCTTGAATTACAACACGTAGATGTTGCTTCCAAAAAAAGTAATTTTTTTTTCGTTTCGTTGTTTATTTGTTGTTTGTTTAAGAAAAATGCTTCTCCTTTCTAATTATTCGGCTATTCAAACACGTTCGGATCGTTTTGAATGGAAAACGATATTGTAAACGAAAATTGTCCGTATGATTCTGAATTTCACACAAAGAACAATGTTTTTATTATTATGGTCTGAAGTTCTTCTGTCTTTATTACTCTAGCTGTACATAGGCATTTGTAAACGTCTCTCATTTACAGAGTAAATACCATTTGAGTGAATGAATGCATCTATCTCTTTCTATTCGAACAAGTGACGACTTTAGTCGCCATTACTTTATGTCATTAAACTCATCCATTGTGTTCCAATTTAAATACGTCAGCACTGTACGGCAAAATTGAATGATTTTTACAAATTGTAAAGTTCAATATTTATTCAAATCATTTAAAAGGACAATTTATATGATTTAAAATGACCATTGAAACAAATTATTGTTAAAGAATTGTAATACCATTTCATGTAAGAGCGATTGTCAGATTCGATGGCAAAATCATTGAATGGATTTCGATTGATATTTGACAGCTGTTCACCGCTGTCATTCAATATCGCTTCGCAATTGGTTGGTCGAACTGAGTGTTGAAAAAAAAACAAAGTTTTTGAGAACGACGGGCAGGATAAAACCCCAAATCATATTGAATTCTAGCAATTCGATGTGATTATGGCTCATCATTTATTGAATAATCTGCAGCTGGCAAGTAAGTGCAATTCACTTCATAAATTACAATTTCGAAGCTAAGAAAATTGATGAAAATGCGTGCGAAACTTGCTTAAATCAAAACATGTACACAATGCGATAAGGTTATATAATTCAGGCAAGTAAATGTAAAAAAACGGGAGGGCGACAATTTTAGGCCTGGTATTTACAGAATATGTGAATTATTTTGATTATCCTTTCCATCCGTTATTATCTATCATCTCTGTATATCATTCTCCAATTGTCACACAAATACTGCACATAATGTATAATGTGCATTTAACGTGAAGAAGTCGATGTCATTTATACATTTGGTTGGAATGAAAATAGAAAATTCCATGCATGGCTTTCATTTCTATCATTTTCGACATTATTTTGTGTCACGATATGTCATAATTCAATAATTTGTTTGTTTGCAGAGCAACAGGCCAGTGTTTTGGGTGGTGTATGTCTTAAAAATGGTTCATTGAGCTCAGTGGCCAAATATTCAACCATTGTCGATGAAGAGCCGCGTCAATTGAAAACCGTGAATTTAACATCGTTAAAACGCGGTACTGGTGGTCGTTCCAGTTTCAATGGAATGGTTGTCACGATTTTTGGTGCGACCGGATTTTTGGGTCCAATGGTTGGGTATAAATTTGGCAAGCTCGGTTCACAATTGATCTATCCATATCGTGCCGATTTCTATCCAGCGATGCGTTTGAAACCGACCGGTGATTTGGGACAAGTTCTATTCCATTTTTATAATTTACGCGATGAAAAATCCATCAAAGAAGCAATGAAATATTCGAATGTTGTCGTTAATTTGGTTGGACGACAATGGGAAACGAGAAATTTCACATTTGACGATGTTCATGTGGATGGTGCACGTCTAATTGCCAAGTAAATTTAGATTTTGAAAAAATAAATCTCCTCACATTTTTTTAAACATATGATTTGATTTTAGATGTGCTCGTGAGTGTGGCGTTGAGCGTCTCATTCATTTATCAGCGATGAATGTTACACCCGATCCAGAAGCAGTTACCTATTTTGGTCCAAGCAAATGGTTGAAAAGCAAATACTATGGTGAACAGGCCGTTTTTGAGGAATTCCCAAATGCAACCGTCATTCGGCCAGCTGATATGTACGGGCGAGAAGATCACTTTTTATGGTATTATCAACATGTGTGGCGTCGTCAATTTCGTGCTGTACCATTGTGGGATAATGGTGACAAAACCGTTAAAGCACCGGTTTTCGGTGGTGACATTGCACAAGCCATTGTGAATGCAGCCAAAGATCCAGAAACAGCTGGAAAAATATATCAAGGTGTCGGTCCACATCGTTATTTATTATCCGATATTATTGACTATTTGTATCGTGTGATGAATAAGGATCTTGAATCATGGGGATATTTCCGATACAATATGAAATATGATCCATTTTTCTATATAAAAACCTATTTGACCGAAAAATTAAGCCAATCGAATCCAGTCGGCGAAGTGAATCGGGAACGCGTCGAAAAAGAATTTATTAGCGATGTCATTCTTGATGGCGTACCGACATTAGAAGATTTAGGTGTTAATCTAACATTAATGGACGATCAAGTGAGTTGATCAAATATTATCGTTTTTCATTTCAAATCCAATAAATTTGTCATTTTCTTTGCTCGCAGATACCATATGAAATGAAGGCATACACAGCTTGGTTGTATTATCATCCTGAACCTGGAGAATTTGCACCGATCGGAAAGCCAAGACCACTGGGAAAATACGAATATGTTTAAATATGAAATTGTTTATTCAAAATAAGATTTTCTGTGTTTATTGAGAGAAAGAGTAAATCAAACTCAAGTAAATAAAGAAGATGATGGAAAAAAGTATAGCATTAGTTTTTACTTTTCCGCACACACCTAGACTGAGTTTTGTGTCGACGATTTTTATTGCGCAGCAAGATATAGGTGCGAGTTGTGTGTGAATAGAATGTCCATTGTAAACATTCATACATGCAAGGGTGAGCGTGATAGCATGAGACAACGACTTGCCATTTGCCAAGCACGATTTGGGTGGAAGAGATAGCAAATTTTTCATAGCAAATGATATAGACCATTTAGTGGTGTTCGAGAATTGAGAAAAAAATGTTTTTTCTTCCACTTTTTGAGTGCTCTATACCGAGTCTCCGAGAGTTTCATATAAACTTCCTATGTAATATCTATTGAATAGTGACCGAATGCCAATCACGATTTCAATGATAAGGAATGAGAGTTTTTTCATTCTGATTTCATCAGATGATAAAGAAAATTGAATAGAATTCGTAAATCGAAGAAAAAAAAAATATTTTTTTTTTCATTTTTAGCGATTTTTTTAAATCTAAATGGAAGACTTGTATGAAAAACACGGGAGACCGCTGAAATGAATAAAAATTCAACATGATAAAAATGTAAATAAAATACTAACTTGATAGGACTTCCAATAAAACGGGAACTTATTTGCTTTGAAAATAAAACACCACCGTGCGCAGCGTAAAAATAAAAGTTCAACATGTTTAGAGTGAAAATAAAAGACCAACATGCTTAGAGTGAAAATAAAAGACCAACATGAATCATGTTGCTCTTTTATTTTCATCTCAGTTTAGTTGGTCATTTATTTTTACCGATTTCATGATTGAGATTTTTTTATATGAAAATTTGAGCTCACTTTTATCCTAACCCATTTAATTTTTGATACAGTTTCCTTGAGAAATCACAAAAAATTGAATTATTGTATGGAGCCATGCCTGTATGCTACCTTTATGACGTGAAACTTTGCACAGACTATTTTTTACATAAAAAAAATAACATTTCAAAATCTGAATATACTGCATGATTCGGGGCCACGTAGAGTACATCTGGTTAAATTTTCAGCGATATTGAATATTGTGTGTAAAATGGAGGCCCTGAACAGGAGAAAAATAACTCTTCTTCCAAAAACTCAATTCAAATTCTGACTTTGCAGGATGATTTGACACTACTAGGAGACGTGCTGATTAGTTTTTGAGCAATATCTGTTGACCGGTGTAATTTTTTTTGGTCAGAATGGAGTACCCACATTATCCATACATTTGTTGATCATTTTTTAACCATTTTGGTGACACGATGGTTTCCTGCTCAGACATGAAATTCAAAATCTGACTTTACGGGATGATTGGGCACTACGAGGAATAGATCTGGTCAAATTTTCAACGACATTAGACTCTGAAGAGGAAAAGTAAAAACTATTATATCGTTTTTAGAATCTGCGACGTATAAAAATATTTTTTTGAAAAATTTACTATAAAAAACTATTATATCTTAGTTTTTACGGATTTTTTTCTGAAATTGAAGCTTTATTGTGCAAAAATGGTACAAGTTAGTGATCAAAAATGGTGGACTGCATCCATTGAAGTATGTGGTATTCAGAAAGAGGGATGGCCTGTGAGTACAGCGGGGGTATAAAGATTTTTTATTGATTTATTTTTCAAACCAAAAACAATGTTTTTGCAAAAGTGGAAAAGCTCACTTTTTTAGAAATTTAGATAATTGGATATTTCTATAGGTTTTTTGTAATTTTTCTGTTGATTTTCGATCTAAAACGATTATCCGACATCAATCAAGAAAATCTGTAACAATTTTGAATGAGTTGTAATTCGATCACGTTTGCCTACATCCCCCATTCAGCAGAATCACGAATTTTTTGATTTTACCTCAATTTTTGGGATCCAGCTCAAGGGATTGAAATAGATCCCTCTTTACAATCAATCTCAATTCCAGGGACCGGTTCGCGCATATTTCTATGCTTGCCTAAATGCGCTAGGTAGCATAGATATGCCAAGCATAGCCGCAAACGCAACCGACGCATCGCCGTTCACTCTATATGAACAATACAACGAACATGTATGCAGGCGACCGTGCATTGAGAGACGTACGCATACAATATAGCTCGAATCGAATGGCGACGGGTGCGTTGCAGCTTGCGTCTCCGCTATGCTTAGCATAGCTATCAGGCATAGAAATATGCGTGAACCGGTCCCTGCTCAATTCTGAACAAAAATGAATGCGTTTATAAATTTAGAGCAGGGCTGTAATTTTCACTCTGTCAGTGCACGCACACAGTAGTGTGCACACTCACATTCTATGTGCGTCGCACACAATGCTTGTATTTTGCATGTGCGCGCACACTTAGTCACAAGTTTGACATTTTTGGCGGTTGGCAAATTTGTAACTAAGTGTGCGTGCAC